>NC_083227.1:142754014-143060227 GCF_032191835.1 Heteronotia binoei | reverse complement strand
TATATCTTGGAGAGTGAAGTGATTTCAAACACCAAAAGACAATAGCAGGCGTTGGTAATAAAAGGAGAAATTTAAGTTTCAGTTCAGTCCAGGAGGACTGAGTTTCATTATCAGTTGCAATTCAGCAGTCTGTCTTTCTAATCTCCCTCAGAAATCCCTTTTTAAGAGAACTGCTACTCTCGGTCAGCAGTTGAATGCCTTGGAAGGTTAAAATGCCCCCCCACACACACTGGTTTTTGAATTTTGTGGTTTCTAATAGCAGTAGAAAAGAGCAAGAGTCTAGTAGCACCTTGAAGATTGACAAAATTTGTGGTAGGGTATGTTCTTTTCTGAGTCAATTCTCACATCAGTGATTCCCAACCAGGGTACTCTGGGGTACCCCGAACACTTCCTAGGGGTACCACTAGATGTAGATGTACCATGATGCCGTTCAATCCCCCCTGCCACCTCCCTCCAACCAGGCTGGCCAGGTGCAGGGCGACTCCAAAAAGCGCGCACACACACACAAGGCTGGCAGCGCTGCTATATGCTCGCGCAAGGAGGTTCTGCCTGGCTCCACCTCCTCGGTATACTCCTTTTTTGCATGCACTGTGCCCCTCAGCAGCAGGCAGCTAGCAAGGCAGTACGTGTCTTCCGTTGCTACTGCTGCTGATGCCCGACACCTCTGCCCCTTTTTCGCCGAGCCATCAGGCAGATCACCCAGCTGCTTTCCTCCTCCTCTGTCCCCCGGGCTGATGGCTGGGTGCCGCAGCCGGCCCTAGTATTGAGTTGACAGCAGACTGGTAACCAGCAAGTTCAGCAATATGCTGTGCCAAAAGGAGGGTGTGTGGGGGGAAAGTTGGCTGGGTGGGGCTTAGGAGCCAGAGCTCTTGAGGTTGCTGTGCGCAATTCCACTTGCACAGAGGGAGCGGGAGGCAGCAAGGCAAGGCAAGTGCACAGAGCTGGAACTACTGGGAGATAAGTGGGTTGAGGGGATGGGCAGGTGAAGCAGAGAGCAGACGCCGTGTGGGTGGCCTCATTGGTGATAGCAAGAGCTCTGCCCCTCTTCTCTAAGGCCCCTAAAATGGCGGGTGCTGAACTGGTGCAAAATGGACCCTCTCTCTCACAGGTGTGAGGAGAGATCCTCCCATCAATCGCACTATGTTGCAGCACAACTCTCCCAGGCAGGTCACCTCCTCAGCTCCTGTTTACTTTGAATGATCTGAAAGAATAGCACAGAGTATTTAGACATGTTTTCTATTTAGGCTTATTTTGGAGTAGCCACTCTTGGATGAATGGCTGCAAAGTTGCAGTGCACCCAATCAAGGGCTAACCATACTGCGTTTAGCAGAGTCACACCCTAAACCCACTGGCATCGATGAATTTAGAAGGATGAAATTCCATTTGGGATTGTTAACCTGTTTTTTCCCTACATGCTACTCATATTGATTTTAAGAACTCACATTGGAACTTTGAATGTAAAGACTACACTGGCTAGAAGAAACATTCCGTTAAAAATGTGCATTCTTCTGCTGCAAGTCATATTTGAATGAACCCATACCATTAATGAAGTGTGCTTTTAGCATACAAAAGCTTACATTCACAACTTGCTCATTCCAGGCTAGCATCAGTTCTGACACTGAAATTTTTTGTGTTGCAGTTTGGTGGACATTTAGTGGCTGTTTATAAATTGCATTCAAAACAGTTTCTTAACATTACTGTTGGGACTCGTGTCTGTTGTGTGCTTGGAGGAATTTTAAAATATCACACTATTCTGTCTTAATTTAATTATTTTATGTCTTAATTTAATTGTTTTAAATTACATTCATTTTCACATCATTAATTAATGAATAAACAGAAACTTAACTGCAATAAACTATTATGTATCTCATGTAACTAGAAAGTAAATCATTTTTTTTTTTAACAAGGGTGTTTTTCTCAAGGATACAGCGAGATATGAAGAGCAAGATCAAGGGTACAGCTACATCAAAAAGGTTGGGAAATACTGCCTCACTTCTTTGGACTTATTTCCATTTATTCTTTGTGTCCTCCTGGACTGAATCATCTTGTACCAAACTGAGACTTAGGTTTCCTGTCTGATTACCAATGCTGATATCTCCATGCCTACTACCTCTCTGCATATCACACCTAATCCAATTAAGGTTCTCCAGGGTCTCAAGTTGAGGTTTTCAATGCCTATTTACCTGGACTCTTTTTCGTTGGATATGCTAGAGATTGAACCTGGGACCTTCTGCTTACCAAACAGATGCTCTACCACTGAGCCACCATCCCTCCCTTGAACAATGGCCATTCCAGTCCAAGACCACCTCAGCTCCATCAAGTAGAGAATTGGGGAATATGGGAGTGGTGCTGTGTGCCTCCACATTTGAGCCCACTCCAGCGGCCCCCTCGCCTGCTCCACCACTCACAGAGGTGGTTCAGGAGTGTCCTCAACAATGGATATCTCAAACCTCTTCACCACTATCAGGTGCTTTGTCCCTTTAAGTGGGGGGGGGGGCATTCTTGAAAACAAGTGGAACTCCTGTGGCCCACCCCTCTCTGCCCCCTGCCTGAGATGGATGCTGGACTCCACCCCCTTGTCACATGGCCCTGGATTGGTTCTGGCAGCCCTGTCCATCATAGTGCCATTGCTGCCACACAACACCTCCACTGACTGCCATGATATGGTTGCCTATAGACACTAACCAGTTATAATCAGAAAACACTGCAAACCCACCGACTGTCTGCTGGCCACTGTATAATTTATGTGCATAGGTTATAGATTAGCACCACCATTGTCATGAGGTGGATGACCACCATTGCACAGGCATGGCACAGGATTGCTCTGTCCATCTAGTTTTATGCATACTCAGGCCTTGCAAGCTTCAGTATATAAAGTGGAATTCCAATACATTTGTGTCTCCTGAAGAAGAGGTGCCTATAACTCTTCAAGATTATGGAATATTCCATCCACACAGTGGGAAAATGTGTAAGCAGCACATTTCAGCTTGGAAAAGAAGGCAGTGCAACCAATTATATGGAACCTACAGCTATAAATAGCCCTGGGACATAATGGGCTTGTGCAGTCAGGAGCACCAAAATGACTCCTTGATCTCTGCTTATGCTAAGTGAAAGTGATTGTATGCCCAAGATATAGCACAAGGTATTTCTTTTTATGCAATTTCAAAATCAGATTAAATAAAATCATGTGAACCATCTGTTGTACATTCTACTTGTTCCATATGCACATTGTTATTTTGTTAAAAATTATGTTAAAACACTGTATGTTGCTTCCGTTGCTGCTCTACTACTTGTACAAGAGGACCTGAATTAAGTACATTTTCCTTTCTTCTCGCACAGTGCTGGTTCAAAGTCCATGTTTGTCTCCCATATGTGGGCCTGTAAATACATTAAAAGTGGGATTCATTTTATCCATTTCATCATATAGCAGAAAAGCAGATGTATTAGTGATCTGCATGTTTCCCTTTGAAGGAAGATGTGTGGGTTTCCCCATGCATTCTCTGCAAAAAGCAGAGGTGAAGTTCTTACCAAAAATAATTTTTACCCAGGATCTAGTGGCCTATCTCATTTATTTTATCCCCATCTTATTCAGTGTCATGTTCATATTAGTAATGCTTCCAGCAACAATTAAATAAGAACATAAGAACATAAGAGAAGCCATGTTAGATCAGGCCAATGGCCCATCCAGTCCAACATTCTGTGTCACACAGCGGCCAAATAAAATAATACTGTCCTAAAGATCACCCTGTAAGGTCCTTCAAGTTTCCATTTTGTTGTAAATCAGTTGATTAAACAAAATCCCACACAAGTGTGAAGTAAACTATTCAAACTTGCTTTTTTAAAAAGGATCAAATGAGATCAAAAGTTTCTGGCAAAAGCCATAGGAAGGGGCATGTGATAAAAACTGATTATTTCATCAGAATCAATTCAAGGAAAGCTTAAAAGCTTAGTGCTTCTCCCCATTCCCCTTCAATATCCAGGATAAATATGCTCCTGGAGCTATTACTCAGTCAAAGATCTTGAGGTCATTGTTCTGCAACAAAATGGTTCTGGTCCTTTCAGTGCAAAATCTGATGTCTGTCATTCAGTCTTTCTTCCCTCAACCTTTTTCAATTCCATTATTAACTAGTCATTTGTGTATAAAAGGGCTTGCCACAATACAGAAGTACCACTTTGGTTATTTTGACAAGTTAAATTCTGTGTTGCATTTTCTTGATCTTGAGTTTGAATACAAAACTTTGAGTGGAACACAATTTCAGCTTTCAGTTCTTTATGAACTGTGGGATGAATGTTCACAGTGTCACTTATGAAAAGGCCTTTTGTTTTCATACCGCTACAGGGTGGGGACTGTGTTACCTTTGTTTCATGGCAATTGCTTCTGCTTGAACAGCTCTAAACTGCACCATTAAACCTTTGAAATGGTATGCCAAAAAGGTAGGTGGATGATGTGAAGTATGTGTGTTCGGGGAGAGGAGGGGGAGTCAGAGTCAGATTCATGGCACCTGTCACTTTAAGCACTTGTCAGCTACTTTTAACACTGGAACTAAATACCAGGATTAAGAACTTAATCAGGTAATAGCTTCAATTAGTTTCAGTGTCCTGGTATAATTTCTCTTAGGTACACAATTGGGATGACTTTCTTCAGAATTCTGCCCCTCATTCAAGGGTCCTTTCTTCTGAAGAAGTGTGCAGCTCATACCTGCCACAAATTTTATTAGTCTGCAAGATCCTACTGCACTCTTTCGTTTTTCTACTACTTTTTCCCAAATGTTAAACAGGCAACAGAAAGTGTCCCTTTTCTATAGGTAATTAACATTGTTACACAGCAAGCAGATGGTATAGGTGAATAGACTTAAGTGAAAATTCCGCTCCTTTCTACAATCTTTTTTTTTAAAATTAAATTGTCATTAATTTTAAAAGGAGACAATCCTCATGGTCCTATCAGGGCTTTAAAAAAACACAAAGGTCGTTTTCGCACTCACCTTCCGCCGGCGCGACCCCCCTCTTCAACGCGCAGGATCTGCGCGGATTTCGCACTAAACGCTGCGGAGCAGCCAGAAAAGCCGGAAGCTCCCGTCGCAAAAGCCGCGCAAATGCCAAACTGCTTTTTGGCGGTTTCAGTTTGAGCGGCTTTTGCGCCGGGAGCTTCCAGCTTTTCTGGCTGCTCCGCAGCGTTTAGTGCGAAATCCGCGCAGATCCTGCGCGGTGAAGAGGGGGGTCGCGCGGCGGAAGGTGAGTGCGAAAACGACCAAAGAAACGCAAATTGACCTCCAAGAGTGAGCTCAGCCCAACTCAGCTGAACTCCCAGAGCAGACCTTCAGAGCTCACTCTCAGACCTCAGTTGGGCTGGCCTAACCCAGAGGTGGGCTCCGGAATGGGGCTGAACTCCCGAACGGATGAACCATGAACCAGTTCATCCAATGGAGGTGTTCATTGGAGGTTTGTGGTTTGGGGTTCATGAAAATCCCAACCACAAACCTTCAGCGAACCTCCAATTTCTGGGTTCATGCTTAGTGTGAACCCAGACAGGAAAGAAGTTGCCTCTGTGGTACGAAGCCAACGGGTGGAGGGAAGCCAGTGGCCGCCTGCTTTTCTTCTCTGCCTCCTTCTGTTGGGACAGGGCTGTGGGTGGGGAAGGCAGGCCAGGCAAGCAGACCCTGACTGCCAGAGCCACTGATTTTATGGTATAGCTGAGTGGCAGCACTGGGGCAGGTGGCACAATGCAGAACTAACATATGCCATGGCTAACCATGCCCCAGCTGGGATTTGCCTTTAATAACTATTAGTAATTCCCTTGCCCTGGTGCCCTAGGCAACAACCAAAGTTCACCTAGTGGATGGGTCAGTTCTTGCAAAAATAACAGAGAGATCTCAAATCTGATTTAGTAGTTCTCTTTTACAAACAGACAATGTGGTCATTTAAGTTCCATGATCTCTCACACTTTCCTTGTGCATTTGTGCATGTGTTTTCTCGTTGGCTTTTTTTGGTGGGGGTGGGGTGAGACTTAAGCCTTGGCATCTATCACGTTTAAGCTGAAGAGTCAGATCTGTCCTATCCACCAAAGCTTTTGTGTCTTTTTCTTGTTATAGCCACGCTGCCATTATGGGGAAGGAGTCCAATATGAGTTTAGGCAAAGTGTCTGCCCCTATCTCCTTACCCACTGTGCCTTACAGTGTGTGCCAATGAAGCCTTTGCCCCAGCCTAACAGACACAGTCCCAGAAAACAAAACGACTTGCACAAACGAGACCCAAGGTTATATAGAACCAGAAAGCCCTCCTAAGAAGACTGAGCACTGAGGAGATGAAATACTGTGCTTGTGGATGAACAATCCTCTGTGAGACCTAAAACTGCTCACAATCTTCCAAGTACCCCTGCTGAATACTCAACAGTGTTTGATGGGCACTTACAGATGCTTGATGAGATGCTTGCAAAATGTGTACGCATTCACAATACCCCTGTCTTTTCTTGCCAGGCCTTCCACTCTTGCAAGTCCAATTCAAGAAATATCTGGGGACTTTGGGGGTGGAGCCAGGAGACATTGGGGCGGAGCCAGGAACAAGGGTGTGACAAGCATAATTGAACTCCAAGGGAGTTCTGGCCATCACATTTAAAGGGACAGCACACCTTTTAAAATGTCTTCCTTCCATAGGAAATAATGAAGGATAGGGGTGCCTTATTTTGGGGCTCATAAAATTGGACCCACTGGTCCAATCATTTTGAAACTTGGGGGGTACTTTGGGGAGAGGCACTAGATACTATATTGAAAATTTGGTGTCTCTACCTCAAAAAACAGCTCCCCCAGAGCCACCGAAACCTCCAGATCAATTCCTCATTATATCCTATGAGAATAGGGAATAATGAAGTGCTCAGCAGACGTTTCCCTCCTTCCCCCCACCCCACCCCCCGTTTCTGGCGACTCTGAAGCCAGGGATTGGCCTCTCTACTCACGAGTTGCTGCCAACTTTTTCAAAGTAACACAGACACACACCATCCCAAGAGGAAGCCTTTCAATTGGAGACTGAAGCCTCCGGAGGTGGAAAGGCACATGGTCCTCTGGGGGTGGGACTTCCCCCTGCTTGCCAGCTGACTGGGGGCGGGAAGGAGCCTGGGAAAGCAGAAGAACCCCCCCCCCCCCCCGCTGGGACCTGGGGATTGACAAGCCTACACTCTTGCCAGGTTACTTCATCACCAAACCTTACTTTTCTGAAATGGATGACTCTTGAAACAAATAATAGCTCCAGGTGGAAGTTATATTTCTTCTGAATTACTCTTCTCCATCTTTTCCAAAATGGCTTCAGACTGGAATATTTATTATTTATGTATTTAACTTCATTTTCATGTCAGCTTTCTCCCCAATGGGGACCCAAAGTAGCATGTCATTCTCCATTTTATCCTCACAACAATCCTATAGTATGACTGGCCCCAGGTCACCCAATAAACTTCTATGGCAGAGTGGAGATCCCAGGATGGATCTCCCAGATCCTAATCTGACACTCTAGCCACTATATCACACTGGCTACAGGAATTATGATTTTCATGGCCTGCCAAATTGAACTAGAAATACAAGAAAATTAAAATTGTCACCAACCACTGCTGTCTATTGCATTCTGAGGATTCACGAACAGCAGTTACTGACTTTTTGCCCAAGCAGATTAGTCTAATAAACCTCAAACTGCACATCTGTAATCATCTTTCTAAACATGTGATACCCCTACTTCAAATCTTGTTGGCTTTCTGTCTCCACTCAGATCCAGCACACGCTTGATGATGGCCTTCGTCTCATCTCTCTCTTTTGTTTCATATTCCAGTCGATGCCTGCTTCTCACTTCTGTCCTCCAGCTCCACCACCCTCAACCATCCAAAAGTCTCCTTTGTCAAATGACTGTGCCATCTCCTTTGCTGCTTGCCAGAATATCCATGTTATGTTCTCTCTTTCTTCCATTATCAAATCTCTTCTCTACTATGAAGCCCCAGCACAAGCCCTTTGCTGAAGTCCCTAACCTTGTCTCTCATATTTCAGACTGTAATCTTTTGGGGGCTGGGATCTTTGTGTGCTCTATAAAGCTTGTGCATATTGACTGATGTTATAGCAATCAATCACTATCTGTTTGTTCTATATGGTCTCTCCATTTAAAATGCCGCTATGACACTAGATGCTAATGTCATAGAGAAATGCAAAGGGAAGATAGGCTTTCTCCTTGGTATTATTGATAGTCAATATCCATTTTTTCCCAGAACAAAACCCAAACAGATTGGATGGCTCCACAAAGCACCAAAGAATACTGGTGAAGGATTTCATATAGAACCATATACTGGAGGACACTGAAGGTTTATCTGCATTTCTAGTCACATTCATGGAATGAACTACTTTCTCCAAATAATTATAAGGCAATTTCTTGTTGCTTTGTGTTTCATTGGTTCTTACTCTTACTCAAGGCATGCCAGTTACTGCCTAATTACAGGGCATGGTTTTGTGAGCACTCCAAACTCTTCCAACAAGCAATAAATTATAGAGCTGCTGTTACCCCATTTATGTAATCAGCCAGGCATAAATATGCAATGAAAATGTAATTACATATTAATAAATGCCATAATACTTGCTTCATCTTCAGAAAAGAAAAACAGACTTCCCTGTACTTGGTCATGTTTTTGGAGGTAATATTTGCTTGAATTACATAGGTCCATACTAAAAGAGAAGATGGAGATTCAACGGTTACTTTTTATCTCTTCAGGGAAGCAATAGCATGATTTTCAGGCCCCTCAAAGAACTTTTAATTGGCCTCAGAAAAAGTAATCTAAATTCTTTAAAATAAAATTGATTGATTTTCACTGAATAGCAGAGACTTTAAAATAGCAAATCAAGCAGCAAAAGCTTTCATTCAAGTCTTGCAGCTGGGCACAGAAGAAGTCATTTTTTTTCTGTTATACAACCTCCACATTATTACAAAATTAATCAGACTGGTCTACAAAAGAAAAGATCAAAATGGATTCTTAATTTCGTCTTGCACATTTAGAAGGGCTTTTTTTCTAGGCTATTATAAAAAACAGTTCTGAATCCTGTAACTTTCCTCCTTTGAAAACTGGTCGCTGGCTGCTGTGCTTTGGGGTTGGATACCCTCTTGTTCTAGCACCAGTACAAGTTGCTTAACAGACAGCTGTATGACCAGCAGAGTTGTCTCCTGCATGAGCATGCAGTGACAGGCATAACCTGTCACTGCATAACCCTACTTGTGATTCTGCAGTCTTCCCAGCAGCTTTCAAAAGCACAAGAACTTTGCTGGGACAAGTGAATTGTCAACGCCTCTCCTCTGCCTTGCTTGCTGGAGAGCCAGTTTGGTGTAGTGGTTAAGTGTGCGGACTCTTATCTGGGAGAACCGGGTTTGATTCCCCACTCCTCCATTTGCACCAGCTGGAATGGCCTTGGGTCAGCCATAGCTCTGGCAGAGGTTGTCCTTGAAAGGGCAGCTGCTGTGAGAGGCCTCTCCAACCCCACCCACCTCACAGGGTGTCCGTTGTGGGGGAGGAAGGTAAAGGAGATTGTGAGCCGCTCTGAGACTCTTCGGAGTGGAGGGCAGGAGTGGAGGATGATCCAATATCATCTTCTTCTTCTTCTTCTTCTTCTTCTTCTTCTTCTTCTTCTTCTTCTTCTTCTTCTTCTTCTTCTTCTTCTTCTTCTTCTTCCATATCTGAAAAGCCTGATACTTTTCAATCAATATGTGAACTATGTCACAGCTGTGTCTCTGTTTACTCAGAGCTGGATCTATAGGGGTCTATTCACACACCCTGTTTGTTATTAAATTTAGATGTCTTCAGCACGAGACTCATTTGCCAAGGGAAATGGGGTGGTGTCATTCAAGGACTATACAAGTACACTCTTGGAAAAGGAAGCAGCAGGCTCCACAGTTTGTGTGATCCCTCTAATCACTGCTGCTGATGGTGGAATGTGCCCTCAAGTCACCCCTGACTTATAGCGATCTCATAAGGTTTTTAAGGCAAGAGACATTCAGAGGTGATTTGTCATTGCCTCTGTATAGCAACCACGGACTTCTTTGGTGCTCTCCCATGCAACTACTAACCAGGGCTGACCACGTTACCTTCTAAGATCCAGACTGGCCTGGGTCATCCAAGTACGGGCTGATCACTGCTGGCATTTTATAAGGCCAGCATGATGGGGTGGGTTGAATCCACAATAGTGGTTGAGATAAATGACAAGATAGATGGTACAAGGTTGTACCATGGCACCAATCAGTCCTGTCTAGGAGGTGCATGGGAGCTTGCTGATAAGACTCGTTAGTGTGATCAGTATGGGGTTATTGCATTGTTGCGCCTTTCTAGGGCACATCACACTGCAGTGAATGGATGCTGTGATCCTTCCCCCCCCCCCTCGTTATTTGTATTTTTAATCCTTAAACCAAGTTATGGACTGCAGTTCTACATCTGAGCATACAGAACAATAATGGGTAGCCAGATGCTTCTTGGGAACTAAACTAGGTGGACCTTTGATATGATACAACATAGCTATTTTTAGAGAGAAAAGCACCTGAGAAGGAGTCATTACCAGTTTTTAGCAAACGCACCCCACGAGATGATGAAATATTTCACAAGTGGATAAAGACAGGCGAAAGAATAGTCAGTCATATTCCTTTCAATGAGGCATTTAGTTTCCATTCTTCAGTTTTACATTTGGTTGAGACACTCTCCAGCAAACTGGTTCAGTCAGAATGGTGTACATGCAGAGATGGCATCTAGTTCACAGTCCCATCACTATAAATACTATATGCCACTGAGAGACACAGCCACTCAAGCTCCACGGTCAGTACCAAAATCAATTACTTACTCTCTTTGATCTTACTTTAAAATGGAATCAGGGACAAAAGGGCTTTATTTTGATGGTGTATTTGCTTCTTGGAAATAGGTGCTTGAAAGAAACAACAATTCCTACATCCTCCCTATAGTCCCCATTATTTAAACAATATGACAAGAATTTGACTCAATATATCATTATTGTTGGTAAAGAAGGCAACTGAAGGACAACTTTAAAATCTAGTGATGCTAAATAAAATTTTAGGTAACCCAAGATCCATTCCTTGATACAGTCACCAAGAAGCAATCCTACACAAGTCTACTTAAGAAAATCCCATTTTATTCTGTGGGATTGAATCCTACATCCTAAATGTTTTCAGGATTGAAGGTTCATACTTTGAATAGCCTGTGCTGAAGCACACCAGATTATATGCAACATAGCCAAAGATAAAATGTTTATCCGCATCAATATTACCCATCCTCTATCTTCCACAAGGATTACTGGAGGGACAATTCTGTCCCCTTCATCCTCCTCAGTACAATGCCCGTCACCCCCAGCCTCATTCTCCAAGCTAGCATATAATCAAGAAGGCTTAATTCCCCATCTATATGTGCATGAGATGTCCCAATCTCCTTTGAGAAAAGTCTTTCCTCTCCAAACCCCCATCCAAGGCTTTGGAGTCCCTCTTCACAGAATCTGCCACCATTCAAGGGCCTCCTAAATCCTGTTCCTCCCCCTAGTTCTTTGAGTCACCAGAAAAAGCGGGGGGGGGGGGGGGGCTGTGGATGGCCAGGCATGTTGGTAAGGGAGTCGTCAGACCACATTAGAAGAACTAATATAGATCCTACAAACAGCCAACACAGATACATGAGCATTCATCAGAACACAGCTGGAGATGCTGCAGAGCACTAGAAATGAACTTAAAAAGAGAATAACTGGCTACCCTAGCCGGATCTTCACTTTACCACAACATTCCTCTTCCAAGATATGGGCTTAAAGGTGGCAGGAATGTCATAAAGACCTTGGCAAAGTTTCAGGCTTTGGTCTCCCAATTTCTCTTTGCCCTTTGGCACACATTTCCCAAGCAAGCTGATCATTTTAACCTCTCACATCTGCCGGCACCTTCAGCTCATGAACTCGGTATAATTTACTACAATATTCAGTGGGAAATTAAGAGAAGGAAGATGAAGAAAGTGAACAGTGTTCAGGTAATAGCATTAAAGTTTGTTCACCTCTAAGTAGGGTGGCCAGGTCCCTCTTGGAAACTGGTGGGGGTAGGGGGACTTTCTGGGAGCAGCAGGGAGGCCCAGCCATCATACAGTGAAATATCTATGTCAGAGGTGTCAAACATGCAGCTGAATCAGGCCCCCAGAGGGCTCCTATCAGGCCCCTGAGCAACTGGCTTCCTTCTCCCTCTCTCTTGCTTCTTTCCTTGCTTTGCAAGGCTTGCTCAATCGCACAGGAGCTACAGAGTAAAACCTCTATTTTCCCCATTGGCTGAGGCTTCTCTCTTGGGGAGGAGTGAGAGCTTGCTTCGCCAGGCTCTCTCAATCACACAGCAGAGCTACTGAGCCAAGCCTCTCTTCCTTCTGTTGGCTGAGGTTCCTCTCCATCCTGGTCCCCTGGGGAAGGAAGGAAAGAGCCAGAGCTTCCATTGCCCAGTTCCCTGGATCCCACAGGAGAAATAAAGAGAAAGCACCTTTAAGATCAACGAGTGCTAATGTTTTAAGTTTAAAAAAAAATTAATTGTGTTGTCTGTCTCCTTTGTAAAGTTTGTATCTCTGCTACCTAATCTTAAATAGGTATACATATGGCCCGGCCAAACATGGTCTGGCCCAACAAGGTCTCATTTATGTCTGATCCAGCCCTCAGAACAAATGAGTTTGACTCCCCTGGTCTATGTCATTGCCAATGTGACATAGAAAGTGGCATCAGCACTTCTGGTATTTGGGCAAAAACTCTGATAAATTTGGCTATATATATAGTTTTTGCCCAAATACCAGAGTGTTCCTCTCAATGTCCTGAAAGTTATAATGTCACTTCCAGGTCATGTAGGTAATGATGCTGGATCTCTCTCTTTTTCTGGTTGAGTCCCCCCCACCAGCCAACCAGCTGATCAGTGGTAAGGAGGTCAGGCCTGGGAATGGGAAAGTTCCACCTTCACCAGGGGATCTAGCAACCCTTACCTCTAAGTGATATTAACTGAATATACATTAGCTGTTTTGTTGCACCATCAGAATCTGGTTTTGACAATTGATAATGAAGTTGTACTTCACGTTCTGTTTGTTTATCTATTTGTTCAACTGTTTTAAGAAATCCAAGTTCATATGTGATTGGTACATTCAGTAAAATGCTTGAACTAATAAAACTTTAATAACATAGGGAGATTAGCCAATAAAACAAACCATCCATAGCTTTTAACAATCAACCATGAAAATGAAAGAAATAAATATCAAAGATTGTATTAAATTAATACATACCAGATAGAATGAATAAATCTTTTGGCACATGCTAACAGTAAGGTTACAAGCCTATACATAAATTGTTAGATATGCTGGTGTGTTTTGCAAACTGAACAATAGGAAGTGATTTTTTTTTCCTAATTAAAAAAAGAAAGTAAAACTGCAAACCTGCTATGATTAGGCTTGCCAATCCCCAGGTCCCAGCAGGGGTTCTTCTGCTTTCCCAGGCTCCTTCCCACCCCCAGTAAGCTGGCCAGTGGGGGGAAGCCCCGCCCCCAAAGCCACCATGTGACTTTCCCCCTCTGGAGGCTCCAGTCTCTGATTGGAAAGGCTTCCTCTTGGGATGGTGCATCTGTGTTACTTGGAAGAAGTTGGCTGAAACCAGTGGCGTAGGGAGGGGGGGGCGGGGGTGGCGGATCGCGCCAGGTCTGGGGGGGTCTGGGGGGCCCCTTGGGGGCCCCTCAGAAGCCGGCTGCACTCGCCGGCGCCGCCTTCCCCGCCCGCGCGCGGGGCCCGGCGGCGGCCGGGAAGCGGCGGAGAGGCCAAGGGGCCCCTCAGAAGCCGGCTGCACTCGCCGGCGGCGGTGGAGGCCGGGAAGCGGCGGAGGTCGCTGGAGGGCCTCCAGCGACCAGCGCCGTCCTCTCCGACGCCTCCCCGGCCTCTCCGCTGCCGCCGCCAGCTTCTCCGCCGCCCTGGAAGCAGGTAAGGAGGGCAGGCAGGGAGGGAAGGGGCCGAAAGCGGGGGGGGGGCCGCTGGCGGGAGGGGGCGGCCTTCCTTCCTTCCCTCCTTCCTTCCTTTCTTCCCTCCTCCCTTCCTTCCTTCCTCCCTCCTTCCTTTCTTCCTTCCTCCCTCCTTCCTTCCCTCCCTCCTCTTTGCAAATCTGCTTTGTGGGGATGGGAGGCGATCAGGACGGCTGCTCTATCCCAGCAAGCACACAATTCAAAGAGGCATCAGAACGAAGCAGGGCTAGCTGGCTGAGTTCCAGCTTTTCCAAAACTGCTTGGTGGGGAGGGGAAGAGGCCAGGCAGCTGCTTTACCTCGGCGATTCAAAGAAGCGCCAGGATGACGTGGACTCCGTGGACTGAGCTCCTTCCTGCCTTTGCAAAATTGATTGGTGGGAAGGGGAAGAGACCAGGGAGGCTGCTCTGCTTGAACAGGCGTGAGATCGAAGAGGCACCGGAACAAGGAACAACGCAGGGCTAGCGGGCTCAGTCAACGGAACTCCTGCCTTTGCAAAGCTGCTTGGAGGGGAGGGGAAGAGGCCAGATGGCTCCTCTACTCTAACAAGCGCAGAATTTAAAGAGCCCACAGAATGACGTGGAGGCTGGCCACAATGGTCGAGTGAGTTCCTGCCTTTGCAGAACTGTTTGATGGAGAGGAGAGAGGCCCCCCGCGGGACGGATGTTTGACACCCCTGTTCTAGAGCAAAAGAGCCATCTGGACTTCTCCAGTCAACCTTATTCATATACTAGAAGGCTCAAGGGAGAGTCAGGGTCTTACTACATTTGTACTGCGTTTTTGAAAATGAATCAGTGGGAGAACAAAAAAGAGCCCACCTCCTTCCAAAACCTCTGGCAAAAGGTGAGGTTTTAGCTCATTTATGCTGCTACGAAGAACAAGAAGAAATTGGATTTATATCCCACCCTATTTAAAGAGCCCTGTGGCGCAGAGTGGTAAAGCTGCAGTACTGCAGTCCTAAGCTCTGCTGATGACCTGAGTTCGATCCCGGCGGAAGCTGGGTTCAGGTAGCCGGTTCGAGGTTGACTCAGCTTTCCATCCTTCTGAGGTCGGTAAAATGAGTACTCAGCTTTCTGGGGGGAAAGTGTAGATGACTTGGGAAGGCAATGACAAACCACCCCATAAAAAGTCTGCCATGAAAAAGTGAAAGCAATGTCACCCCAGAGTCAGAAATGACCAGTGCTTGCACAGAATGTTTTTTTTAATATTCTGAATCTCAGAGTGGTCACAATCTTCTTTACTTCCCCCACCCCAACAGACACCCTGGTAGGTAGGTGGGGCTGAGAGAGCGCTTACAGCAGCTGCCCTTTCAAGGACAACCTCTGCTGACCCAATACCATTCCAGCAGCTGCTAGTGGAGGAGTGGGAAATCAAACCTTGCTCTCCCAGATAAGAGTCCGCGCACTTAACTACTACGCCAGACTGGCTCTAAGATGCACCAAGGAGACTCCCAGCACAAGCACAGATCAAAGGACTAAAGGTGTTGAGCACAGATTCAGACTGGTTAATAAGCCAAGCCAATTTTGTGAACCCCTGGCTATTTCATATTTGGACAGCACTATTAATTTCAGTCAATCAATCCACCTTTGTTGTGATCATAGATCAACCATGATTGGCACACAGAAAGAGTCATCAGTACATCTATATGCAGTAAAATTTCAGAAAATTAGTAAAAAGTCCTAACCGGCTGTTTCCTAAAAATGTGTCCACCTTATAGGTGGTTTCGTTAGAATGGTCTGAGAGGAGGGAAAATATAAAATTAATCAGGTCTGCCTGGAAAAAAAGTAGAGTTATTTATAGAGACCAAATGTCCCTATAAAAAGGACAATACAGTGGCACACTGATTCAGCCATGTGCAGTTGGCAAGGGCAAACATTTTGACAGTAAGGAATAAATGTATATCTCCCTTCCAGAGGAACTGATAGTAACACTTTAAAGCAAGTGAAGATGACAGTCCTTTGGGAATTCTAAAGCACAGAAACGGTCTGCCAGAGCCAAGCTTTTACCATGATTCCCTACCACTGGATAACACTGTGCCTGCACTCTGTCTACTTGAAGAGTTATAGCCCTGACTTACCCTAATTACATCTAATGAATCCAAGATGGCATAGGGCGGGGGGCATATAAATGTAGTTTCACCAGCTCTCACCCAGCACGATTGGAAATTTTTTGAAAGAATTACTGAAATTAATCCAGAAGGGCTAAAATTTAATTTAAGCCAAAAGGAAATCTTCCGGCAGGTGGCGCGGGGGGAAATGATGTCACAGGAAGTGATGTCACTTCCCGTTTCCGGCAGGTTGCACGGGGGAAATGATGTCACAGGAAGTGATGTCACTTCCTGTTTCCAGCGGTGGCATGATGTCACCGGAAGTGACGTTGCCGGAAGTGACGTCACTTCCTGTTTCTGGTGGTGTGCACACACGTAGGGGGGCCCACATAAATCTTGGGCCCCGGGCCCCCAAAGCCCTAGCTACGCCCCTGGCTGAAACTCGTGAATAGAGAGGCCAACCCCTCGCTTCAGAGTCACCAGAAACCAATGGGGGGGACGTCTGCTGAGCACTTCATTATTCCCTATATGGAGATCAATTTTCATAGGTTATAATGGGGAATTGATCTGGAGGTTTCAAGGGCTCTGGGGGAGCTGTTTTTTGAGGTAGAGGCACCAAATTTTCAGAATAGTATCTAGTGCCTCTTCCCAAAGTACCCCCCCCCCAAGTTTCAAAATGATTGGACCAGGGGGTCCAATTCTATGAGCCCCAAAATAAAGTGCCCCTATCTTTCATTATTTCATATGGAAGAAAGGCATTTAAAAAGGTGTGCTGTCCCTTTAAATGTGATGGCCAGAACTCCCTTGGAGTTCAATTATGCTTATCACACCCTTGTTCCTGGCTCTGCCCCAATGTCTCCTGCCTCCACCCCCAAAGTCTCCTGGCTCCATCCTCAAAGTCCCCAGATATTTCTTGAATTGGACTTGGCAACCCTAACTATTATAAGTGCACAGTGAAATCTGAATATTCCTTTCAGTGCTAACAAATGTTTCTCTAGAGGTTGAGCATATATTGAGACACATGGAATGTCAACCAATTTTTCCAACTTCTGGTCTATCAAAAGAAGAGATAGAGGGAAATAATTTTTCAGTAGCCCCACCATCTCTCAATGTGCTTCTTATTCAGTTCCACTGTACTTCAGTGTACCCTGGTTCATTTCATTTTATATGCAAAAGCAGGAAGAAAGAAAAGGATGCTGGATAATAATATGCAATTAGATTGGACTCATTTAATGCAATAGCGCAGCGGTCCCCAACCTTTTTGACACCAGGAACCGGTTTTACGGAAGACAATTTTTCCACAACTGGGGAGGGGGGGGGAGCGATGGTTTTGGGATGATACAATTTTGAACTTTATTTTGGTGTGGTGGTTAAGTGTGCGGACTCTTATCTGGGAGAACTGGGTTTGATTCCCCACTCCTCCACTTGCAGCTGCTGGAATGGCCTTGGCTCAGCCATAGCTCTCGCAGAGTTGTCCTTGAAAGGGAAGCTGCTGTGAGAACTCTTTCAGCCCCACCCACCTCACAGGGTGTCTGTTGTGGGGGAGGAAGATAAAGGAAATTGTAAGCGGGTCTGAGACTCTGAGTTTCAGAGTGGAAGGCAGCATATAAATCCAATGTCTTATTATTACTACATTGTAATATATAATGAAATAATTATACAACTCATGAAACAGGCCACGTATCGGTACAGGTCCATGGATTGGGGGTTGGGGACCGCTGCAATAGAAGATAACTCACAACGACAACATATATAAGCCACTGGGATGCATCACAGACACTCCAGAACAATAAATGTATATATTTGTTATCTATTGTTGTACATTGCCCAGAGCCCGGCACTAGCTGGGATAGGGTGATTCATTAAGTTGAATCAATCAATCAACCAATAAATTAATGTAGTACTACTTTAAATGCTGAAATGCCTCCAGAATATCCCAGAACAGGCTTGTTTCATGCCTGTTCCGGCCCGTTCCGGGATGTTCTGGAGGTATTTCGGCCTGGAATGGGCTCATAAAGATGTTTGAGTTCCAGTTTTTCTTTTCTGGAATCTTGTTCTTCAGTGATGCATCCCAGTGTTTTTTGTGGCAACCTAGGTTGTTTGATGCTGGTTCCAGCCAGTACCAGGGTGTTCTGGAGGCATTTTGGCCTGGAACGGGGTGATAAGGACGTGTGAGTTCTACTTTTTCTGTTCTAGAATATTGTTCTCAAGTGTCTGTGATTCATCCCAGTATTTTTGGATGACTTAATGAATCACCCTATCCCAGCTAGTGCCGGGCTCTGGGCAATGTACAACAATAGATAACAAATATGTACATTTAGAATTGATACAGTTATTCCATTGTCACTGAAAAAGCCAAAGAACAAATAATTCATTAGTTTGTTGTTTCATTTCCTCTGGAGTTGTTTATTATATATCTATATTTTAAAAATTGATCATATACGTATATACAAAGAAAAAAATATAAGGGGCACCATTTTTTACTTCCCCACCCCCACCCCCTCAAAAAACATGTAGATCCAGCCCTGACAGTGGCAAAAGAAGATGGGAATGAAATGGCTTATAAACTAATGTAGGGGCATTGCATAAGCTTGAAGTGGGAAATGCATCCATTTCACCTAGCAACAGATTGCTTTCTAATTCACAGAATGCAACTGCAGATGCTACCCTTGGATTGTCACCATATTCTTGTACTCCGTGTGCTGTTTGAAAAGACCAAGATTTTACACAGTTACCATCAAAAGAAAAATAATGCTCTAAATATCTTGTTCTGGTTTTTTTGTGTGGTGATATCTAATTTTATACATGTGTGTGTCTAAAATGCCATCAAGTCACAGCCAATATATGGCAACCCCATAGGGCTTTCATGGCAAGTGATTAAGCAAAGGTGGTTTACCACTTCTTTCCTCTAGAAAGGCTTCCTTGTTAGTCTCCCATCCAAGTATTGACCCTGCTTAGCTTCCAAGATCTGATGACATCCCGCATCCCAGCTCTATATGCATACAGTGTTGTATGTGTGTGTGTTTGTTTTAAGTAGCAGAAGTCATATACAAGGTTGTACCAATTTCCACCAATTCCCCCCTCAGGACCTGAGACAGTCTCTTCCCCAAAGCTGCCAGTACTCAGTAGTGGTAAGTAGAGGTGTGTGAACACACACAACAAAAATCAATATTTTTCAGGTTCAGGTATATTAAACCCCAAAAATATCAGTATTTCCCAATATTCCTAAATCCCACTATCAGTATGGTATTGAGCTTTGAAAAATATTCAGGATTGTCAATTTTCTTACTCCATTATACCCTATAGGGACCGTTACAGTCAACTAGGAATAAGGCCTGTTGTAGAAATAAATACAATGAGCTCCAGAAAGAGGCTCTGGGCAAGTGCCCCGGCCTTGGACACTCAGTGTCAATTTTCTGTGGCATCACCATGATGACAATCATGAGATGCTGAAGCTCAGCATTCCTTTCATCGGCAGGTTATAGCTGCATATGGTCTGCAGTGTTATAGTTGCATATGGTCTTGCAGCTGTTAGCATCAGCATGTACTTGGGGTGCGATCTGTCTTTTATGACCTGGCATGGTAGTGTTATGGTATACCATGGAGTATGTGCTTCAAGGTGACCATTTTCTGTAGGGGAAGTGATCTGACTTCAGCTTTCAATCTCCTCCCCACTCCCAGCAGCCTCTACCTAGGAAAAGTACAGTGGGGATCCACAGTGGGGATCAAAGTAGAAGAGAAGCAACATCATCAGGGTATACTGACACAGAGTCCACCATTTTTTCCCATGGGAGTTGATCTCTGCCTACTGGAGAGCAGCTGTAATTCTGAGTGACCTCCAGCAACAGGAGATTGGCAACAATGGTTTTCCAGGAGGAAATGGCTGATTTGGAGGGTGGAGTCTATGACACTGTACCTATCTGAGGTCCCACCCCTCCTCACACCCCACACTCTCCAGGCTTCACCCCTCAAATCTCTAGGAATTTCCCATCCTGGACTTGGCAACCCTATCTCCTTTCCAGCCAACCATCAACCTACCTTTATCTGCCCCTCTGACTTCAGCTTTCCATCTCCTCCCTCCTCTCTGCAACCTCTACCAAGGAAAAGGTCAGTATTTCTTTACAGTGAGTATCAAAGCAGCTGACATCATTCTCCTCTCTTCCTTTTGATCTGAACAGCAACCCTGTGAGGTGGGTTAGGTGAAAGTCTGTGAGTGGTTCAAAATCACCCAGTCAGCTTCCACAGCAAGAACCTGGGTCTGGCAGACCTACTCTGAAGCTCTAACTGCTATGCCATACTGGCTATCATAGGGGGGCTGCTGCTGAACAGTAGCAAGTGTCACGGCCCGAGTCTCTGACACGAAGCTGCGGCTGCTATCGTCCTGGCAACGAGCCAGGACCTCTCGCAGACAGCCCAGGCGAAGCACAGGGAGTGGTCGTAAAACAGTCCAGTTGATTGATAACGTAAACAGGCAGGCTGGAGGGTGAGACGGAAGCTTGGTCAGGGAAGCCGAGAGTCAGAAGCCGGGGAGCCGAGCCGAAAGTCAGAAGCCGGGAAACAGAGCCGAGAGTCAGAAGCCGGGAAGCAAAGCCGAGATCAAACGATACCTAAGCCAGTCCGATAAGCAAAGCCAGAGTCCAGAATACCAGTCTATGGGTCAGGCCGGGTCAGGAATGCACAGGTTCTTTCCGAAGCAAGGGGTGCGAGACGCAGACACATCCAAGGGTGTTCGCTTGTTGCCAGCACAGTTTGGCCTGAGGCCAGGATCCCAGATATACTGCTGGCTAATTGGCTCGTTAGAACTCCGGGCTCAGATCTCTTCTAGCCCGCATGCGCGCCTCTCTACGCCTGTTCCTGAATTCCAGGCGTCTCCTCTCGCGCAGGCGGGCCCCAGGTGTTGGTGAGTCTGGGGGAGATGAGCTAGTACCTGGTGTGGCCAGATTGGTTTCAGGTGGCCCCTGCTGCTGGCTGGCTCCTTCAGGACTTACGTCCTCTGTTGCTGAAGGCATCTGCACAGCAGGGGCGGGGTCAGAAGCAGGCACCTGCTCTGAGTCAGCAGGGGCAGGCATGACACTATCCCCCCCCTCAGGCCCCCCCTCATCCAAGCCGCCTGGCTTATCTGGGTAGGCCTCATGAAACTGCCGGAGCAGGTCAGGGGTATGCAGGTGGGCAGCCGGTTCCCAGGAGCGATCCTCGGGAGGGTAGCCTTCCCAGTCCACCAGGTACTGGAGTTGACCTCGGTGCAGCCGGGAGTCTAGGATCTGGTGGACTTCAAACTCTTCCTCATCGTCCACCAGCACCGGTGGCGGAGGCGGTGGTGGAACGTCCCTGTTTGGGTCCGGCGCTGCCGCTGGTTGGAGGAGGGAGCGGTGGAATACGGGGTGTATCCGGAGGTGGGCCGGAAGGCGTAGGCGGAATGCCACGGGGTTGACTTGCGCCTCTATGGGGAAGGGCCCGATGAACCGATCGGTTAGCTTGGAGGACCGGCCAGGAGTCCGGAGGTACCGGGTCGAGAGCCAGACAGAATCTCCGACCTTGAGGGGGGCTCCGTCCTGGTGATGTCGGTCCGCGGCCAGTTTGTAAGCGTCCTTGGCGCGCTGGAGCTGAGTGCGCAGGAGGGCGTGGAGCGCGTGGAGTTCCTCAAGTCGGTCGGTGGCTGCGGGAACGTTGGCGGAGGGGCCGAGCGGAGGGAAGAATCGGGGGTGCAGTCCATAGTTGGCGGCAAACGGCGTGGTCCGCGTAGAGCTGTGGACTGCGTTGTTATACGCGAACTCTGCCAGGGGTAGCAGAGTGGCCCAGTTGTCTTGCTGATAGCTGGTATAGCAGCGCAAGTACTGCTCCAAGGTGGCGTTGGTCCGCTCGGTCTGCCCGTCGGTCTGGGGATGGTAGGCGGAAGACAGGTGTAGTTCTGTCCCCAAACCGTGCTGGAAGGCCTGCCAAAAGCGGGATGTGAATTGTGGGCCCCGATCCGAGATGACCTGCGTGGGTAACCCGTGCAGGCGGAAGACGTGGTTTAGGTACAGCTGGGCAGTCTCCGGCCCGGATGGTACTCTGGCACAGGGGACGAAGTGGGCCATTTTGGTGAACAGGTCCACCACAACGAAAATGCAGGTGTGGCCCTGGGATCGTGGCAGGTCTACGATAAAGTCCATGGACACCACGTCCCAGGGACCGGCGGGAGTCGGCAGGGGTTGCAGGAGACCGGAGGGCTTGGCCGGTACGTTCTTGGCTCGGCGGCAGACCTCGCAAGAAGCCACGTAGCGACTAACGTCCGCTCGGACGCGAGGCCACCAGAAGTCCCGGGTCAACAGATGGGCGGTCTTGTGCTGCCCGAAGTGCCCAGCCGGGGGGGCATCGTGGGCCAGCCGGAGGATGCGGGATCGGAGAGGCCCGGGAGGGACGTACAACTGCTCCCGATGGTAGAGCAGCCCATCCCGGGTGGATAGTTCTCCGGCAGGGTCTTGCTGCGGTTCCTGCAGGTGTTTCTGCGCCCACGGGTCGGTGTCTTGGCTGGCCTGTATCTCGGCCACCAGGGCGGGTGCGGTCAGAGTGGCGGCAAAGACCGAGGGTGGCAGAATACTAGCCCTGGGGGCTTCGGTGGCACTAGAGGTGTTATAGTCCGGCCGGCGGGACAGAGCGTCGGCTCTCTGGTTCTGGGAGTGCGGGACGTAGGTGATGGTAAAGTCAAATCGTGAGAAGAACAGGGACCACCGGATCTGCCGCTGGTTCAGCCGGCGGGTGGTCTGCAAATGTTCCAGGTTACGATGGTCGGTGAAGACTTGGACCGGATGCCTGGCCCCCTCAAGGTGGTGGCGCCAGACCTCAAAGGCCACCTTGATAGCCAGGAGCTCTCTCTCCCAAATGGTGTAATTGCGTTCGGCAGCCGAGAGCTGCCGGGAGTAGTAGGCGCAGGGCTGCCATGGCTGGCTAGGCTCGTCCCGCTGGGAGAGCACGGCTCCGAGGGCCACATTGGAGGCGTCCGCTTCCACCATGAAGGGCAAGCTCGGGTCAGGGTACCGCAGAAGGGGACTGGAGGAAAAACTCTGCTTGAGCTGGCGGAAGGCCCGGTCGGCTTCGGGGGTCCACTGAAAGGGCTCCTTCGGTCGGAGGAGTCTGGTCAAGGGCTTGGTGAGGTCGGCGTAGCCCGCGATGAATTGCCTGTAATAATTGGCGAAGCCCAGGAGGCGCTGGATGTCCTTCCGACTTCGAGGGGCCTGCCATTGAAGGATGGCGTCGACCTTCCGCGGATCCATCTGGGTTCCCTGGGGGGAAATGATGTGCCCCAGGAACTCAACGGACTGGAGGTGGAAAGCACATTTCTCCAGCTTGGCATACAGGCGATTGGCTCGGAGTCGCTGTAGCACCTGGCGGACGTGGTGGATGTGCTCCTGTTCGGATGCAGAGTAGACCAAAATGTCATCTAAATAAATGATCAGGAACCGGTCTAGCAGGTCACGGAAAACGTCATTCATAAAATGTTGGAAGACGGCGGGGGCATTGGTGAGCCCAAAGGGCATGACCAGATGTTCGTATTGGCCATACCTGGTGCCAAAAGCGGTCTTCCACTCATCCCCGGCTTTGATACGAACCAAGTTGTAGGCCCCGCGAAGGTCGAGCTTGGTGTAGATCGTGGCCCCTTTGACGCGGTCGAGGAGCTCAGGGATCAGTGGGAGCGGGTAGCGGTTCCGAATGGTAATCTTATTGAGGGCCCGGTAGTCGTTGCAGAGTCGCAGGTCCCCGGTCTTCTTCTTAACGAACAGGACAGGTGAAGACAGGGGCGAGGTGGAGGGTCTAATGAACCCTCGGGCCAAGTTCTCGTCCAAGTACTCCCGGAGGGCAGCCAGTTCCGGGTCTGCCATGGGGTACAGGCGGCCTGCGGGTAGCGGAGCGCCGGGCACCAGGTCGATGGCGCAATCGTAGGGCCGATGTGGGGGAAGCTGGTCTGCTTCCTTCTCATTGAAGACGTCCGCGAACTCCTGGTAGGGAGTTGGGAGTGTGGTGGCGGCCCCCAGGAGGCTGGTGGTGCGTGGGGAACCGGGTTGGTTGACAGGCGGCACCTGAGTCGAGTCGGGTGGTAGCGGGGAACAGGGTGCGAGGGTACTCGAAAAGCTCAGTTCACGTTGCACCCAGTCCACATGGGGGTTGTGGGCTTGCAGCCAGGACAGGCCCAAGATAACAGGGAAGCGTGGCATGCGGGCCAAATCGAAGGTCTGCTTCCCTTGGCGCTGTTGGACCCACAAAACGAGTGGTAGAGTTTCGTGGCGGACCGGCCCCGAGCGCAGCAGACGACCATCCACTGCCTCGACCAGTGTAGGAGTTCCCTTTTCCCGAACGGGGACGCCATGCTCCTTGGCAAAGTGGCTGTCCATGTAGCAGCAGGCAGCCCCTGAGTCCAACATGGCATGGACGAAGATCCACCGGTCGTCGGGAAGCTGCAGGCGGATCGGGACCAGGAACGGGGTGGGTGGTGGATGGACGGAGCTAGAGGACCTCAAGGAGTGCCCCAGGCCAGGAGATCCGGCTAGACCTGGGGCTGGCCTTTTACCGAGGCAGCGGAGCTCGGGGTGCGCTTTGATTTGGCCGGGCAGGAGCTTGCAAAATGCCCGTCCCCTCCACAATACAGGCACAGGTTGTGGGTGCGCCGTCGGTTCTTCTCCTCAGGGGTCAGGCGAGGGCGGGCGCCGCCCAGCTGCATGGGTTCTACAGCCGGCGGTAAAGCTGGGGTACCTGGAACGGGAGCCGCCGGGGGGGGCCTTGTTGGAGTAGTGCCCCTCTTCTGCCTCTGGCGCCGACCTTGCAGTCGCCCATCAATGCGTAGACACAGCAGGATCAGGTCCTGGAGGGCGGCTGGGCGGTCGGTGCGTGCCAGTTCGTCCAGGACGGCATCGGAGAGGCCTTCAGTGTACTGGTCCACCAAGGCAGCTTCATTCCAGGCCAGGTCTTGAGCCAGCAGCTGGAACTCTGTGGTATACTGAGACACAGAGTTCTGGCCTTGGTGCAGAGCCCGTATCTTGCGATTAGCTGTCTCAGCACGCACAGGGTTGGCATAGGCGGCCTGGAAGTGTGCCTTGAACCGTGTGTAGTCTGCTAGCAGCGGCGAGGGCTCTAGCAGCAGAGGAGTGGCCCACTTGGCCGCTGGCCCTTTAAGCAGGCTCAGGATAAAACAGACTTTTGTTTTGTCTGTAGGGAAGTCGCCCTGCCTTATCTCCATGTATAGTTCACACTGGGCGAGGAAGGCAGGGAACTCTTCCAAGTTTCCTGCGAATTTCTCAGGAATGCTCACCGGGCAGCGAGAGCGGGGAGCAGCGGCGGCAGCCAAGGCCACGGCATTGGACGCAGTCTGCTGCTGCAGAGTAATCACCGCTTGGGTTAATTGCTGCACCTGGTCTAGGAGCCCCGGCAAGGGGTCCATGCCTCCTGCCGCTTGGTCCGTCATGAGCGTGCCTGGTGAGTTTTGGTGTGCTGGCAAGCTGTCACGGCCCGAGTCTCTGACACGAAGCTGCGGCTGCTATCGTCCTGGCAACGAGCCAGGACCTCTCGCAGACAGCCCAGGCGAAGCACAGGGAGTGGTCGTAAAACAGTCCAGTTGATTGATAACGTAAACAGGCAGGCTGGAGGGTGAGACGGAAGCTTGGTCAGGGAAGCCGAGAGTCAGAAGCCGGGGAGCCGAGCCGAAAGTCAGAAGCCGGGAAACAGAGCCGAGAGTCAGAAGCCGGGAAGCAAAGCCGAGATCAAACGATACCTAAGCCAGTCCGATAAGCAAAGCCAGAGTCCAGAATACCAGTCTATGGGTCAGGCCGGGTCAGGAATGCACAGGTTCTTTCCGAAGCAAGGGGTGCGAGACGCAGACACATCCAAGGGTGTTCGCTTGTTGCCAGCACAGTTTGGCCTGAGGCCAGGATCCCAGATATACTGCTGGCTAATTGGCTCGTTAGAACTCCGGGCTCAGATCTCTTCTAGCCCGCATGCGCGCCTCTCTACGCCTGTTCCTGAATTCCAGGCGTCTCCTCTCGCGCAGGCGGGCCCCAGGTGTTGGTGAGTCTGGGGGAGATGAGCTAGTACCTGGTGTGGCCAGATTGGTTTCAGGTGGCCCCTGCTGCTGGCTGGCTCCTTCAGGACTTACGTCCTCTGTTGCTGAAGGCATCTGCACAGCAGGGGCGGGGTCAGAAGCAGGCACCTGCTCTGAGTCAGCAGGGGCAGGCATGACAGCAAGCAGCCAGGCCTAGTTAAGTCATACCAGTCAGGTGGCATCAAGTCAACCAAAGGATGCTGACAGGCCTGAGGTAGCCAACCTCCAGATGGAGCCTGAAGATCTCCTGGTATCACAACTAAACTGCAGACAGCAGATCTCTCTCCCCCTGGAGAAAATAACTGCTTTGGAGGGTGAAGTCTATGGCATTATATTTAGCTCCCCAATTCTGGCTTCCATAGACTCCACCATAAAATATCCAGGAATTTCCCACCAACCTGGAGCTGGCAACCCTAGTCAGGACTGGCCTCAATGAGTACTCCCTCAAAGGCAAAGTAGGCCCAGAAAGAGCCTCCTCCCCCTGCCTTTTTACTGACAGAAACAAGGTTGGAGTACTATTGTTGCCTAGCAACAGCCACTGAGGGAAAATGGAGGACCTGACAGGACAGGTCAATAGGATGCAAAGGCAGCTCTCCCAGTGGGCCAATCCTCATCTGTCCTGGGGCTGGAGAGATTAAATGACATGCGAAGGTAGGTGAGTCATCATCAGTAAAGCTTGTCATTTATATCTATAGGATGGTCTCCATAGGCTACAATGAAGAATCAATCTGCAGGAATCTGGGGCTCTGGGAGCTGCTTTTTGAGGCAGAGGCACCAAATTTGCAGAATAGTTGCTGATGCATCTCCTCAAAAACCTGTCCAAGTTTCAAAAAGATTGAACCAAGGAGTCCAATTCTATGGACCCCAGAAGAAGGTACCACATTCTCCATTGTTTCTAATGGACAGGGAAAGGCCTTTAAAGGGACACAATCTCTTTTAATGCCTTCTTCAAGTGGCAGCACAACTTGTGCTGTAACAAATGAACATTTAAGTGGACTGAGAGTCCTTTAAATGCTTTGTAACTGCAGTTATCCGGTGGCCCCAAAAAGTCCTGAATATTTTTGGGGGGTTGGGTGTGGTCAGTTTTCAGATAGTTGAATAACCAGTCTCCGGTATTTATCAGGCATTTTTGGGCTCAATTTATTCCAACACCCCTAATGGTAAATACCACCACAAAAAAGCCAGTGTGATTCTCATGCACCCACAGGTGGAAGACTTGTAAGGATTTCAAGAAGGCAACTCATTCACCTTGCCACTTACTATGTCCTGACAAAAAACACCACTTCACTCCATTTCCTGCCTCCTTCTCTCCATTCTATCCACAACACAACCTACCTTTATGTATTCCCTTATCTTCAGTTTTTTTTCTTTTTCCCTACCCCTAAAGCCTCCATTTGGGATAGAGTTGCCAGCTATGGGTTGCAAAATACCTGTAGTTTGTGGGGAGGGGGTTGGAGGCTGCAGAGAGTGGGGTTTGGGAAGGGGACAGGGGAGGGACTTCAGCAGGGTATACCACCATATACCTCAACCTCCAATGTGATAATTTTCTCCAGGGGAACTAATCTTGGTCATCTGGAGATCAACTGTAGTAGTGGAAAATCTCCAGGGGCCACCTGGAGGTTGGCAGTCCTAACTGGGAATTATCTGGTAGAGTTGTACAGCCCCAGCCACTAGGCTGAGCCCAGTTGCATGGTGGGAGAACCTGCATAGACTTCTACAGATTACCTCTTTCCCCCTGTGTCCTCCTACCCATGTTTCTTCTTCTTTGCCTCTTCTTGGCACCCTCATATCCTCATATTTCCCTGCTTCCACCACTCTTTCCCACTCACCAAGCGACTTAACTTTTATCTGCTCCCATCTTCAGCTTTAATATTTATTTATTTAATTTATGCCCGCCATTCTCCACAATGTGGACCCAAAGCAGCTTATATCATTCTTCACAACAACCTTGTAAAATAAGTTAGGCTGAGAGTATGTGACTGGCCCAAGGTCACCTAGCAAGCTTTCATTATGGTAGAGTGAGGATCTGAACCTGGATGTCTAACCATTACACCACACTGACTTTTGTGAATTTGCTGCTATTGAACAGAGATGAGAAACTGGGCCTGAGTGAGTCATGGAACTGGTGTGGTGTCAAGTTGCTTTTGATTGCTGTGAGGCCTGGCCCCATGAATCCTTCCTCAGAGATCAAAACAGCCCTGGAAAAGGCCCTACCCTTCACCTACCCTTTGACAGAAATCAAGGCTTCAGATTGTAATGTTGTTGTGGTTGTACAGCAATGGGTATAGAGGGGATCTTATTCTTAAACATATAGGCACTGCTATTATTGGGAGGGGAATTAACCCCCCCCCCCATGCATTTTCGAGCAAATCTGGGGCTTTTCCCTGAGTTTGTAGAAAAATCTGACTTATCTGTTCACAGTCCCACTCTCTAGATTTAAGTATCCAAAGTTTTGGCCACATAGAAAGTTAGTTGTATTGATTAGCCAAAGAATATAAATATTGCCCAACTAACCACAAAATCATATAGCTACATTAGAAACTTGTGACTAGAGTCTCTTTCTATTTTGGGGGAAAGAACTTAAAAATGAAAAACCTGTAGCACATATTCAGGGTTTGCTGTGTCTATACCAAACACTGTGCTTATCAAACTAGGTGTCACAGATCAATTATTTTCTACTGTTGGTACACCGCAGTTGCTACAAGATAACCTTTCCTCTCTATTTCCATTTAATAAATATCCTCTTATGAATTGCTCTCAGAAGAGTAGCAATCTATTGCTTCAAAGAGAATTGTAGTCCTGCCAGGAGGAACTTCTGGAGTTTGAACCAGCAAACTTTGGAGCTTGAATTTTGCAACTTTAATCATCCATAGAGAGGCTATAAAGAGCTGTGAGAATGCAGAGAGGTTTCAGTTCAGGCAGACCATTGGCAGTCTGAAGCCAGAAGCAGCAAGTCCCAAGAAAAGCTGTGGATTCCTGGCTAGTCAATGCTGATCCTGGCATGTCAATCTTTTCCCCATTTTCCTGATTCCTGATCCTTGACTGATCCTGTCAATGATTTGATGCATTTGGAGTTTATGCTTTCCCGCTGCTGAACTCTGAATTTCCTGATCTCTTTTGCTTCTGTTCAGATCCTTGGATTATGGTTTCTGCTATGACAATGTCAACTCTTGCATCTAACCTGGACTTTAATTTTAAAAATATAACCAGTTTTTCTTGTCAATCAGTTCCAAGGCCAGAGCTGCCTTTTTTAAGTTTCCTGCCCTTAAAATAAGTAGACCAATAATAGCTAAAAATAATGTGGCATTAATTTGTTCTTGCTAGAAGCTTCCATAAGCATTCTCTTCTGCATTACATACCTTTAAATATAGTGCTTTTACGAATTTCCTTGTTCTTAACTAAGTGGCATGGAAAATTTTCCATATAAGAAGAATATTGTTTTCTCATTAGCTTCCTCAGTTTGCTTCCCTATCATCTCCAAGAGCTTCATTTCTAAAGCAGTGTAAAGCAGGGAATAAAGCAGTGTAAAGCAGTGTAAAGCATTTCTAAAGCAGTGTAAAGCAGGGAATACTGCATGGGTTGCCAACTTCCAGATGATAGCTGGAGATTTTCTGGTCTTGCAGTTTATCTCTGGGCACAGAGATCAGTTCACCTGGAGAAAATGCCAACTTTGGAAGGTAGACAGTATGGCATTATACTCCACTGCAGTCCCTCCCCTCCCCAAACCCCACTTGTGCTCCACCACTAAAATCTCCAGGTGTTTCGCTAGGAACTGGCAACTCTATAATGTTTTCTCTCAATACACATAAATTATATCCAGCAACACAGTTCTAAGAGAACAAAAAAATGGGTGTGGATCTGGACATAAATTAATTGAACTATGAACCAAAATGTTAAGCAAAATGTGAACCACATTACTTGTATTTAATATAGCTGATATATAGTACCACATATGGCTGCAAAAAACAACCATTGTAATCTCTGGAATTTTGGAGAAATTACTATTATTTTCATACTTTCAGCAGCATGAAGTAAGAGAAACAGAATGAGAGGCAGCAAGGGAAGAGTGACTCAGAAAATAATCTGATTGGTGTTATCCAGCCGCATACATTAACAGATCTTCCCATCCAAATAGGAATTTCTGCCACTCATTTATTTATTTTATTTATTTTATTTGTAGTCTGCTTTTCTTGCTGAGACTCAAGGTGAATTACAAAAATCCCAGAATGCAACAGGACTAGGATTGCATTACTAGAAAACAATGAAAACAACTCAGGTTGCCAAGTCCAATTCAAGAAATATCTGGGGACTTTGGGGGTGGAGACAGGAGACTTTGGGGGTGGGGCCAGGAGACCTTGGGGGTGGAGTCATGAGCAAGGTTAGAATAAGTACAATTGAACTCCAAAGGGAGTTCTGGCCATCACACTGAAAGGGATTGCACACCTTTTCAATGCCTTTCCTCCATTAGAAATGATGAAGGATAGGGGCACCTTATTTGGGGGCTCATAGAATTGCCCCCCTGGTCGAATCCTTTTGAAACTTGGAGGGTGTTTTGAGAAAAGGCATCAGATGCTATGCTGCAAATTCGGTGCCTTTACCTCAATGAACATCCCCCCCCAGAGCCCCAGATACCCGCAGATCAATTCCCCATTATTCCCTATTGTGCCCAGTAGACATTTCCCTCCCCCCCTTTTAAAGCTTTCTAAAGTGGGGGCAGGGCCTCCAAACCAGGGAATCTCCTGCCCCCTCCATCTCTCTCTATCTCACACACACACACTTACTTCATCTGGTTCCTCCACAACTTTACTTGCTCTGAAAACAAAAGCAAAAACAAACTGAGGGCCTTCCCCATGAAGCGCTTCTTGTTTCCTGCTCAACTTTAGAGGCACACATTTTAAAAATGGACTTGTTTGCAGGTTTCTAAACCTGCCGGAGCTCTAGAGATACATGGTGATTGTGGGGGCGAGGCTTCCCCCCCGACGGCCAGCTGGCTGGGAGCAGGGGGAAGCTTGTAAAACCGGGGGATCCCCTGCTGGGACATGGGGATTGGGAAGTCTACAAACAACAAACTGTTGAAGATAAGGTATACTGTAAACAATGTAATAATTGGAATTGCAAAGAAAGAAGACAATACAGGAAAAGCAGAATAATACAATAATTTGGGGAGAACTTTCTTCTCTGTATACAAGCACCAGGGGATTCTATTCTTCTGCAGTTTCATTCTGTTGTGTCTCAGTGCTAGATAATGGGGCAAATGTTTTTGCCTATACTCTCTGCAATTTAAGCAACCACAGACCGAAAACTCGGTTTAATGGATTACTCACTTGTCTACAACTATTTCAGGTATATCCATGTACATTATTACAAACCACTTTCACACACTGCCACCAGCACCTAACACCCATCTCCCACTGCCACCTCCAATGTTAAAGGGCAAATAGGTTTTTGAAGTGTCAGAATTTAAAAACTGAGACTTTGCCATCTTTGTGTGCCCTGCCTTCTGACAGTACTGTTCAGTGTCTGCCCTTGAATCCGTGACTAATCTTGATCAGTCTAGACTGTGGAGGTGTGAAAAGAACGTATGAGATCTTTGATAGGGTCACGGAAAGGATGAATCTTACAGTGCATGCACAAAGAAGGAGGGGATTGCAAGCAGGGGTAGAATTCTAGCAGGAGCTCCTTGTCATATTAGGCCAAACACTTCTGATGTAGCCAATCCTCCAAGAGCTTACAAGGTTCAGCTCTTTTTTGTAAGCTCTTGGAGCATTGGCTACATCAGGGGTGTGTGACCTTATGTGCAGAGGCGCTCCTGCTAGAATTCCATCCCTGATTGCAAGTGATTGTGTGCTGGATAAATAGGTCACTTTAATGACCCAATATGATCCCCAAAAGACACGTTCCTTTTCCAGTGATCAAGAGAATATAGTTCACAGACTGTGGGATTACAAAAGCAGCCATAAACTGCTATGTTACTTAGACATAACCAAGCCCTCCCCCTGTAGCACAATTGGCTACTACAGAGGTGTAAAGCTGTTTGGATTAGAGCTCAAGATGAACTATCAATAAAAACAGCAAGAAAAGCCCATCAGGAATTTGCCTGATGTATAAGTTTAATCAAGGCAGGCTTGTCTAATGATCACATTTCTACTGAACTTATCACCATCTCTATCCAAATGAAGAAGTTACACTGTATTGGGCTAACTGTTGATAAGAATACTCTAGCTATGACCATAATGGTTTCAATTTTAATTGTTTAAAAAATATCAGCTATTAGTCCTCCCTGGTTCACAATCTGCAGTCATCTGAGAAGCGTAGTTTTTAAACTCAACAGAGCTGAGATACTAAACCTATTTCTGGACTGTACTACTTCACACTGCAGTTAGGATTCATGTTTAGGGATGGGCACATACAAACCATGAAGCAAAATTCGTCACAAATTTTGCCTTGTTCGGGTTCACAAACCAAAGTTCATGGCAAGTCTACCATCACAAACTTGCACAAACTTAAAGCAGTTCATGGTAGTTTGTGGACAGAACAAAAAGCAGGTGTTTAAAGGGATCCTAAGTCCTTTAAACCCCTGCTTTCTGTTCCCCATGAAAGCCGCAAAAACAGCTGAGTGGCAAGGCTTTCTTGCATAGTCCTTTTAAAGGGACTGCACAAGAAAACTGAAGTGACTGAGGAGTTCAGAGCACCTCTCCTCCTCTTAGCTGTTTTTTTTCTTTTCTTTTTTTTTTTGGGGGGGGGGGGTGCTTTCTGCAAATTGCATTAAATGGACTACAATCCCTTTCAATGGAGTTTACAGGGCCATAAACAGTTTTGATTTGTGAATGAATTTCCCAGTTCAGTTCAGCTCAATGTTCATCCACAAACCGCAAACTGATATGAGCTACATTTTTCTGGTTGCCCATCCCTGCTCATGTTACTGATTGCTCTTCCTTATAGAAATCCCACAATGGAAAACTGGTGTGTCATGGAGAATGGTTTTAAGATGATGTTTTCCCTGATAACCAGTGCAATATTTTTATCTGGATGATCATTCAAACATATGAACTCCCACTTGCAGTATCAAATGGTACAGCCCAGATATATCACTTCAGTGTTCTATGAAAAATGTCTGTCATTTTTACACAACAGTGTAACAATAGATTATAATTGGAACATTTCTTTTAAAAGAATTGTGCACAGTTTCATTAATAAATACTTTCTATCTTTTTCATAAAGAAGACTGTGTCTTCAATCCACTACAGAATATCATTCTCAAATTACAGGGCTATATCTGAGAGAAGAGAGTAGAATAAACTGTTATCCATTCTTCCCAAACTCTCAGATAAACCTCTTTGATCCAGTAGAACCCAGGTGTTACAGAGCATGGAGATTGGTCCCTGACATTGAATTCTTACATTTTATTAGCCTGACCAATGCACTGATCTCATTTTTGGCCTAGTAATTTAAAGCTAGCTTCTCTTGTACTGCCAATCAGAATTTATGGTCAAAATATCACAAAAAAGATGACAGTAAAAAAACATGATGTCCAGACTTTCATCTCTCAGGGTTAGCATTAAATTTCTTAGCATTTATGCATTAGTCTTATTTAGACCCTGTATCCAAGGGATATAAATCTATCAGTGGCAAAGCACAAAGTGTTTACTGCTTTTTGTAATCTTTGCAAGTCACGGGTAGGCCAGTGAAGACTGCAGTCCCCTTATCGCCACTTATGTGATTTTCCCAGAAGAAAATTACAAGGTAACCCCATGGTTTGCCACCCGATCAAAAAACAGCAGCAACAAAATATAATGTATGAAATGTATCTTAATAGCTGAAATATGTCACATTTTTACTGATACAGCTGTCTAAACTATCCTTTGGGCCCCAATGAATACAAATTTTGCACCAATGTGCCAAGAATGACTCCCAGAAGGCAAACATCTTTAAGTAGCATGGAGGTCTTCTTTAGTGTCTCACCATGAAGGCTGGGAATTTTATGGGTTTTTTTTTTTTTTAAATAGTGTTATGGGGGGAGACCCCTGAGCCGCATGATAAATCTGGTGTATTAAGATGCAGGTCAAAAATCTTGAGAGATTGGAGGGAGCTGTTACCATGTCAAAGATAGCCCGGTATGATATCTTTATATGCTGTGAGCCGCCCTGAGCCTGCATGCGGGAAGGGCGGGATACAAATAAAAAGTTGTTGTTGTTGTTGTTATTATTATTATCATCATCATCTTATAACAGCCATGATGTCTTAGCCACTTTGGTTTCTGGACTTTAAAACTTTTCATTCATAATGTGACAACCTCATTCAGCATTCTTGGAAGCACAGATTCTTCCCCTATTCTGGTAGACCAAGGCTGGCAAGCATAGGGAACCAGTTAGCTTTGGTGGCTTCCTTGGTCCCTGCCTGACTAGACTCCCTGAAGGGACATCTGTGACAACCAATCCTTGATGAAGTGATGCTATCATTGGCTGAGTATGTAAAAATCCTCACTCGCTATAATTTCAGTTTCTAGAGAGTTTTATCAGTGCTTCTTAGTGATATTAGTTAAATTTTCTTACAATTCTGTCTGTTTTTTTCCCCCTATATTAGTCACATTTCTTGTACTTCAATACATTTTTGTTTATCTGTACCCCATGACAGGATGGAACCTCTGATCTCTTTTATGCATAACTAGTGGCAAATACTAGAAGATTTTGGGGGTGATGCCTAGGAGGTAAGGTTACCATTTCCACGCTGAGAAATTCTTAGAGCTTTGGGGTTGGAGGCTGGGGAAAGGCAGGGTATGAGGGGTATAATGCTATATAGTCTATGCTCCAAAGGAGCCATCAGTTTCTAAGGGTGGGGATGGGCACAAACTGGGAAAATGCAATTTGGTTCATACTTTGTGAACAGACTATGAACCAAACTGCAACCAAACCAGGAGGTTTGTTCACAAACGGAGCCAGTTCATAGTCTATGGTCCTGCAATCCCCATTGAAAGGGATTGAAGTCCCCTTAAACAGGGTTTGTAGAAAGTCTAAAAAAACAAAAACCCAAACCTGAGTGGTGAGAAGCAGCCTGAAAAACAGCAGCAATGTAGGGAGGTATTCCCTGCTACTCATAGGGTGACCATAATGTCTGAAGGCCAGCCAGGGACACTGGGGGGGGGGGGGTGCGCGCGCAAAGCGCTGCGCGCCGCCGGAAACAGGAAGTGACGTCACTTCCGGTGACGTCATGCCACCACCGGAAACAGGAAGTGGCATCACTTCCTGTGACATCATTTCCCCCGCGTCACCTGCCGGAAACAGGAAGTGACTTCACAGCACTTCCTGTGACGTCCCCAAAAATCCCCCAAATATCACCGCCGGAAACAATTTTGTTCTCAAATCCTGTATATACTTCATCAGTATATGGGATAAGGCACTTTCTCAACTGTGCTGCATAATGCAGCCTATTTATTTTGTCCTGTTGGCTCTGTTGGCTCTATCTGCGCCACCTTCATCACTTTCGGGGTGTGGATCCCCCAGTGGGGTGGTCTCCCGACTCCCCTCCGCTGACTGTTTCTGATAGCCCCTGCGCCCCCTCTTTCATTTGATATGTGTCCCGTGCGGGTGCCACCCTCCCGCCGGGAGATGCCGCAAAATGAGCCCCCTTGAGGCTTATGGCGGCAGGGCTCGGGGGAAGCGAGCTAGACTGCTGTTCTTTTGAGGGGTTATAGAGTGTTTCGAGCCCGTCCCTGTGGCATCGGTCCCATCGTTGTGGGACCAAGGGGGCCGGCGCAGCGGCACGCCGAAGCAGCCTGTCACTAATAACACCGGTCAAGATGCAGGACAGGAACCTGGAAGTGACCGACAGGCTGCTTCAGCGTGCCGCTGCGCCGGCCCCCTGGGTCCCACAATGATGGGACCGATGCCACAGGGATGGGCTCGAAACACTCTATAACCCCTCAAAAGAACAGCAGTCTAGCTCGCTTCCCCCGAGCCCTGCCGCCATAAGCCTCAAGGGGGCTCATTTTGCGGCATCTCCCGGCGGGAGGGTGGCACCCGCACGGGACACATATCAAATGAAAGAGGGGGCGCAGGGCTATCAGAAACAGCCGGCGGAGGGAGTCGGGAGACCACTCCACTGGGGGATCCACACCCCGAAAGTGATGAAGGTGGCGCAGATAGAGCCAACAGAGCCAACAGGACAAAATAAATAGGCTGCATTATGCAGCACAGTTGAGAAAGTGCCTTATCCCATATACTGATGAAGTAAATACAGGATCTGAGAACAAAATTGCACTAGAAGACACAAACACAAAGCTCCCTTACACTGAATCAGTGCTTGGGTCCACCAAAGTCAGTATTGTCACATAAGAGAAGCCCTGTTGGATCAGGCCAGTGGCCCCTCCAGTCCAACACTCTGCGTCACATAATAACATAAGAGAAGCCCTGTTGGATCAGACCAGTGGCCCATCCAGTCCAACACTCTGCATCACATAACAACATAAGAGAAGCCCTGTTGGATCAGGCCAGTGGCCCATCCAGTCCAACACTCTGCGTCACATAAGAACATAAGAGAAGCCCTGTTGGATCAGGCCAGTGGCCCATCCAGTCCAACACTCTGCATCACATAACAACATAAGAGAAGCCCTGTTGGATCAGGCCAGTGGCCCATCCAGTCCAACACTCTGCGTCACATAAGAACATAAGAGAAGCCCTGTTGGATCAGGCCAGTGGCCCATCCAGTCCAACACTCTGCGTCACATAAGAACATAAGAGAAGCCCTGTTGGATCAGGCCAGTGGCCCATCCAGTCCAACACTCTGCGTCACATAAGAACATAAGAGAAGCCCTGTTGGATCAGGCCAGTGGCCCATCCAGTCCAACACTCTGCGTCACATAAGAACATAAGAGAAGCCCTGTTGGATCAGGCCAGTGGCCCATCCAGTCCAACACTCTGCATCACATAACAACATAAGGAGGGAGGGAGGGAAGGAAGGAAGGAAGGGAGAAAGGGAGGAAGGGAAGAAGGGAAGAAAGGAAGAAGGGAGGGAGGGAAGGAAGGAAGGAAGGAAGGGAGGGAAGGGAGGAAGGAAGGAAGGGAGGGAAGGAAGGAAGGAAGGAAGGGAGGGAGGGAAGGAAGGAAGGAAGGAAGGAAGGAAGGAAGGAAGGAAGGAAGGAAGGAAGGAAGGGGGAGGGAGGGAAGGAAGGAAGGAAGGGGGAGGGAGGGAGGGAAGGAAGGAAGGGGGGAGGGAGGGAAGGAAGGAAGGAAGGAAGGAAGGAAGGAAGGAAGGAAGGAAGGAAGGGAGGAGGGAGGGAGGGAAGGAAGGAAGGCAAGGAAGGAAGAAAGGAAGGGAGGGAGGAGGGAGGGAAGGAAGGAAGGGAAGGGAGTGAGGGAAGGAACGAAGAAAGGAAGAAAGGGAGGAGGGAAGGAAGGAAGGAAGGGAAGGGAGTGAGGGAAGGAAGGAAGGAAGGAAGGAAGAAAGGAAGGAAGGAAGGGAGGGAGGGAGGAGGGAGGGAAGAAAGGAAGGCCGCCCCCCGCCCCCCCCCCCGCTTTCGGCCCCCTTACCTTATTCCAGGGCGGCGGATCCAGCGGCGGCGGGGAGTCCTCCGGCGGCGGCCTCGCGGCGAGGGAGGGAGGGAGCTGCCGGGGCTGGCCTCTGGAGGCCTCCAGGGACCAGCGCCGGGCCTCTCCGCTACCGGCGCTGGCCTCTGGAGGCCTCCAGGGACCAGCGCCGGCTGCTCCGCGGCTTCCCCGCGGCCTCCGCTGGTCCCTGGAGGCGCTTCAGAGACTCTGGAGGGCCTCCAGGGACCAGCGGAGGCCGCGGGGAAGCCTTCGCTGGCCGGCGCTGGTCCCGGAAGGCCTTCCAGAGCCTCTGGAAGGCCTTCCGGGACCAGCGCCGGGTGCCCCGCGGCTTCCCCGCGGCCTCCGCTGGTCCCTGGAGGCCCTCCAGAGACTCTGGAGGGCCTCCAGGGACCAGCGGAGGCCGCGGGGAAGCCTTCGCTGGCCGGCGCTGGTCCCCGAAGGCCTTCCAGAGGCTCTGGAAGGCCTTCCAGGACCAGCGCCGGGTGCCCCGCGGCTTCCCCGCGGCCTCCGCTGGTCCCTGGAGGCCCTCCAGAGACTCTGGAGGGCCTCCAGGGACCAGCGGAGGCCGCGGGGAAGCCTTCGCTGGCCGGCGCTGGTCCCGGAAGGCCTTCCAGAGGCTCTGGAAGGCCTTCCGGGACCAGCGCCGGGTGCCCCGCGGCTTCCCCGCGGCCTCCGCTGGTCCCTGGAGGCCCTCCAGAGACTCTGGAGGGCCTCCAGGGACCAGCGGAGGCCGCGGGGAAGCCTTCGCTGGCCAGCGCTGGTCCCCGAAGGCCTTCCAGAGGCTCTGGAAGGCCTTCCGGGACCAGCGCCAGGTGCCCCGCGGCTTCCCCGCGGCCTCCGCTGGTCCCTGGAGGCCCTCCAGAGACTCTGGAGGGCCTCCAGGGACCAGCGGAGGCCGCGGGGAAGCCTTCGCTGGCCGGCGCTGGTCCCGGAAGGCCTTCCAGAGCCTCTGGAAGGCCTTCCGGGACCAGCGCCGGGTGCCCCGCGGCTTCCCCGCGGCCTCCGCTGGTCCCTGGAGGCCCTCCAGAGACTCTGGAGGGCCTCCAGGGACCAGCGGAGGCCGCGGGGAAGCCTTTGCTGGCCGGCGCTGGTCCCCGAAGGCCTTCCAGAGGATCTGGAAGGCCTTCTGGGACCAGCGCCGGGTGCCCCGCGGCCTCTCCGCGGCCTCCGCTGGTCGCTGGAGGCCCTCCAGAGTCTCTGGAGGGCTTCCAGCGACCAGCGGAGGCCACGGAGAGGCCTCCACCACTGCCGCCGGGCCCCGCACGCGGGCGGGGAAGGCGGGGAGTGAGGGTGGGAGCGTCCCTGCGCGTGCGCAGGGGCCCTGCGCAGGCGCAGGGACGCTCCCTCCCTCACTCCCCGCCTTCCCCGCCCGCGCCCGCGGCCCACCGGCTCCGGGGCTGCCTAAACCGGGACCTTTAATGGTCCCGGTATAGGCAGCCCGGGATCCGGGATTGGGTGGCCAGATCCGGGAATGTCCCGGGAGACCGGGACGGTCTGGCCACCCTAGCTACTCAGCTGTTTCAGGCTGTCTTCTGCAGTCCCCTTAAACTTTAACTTTGTGGTGGTTTGTGGGTGGAGCAGAAAGCAGGGGGTTAAAGGGACTCCAAGTTCCTTTAAACTCCTGCTTTCTGTTCCATCCATGAACCACCATGAACTGCCATGAACTGTTTTAAAAGCTCATGACAGTAGACCTGTCGTGAATTTCGGTTTGTGAACTAATAATAGGGCAAAATGTATGATGATTTTTGCTTTTGTGGTTCAGTTCATGTCTATCCCTGTCCAAGGGAACTGACTTTGTAGTCTAGAGATCAATTGTAATTCCAGGAGATCTCCAGAGTCTGCCTGGAGGTTGGCAACCCTACTTGAAGAGTGAAGTTTCAGGGATGCTCAAGGAATTCCCCTTTATCTCTGTTTTGTTATTTTTTAAGGTGCCACAGGACTTCTGCTTTATATTGCTACAACAGACTAACAAGGCTACCCTTCAGAAATACTAGAAGTCAACTCACACAGATATAACCTTTATTGGCAAACCAGAAAAGAAATACAAGTTCCAAAGGAACTTCAAAATAGGACAGACAAACCACAGTACTAGAAGTCAATAGATCGCCATCTTCTGTCTGTTGCACTTCAAGTCCAGCTTCTGCTTCAGACCTAATTCTGCTTTTGGTTATGCCCTAGCACAGGGATGACCAAACTGTGGCTTGGGAGCCACATGCAGCTCTTTTGCACATATTGTGTAGCTCTTGAAGGTCAAGGAGGAACTTAATGCAGGCTTGCTCTCAAGTAACCATGCTTAGCATCAGGGCCTCAGTCAGTCTCTGAGTGCTGAGCCATAGGTAGGCAGCTATTTCCACTAGGTGTGAAGTGGGGAAGGAGGGGGAAATAGGCAGGTTTGCAAGCTCTTCTCCTCCACCAGAGATGTCACCTTGAGACCTAGAATGGGGAAAGAGAGAGCAAGAACCTAGGGAGCTACTGGAAGGAATTAAAGAGGGTGGTGCAGGGTCCCCCCTTAGTTTTATAGCTCTTGTAGAAGCTGTACTTACTAACTTTGGTTTCAAGACAAAGAGAGATGCATAATTATGCAAATAGTGCTCAATGATTTATATGGTGCATATATGTTTCTTTCTCCTATTGGTGCAGAAAAATATATATATCCCTAACCTTTCCCTATGCTGGTTTTACAGGGACTGTTATTCTCGGTTTTTGAATCTTAAAAAGTTTCCTTCTGCCATAGTCATGTTGTAAAGTGTATACATATGTATTTTATCCTTCTGTGCAAAGAAAGTATTATAAAGACGTGTGTGTAATATTTGTACATGTCTTGTGGCTCTCGAACATCTGACGTTTATTCTATGTGGCTCTTACGTTAAACAAGTATAGCCACCCCTGCCCTAGCTGCTTCAGTTGGTCCAGAATCTGGAGAGGAGAACACACAAACCAGACCTGAATTGGGCTTCGGCTCTTCTGGGCCCTAGTCTTGTCCCAAGAGGCAAACATTTCTATGTCATATGGCAAACATATAGTGGCTTAGTAGCCACAGAAATAAAATAATTTGTTTGTGGCTTTCACAGCTAAAGTGGCTTTATAGGACTGAAATTCTACTATGTCTGTGGGGGAAAACCCTTCCTATTCTTTTGTAAAGCTTTCCATTTTTGTTGGACTTAAATGTATTCAAAATTAACCTCCAACCTTTGGGAGAACATGTTCAAACTGAGCTGACCTTTTTAATTATCTAAAATTCATTTTTATATCCCTAATTAATGCCAAGGGGAAACTGTATTTCTTCCTTTTCAAAATGCTAGGGTAGTTGGTGGATTGAAAAAAAAAAATTACACAGATGCTCCAAGAATGGATTTCCAGCTTTGCTGCTAATTTTAATGTGCAGTTTGAGGCAAGTACCTTCAATTCTTTGTGTGAAATCCTGTGGATTCAGTTAAAATCTTTGGCTTTTCAGTTGTTGTTTCCCATCCTCCTCATATAGGGACCATAATTTTAATGTATCTCAAGGGGAAGATTATTATAATTATAAAATAACACCAACTAAAGAAACCCCCCACACGGCGCACACACACACCAATTCCTATTCCACATGGCCTGTGAGTGATACTAATGAGAGACAAACAAAATCACTGGTCTGGAGTTAGGAGATGTTTTATAGCAAGAATATTGGCCTATCTCAACTATTGTGACAAAAGACTGGATCTCAGGGAAGAAAGCAAGGATTCTAAATCAAAAGGAGAAGCTCCTAATAGGAACATCTCTCCACATATATGTACAAGAACCATATGTGCAGCTGAAGTTGTCTTTGAAGTTCTGACTGCAGGTGCTCACACAGCCAATCAGGCTAGCTGTTGTTAAGCTGACAAGTGGAATCTTCAAAAGACACCTTGGCTGCATGTGTGGCTGTTGCACATATGTTTGCATAGCAGTGTAGAATCACACAGCCAAAGTTCAAGGGTGGGTTTTTTTTAATGACACTCCATAGTTATTTTTCCTCTCTTTATTTGCTATATTCTTACTTTTGGCCTGCATTGACACTGAAAAAAATGTTACCAATGAAAGCAACAATTTGCACAGTATATTCATAATCAGTGTAATATTATGACCCAAGTCTGCATCATTCCCATTCTCCAAAAACACTTGAGGCACTGTGAATTACCTTACCAAGGACAATGCAGTGTTAGGAAGCTCTGGAAATGCTGTGTTAGGAAGTATAAATGAATATTAATACCTAGGCTTCCAGAAAACAGTCTGACGGAGACTATTTTGCATGGATTCGTAAGAGTTATTTAAATGCCCATGTTTTATGGTTGGATGATAGTTCCAGTTTACTCTACTAGCCTGAATTACAAACACCGCCAGGAATATTTAATAAGGTACATACGAAATGATCTGCAACAAGTTCAAAATACACTTATGAAAGAAGACAAAAATTCCATGCCAATTGATATACAGACAAATTATGTCTTTTTACTTTTTTCTCTCTCTCTCTATGATTAGCTTCGATAGATAGTAATAGATGTATTAGATTAGGTAAGGTAAGGTAAGGTAAGGTAAATTTATTTTTGTATCCCGCCCTCCCCCGCCAAAGGCAGGCTCAGGGCGGCTCACAGACATGGGACAACCATGATTTCAATAAATACAATCAGGACAAAAGCAGATTAAAATACAATTAGATTACCGTTATAGATTAGTTAAAATAGATAAAACAGCTATTATAGATTAAAATTAATAGTTAAGGTGCTACAGTTCACAGTCATGTATAGGATGGCTAGGTGGCTACAAGTCAATTTCAATTTAGCCGGGTTCTATCTTAAAAGCATGCTGAAAGAGGATGGTTTTGCAAGCCCTGTGGAACTGATTCAAGTCCTGCAGGGCTCGCACCACCTCTGGAAGTTGATTCCACCATCGGGGGGCCATTGCTGAAAAGGCTTGCTCCCTCGTTGTTTTCAATCTAGCCTCTCTTGGCCCAGGGATTTTTAAAAGGTTTTGAGAACTAGATCTAAGGTTGATATGATTATTTTATATAATTCTGTATTTTTTCTTCTTTTTTCTAACTATTTTATAATGTTGTTACTTGGAATTCATCTTAATAAAATTAAAAATAATAATTTAAAAAAAAGACAGAAATCAAAGCTTGTGTTGCATAAAAATGCTTGACCTATATTGACTATTACACAATGGCATTCAAGCAGCGGCACGTATGGGCGTGGTGTCTCTTCCGCTTGACTGCTGCGCTATCTTACTTTCTACTACGGCACAATTTAATATAAATAGCAGATCATTTCATTATGCATCTTGCATGGTTGACCAGGTATTACCCGGAATCTGGGCACTGCAAGTTAGTTCATTAGCTGGCCTGGATTCCAGCATTCATTAAAAAAAAAAAAGTCTCAAGACTTTCTAAAGATAGAAAAAAAAATGTGAAGACTGCATTTCATTTACTTTATAGGTCTATATTAGGGATGGGCACAATTTGGGAAAATGAAATTCAGTTTGTGGTTTCTGACTGAACCACAAACCAAACTGGGAGTCTTACGAATGGACTGAACCGATTCATGCAGTTCATGGCCTTACAAACCCTGTTGAAACGGACAACAGTTCCTTTCAACAGGGTTGGCAGAAAGCCTGAAAAACAGCTGTGTGGCAGAGAGCTGTGGCCAGCACTTCAGTCCCTCCTTTCTGCTGGCCACTGCTTCCCCTGGATGAAAAGAGCCTGAAGCTAGGCTGAGGGGAGGCTTCTCCCTGAAGCCCTTCCTTCCTGTTGGCCATGGCTTTCCTTGACAAAAGACTCTGAAGCTAGGCTGGGGGGAGACTGCACTACAAAGCCCACAGCTGGGCCAGTGGGGAGAGTTCTTCCTGCAGGCTCAGCTGTCTTGGACTCCCTTCTGCAGCCCCTTTAAACCCAGCTGCATGGTGAAGCCAACAACTGGGCCAGCGGGAAGAGTTCTGTTCATGGGCTTAGCAGCCTTGGGCTCCCTCCTGCAGCCCCTTTAAACCTGGCTGCATGTTCAGGGCTGGATCTTCCACTAGGTGACTTTAGGCAGTCACCCAGAGCACAGTGTCAGGGGGCTCAGAAGCAGGGCTCCTGCTAAAGTGCATCAGCCTATGCTAGCTTTTCCCCGCTCAGCCAGCACACAGCTTTTCAGATCTGTGTGAGCACTGTGGTTGGGAGTTTGGGGGGAGGAAGGAATTCCCTTTGGCTCATGGGGAGAGGGTGGGGTGGAGGGAAGACCACCATGCACACAAGTTTCCTGGAGAAGCCAAGGTAGGCAGCCAGGATCGCCCTTGCAACCCAGCTGGCCTGAATTGGAAACCTGCATGGTTTTCTAACCTGTTGAGTGGGGACGGGGATGTACCCACAGGCATCAGAGCTGGGCTGGTGGGGAAATCACCCCCCTTGCCCACCCCCTGCACAGTGTGTCAAGCTGCTTAACTGACAGCCTCTGAACTGGTGAGGAAGGAAGTCAAGACTGCAGAAGAAGGGGATGAGCAGAATGGCCCTTTGCCTTGGGTGAGTAAAACTTGGGAAACATTTTGTTAAAAACACACTAATACTTCTTTTTCTTGCTATTGTCTCTTCAAAAATCCTATCCTCAGTTGGCTTGCTCAGTAGTAAGCATTCTGTTTTGAGTGGAGCATGCTCGCAGATAAGTGTGCCTTGGTCAAAGACACTGGTTGCAATTCGGCATGCTGATTGGGGAGTGAGCCCGTTGAAATCAGTCAGCTTGCTCCCGAGTATGGAAGGGAGTGGATGGCTGGTCTTCAAAGTTTGGGAAGCCTTGTGGCCTTGGGAGGGGGGGTGCTCCTCTGCACAAACACCTGTTGAAATGTGTAGGAGAGCTCTCCAAGTTTCCTGTCATTTCTGTGTAGGAAGGCTTGCCTCTAGACTGTGACTCCAGTCCCAGTGTCTTAATCTTGATCATGGGCCACTTCTTGGTATTCTGAAGTGAATGGGAAGAAAGCCCCATTCGAGATGCTTGGCTTCTCCCTTGAAAGTGGTGTGAATATTGAACCTTAGGGAAGAGGCTCTGTCTTCCTCTAATTGTGTGACTGACACTGCCTCCCCCACCCCCATCACCTTGTTTCTCTTTTGTGTCTTTGTACCCATCATCCTGGTTTTTGTAGCTAGTTAAACATATATGCCACCTGGCAATTCATTGTTTCTTTCTCTTGCTGGGTGTCAGATACATTGATCTGGAGAGGATGGAGAAGGGAGGGTGGAGAGGAGGGCAAAAAGAGGAAGAAAGTGGGCTTCTGAATTTGTTTGCTGAGCGAGATCTGCAAATTGAGCAGTTGAGTCATTATGTCATTTGCTGCTAGAGAAAGTTTAGGTGGGACAAGAAGAAGAAGAAGATGATGATATTGGATTTATATCCCGCCCTCCACTCCAAAGAGTCTCAGAGCGGCTCACAATCTCCTTTCCCTTCCTCCCCCACACCAGACACCCTGTGAGGTGGGTGGGGCTGGAGAGGCCTCTCACAGCAGCTGCCCTTTCAAGGACAACCTCTGCCAGAGCTATGGCGGACCCAAGGCCATGCTAGCAGGTACAAGTGGAGGAGTGGGGAATCAAACCCGGTTCTCCCAGATAAGAGTCCTCACACTTAACCACTACACCAAACTGGCTCTCCAGAGGAAGAGCTCGTAATTGCAGGCTCTTCTGGAACTGCTGTGGTGAGGGTACAAGCACCCAGCAGGCACATACCTGATTGGAAGAGGATTCCTCATCATCTAAGCTGCCTGATAACTGGGAGGTCTTAGACTGTGCGCATAAACCAAACTATAGCTTTCTCCATGTTGTAGAAGAATCCAAGCTTGATACTCCCATCAGCAATTTCTGGCAATTTAATCAGTTATATTGAAGAAAGGAGGTCATGCTGGGGTATTGCTTGGGTTGCGGGCTAAATGTGACCCAGATGGTACAGAGCAGATATTACTGTCTTTTGAGATTAGTGAGGGTTTGTGTTCTGAAGACTTTAGATCTAATTTCATTGTGAACACACGTGAAGCTGCCTTCAGTTAGGTCAGAACATTAGTCTATCAAGGTCAATATTGTCTGCTCTGATAGTTAATGGCTCTCTAGGGCAATTTCAAGTTTTGTACTTTTCATTTTTTCCACAATTCATCTTTCTTTGAACATTGGTTATCAGTGCAGGAGGGGCACAAGTAGTTAACTTTGCCTAAGGTGCAAAAAAGTCTGGGTCTGGTCCTGTGCATGAGGGAACCAGCAGCTGGGCTGGCAGGGAAGGTTCATCCCACAGCTGTTGGTTTAAATAGCTTGTAGACATTTAAACCTTCTGCTCCCTGTGAAAAGCCATGGAGCAGGGACAGACATGTCAACATCACACTGTCACCATGATGTCACTTCCACTGAAAACTGGAAATGATATAATGATGTTGGGGGGTCACTCTAGAATTTGCAAAAACATTTTCCCATATTTTCTTTCCACCTGCATTTCAGAGGCCAATAGGCAACAACTGGATTTGATGGGAGACAACCCTATGCATGTTCCATCATCCCTATTCTAACCAATGAGTAAAATCATGACTTTTATTGACAGATATAGGAACTGTGAGGGAATACTTTCCTTCTCTTTTGCCAGGAGGGCCTCCAGAAGCAATTAGTAGCTTCATCTGTTTTCTGCTCTTCCATTTCAACTGGGTTTTAAAAGTGAGTAATTTTCAGGGAAGTATTTCATGCTTTTCAAATTATTCCATTCCCCCAAACAATAACATAATAAAAATGAAATCTCATTCTCTTAAAAAATATAAAATGGCACTTCCTATCAATCCCATTCCCAACTCATTCTATAAAGTTGACAATAGCTGAAAAAAGTGATCTTTATGGTTTCAGAACTGGAGATTTGTTTTAGACAAAGATCTAATTTGTCTCTTAGTCCAGTGCAGGAACTTGATGGGATAAGCAGGAGCAATCTTGTTTTTTTCCCTTCAAATGACATTCGATATAGTATAACATTCAAACAGAAATAATGATTTTATTAACAGGCAGGAATTGAATAGGTGTAGTCAGGGGTTGGAAATGCTGAGGTAAAAATTGTTGTTTACAAATTATACTTCTTTTAACAATCAAAATATTGTTGTTGAAGCTAATTTTCATATACTCTTGGATCTTAACAGTGAGAGGCATTTGACTATTTTAGTTAGTTACAATGTTTCTTCATATAGTTTCCTATGACTCTTCTGGTTTTCTGGAGACAGTCTCTTTATTTATGCACCTAAACTCTCCCCCTTTTGGAAACCATAGTTTATTTTAATATCTTGAGGCATCTAAATCTGATTATCTTCACAACAGACCAGGGGTCTCCTCAGAGCAAAACCCCGTGTGTGACAGGGCAGGAATTCTTTTCCTCAGATGTAATCCTTTTCATTTGGTCTGAATGGAAGTTTCAGCATACTACCCAAATTGCCCTTGCCAGAATCTCAATCCCAGTTCTAGTGTCTGTGTAAAATGAACTTCAGCTTAGGCTGACTCTTAGAAATTCAGTTCCAATATTGAATTCTTTTTCAGAACTGCTAGAAAACAGTTAAAGCAAGGAGTTGTTTCTCTTCACTCCAAAGGTGAACCTGTTTCACCGGCTCTGTCAGATTCACTGGCTCCAACCAATTCTGTCAGAAGGCAACTGACTGATTGTCTGACTTCCTAAAGAACAACTGGCCCAAAAACTCCAAAAAAGACAAGACCATGACCTCAGCACTCAGCTAATCATATAATTCTTCTCAGCTTGCACTGGTGAATCAGATTAAGAGGGGGAGCAGCCTGTCAAGCTCTCCATTCCAGTTCTCTGAAATTGCTGCACTAGGAAACCTTTTGTTAAGGACAGTCTATCACAGACGGCATTTAAGGTGCTTTCCCACATACTAAATAGTGCAGTTTCAATCCCCTTCAGTGATTATTTGCCAGTGGATTTTGCCATTTCATACAGTAAAATCCAGTTGCAAAGTGCAATGAAAGTGAATTATTTAGTGTGTGTGAAAGCTCTGCTAGGTCCGGCCCCTTCCCAGCCGAGCCTGCTTGCAGGCTATAGGCTGGGGGCCGTTTTTGCACCCCCGGAAGGAGGGAGGGGCAGCAGGATCACCCGACATACGGGTGTTTTGCTGAGCACGGGGGTGGGGCTTTATAAGCCCCGGCTCCCGCCTCGTTGCGCAGTTTGGGTTTTGGCTCTCTGTGGAGAGCCACGTCCGTTGGTGCTGCTGCTGGGCTAGGCCTAGGCAGCTTCGGGTGGAGCTCACGCAGAGCGGCGCGGCGAGCTTCCGGCGGATCAGCTGTTCGGCGCTGGATTCCTGAGCGGCGAGGCGCGCTTGCGGCGGCTGTGTCAGGAGCCGGTGTTCTTGCTTGGTGGATCAGCTGTTTGGCGCGGCGGGGAGGCGTCGCTGCGGGAGACGCGCTTGCGGCGGCTAAGTAGCGCTGCGAGGGGCCCAGTAGCCTCGGAGGGTTTGCTGGGAAGGCGGTGGGAAGCTGTCCCTAGAAAGGGAATGAGGTCTGCGGGTTGCACATCAAGGCGGTCCCTTCTCGGAGGCTTTGCTTTGGAGGGCGAGCCGGGTTCCTTTGCTCTAAACGCCCCCCCCCCCCGGCTTCCCTTTACCTGAGGGCCTGGCGCTGGGGCTTGGTCCTTGAGAAACCTTTCCCCTCTCATCATCCTTTCTTACCCACGTGGGGGGGAAGGTCCAAGGGTCAGTGAGAGTCCCTGCCTTGCGTGCAGAAGACCCCTGTTCCAATCCTGCCATTGTCAGTAAAGTTTTGGTGCCTGTTGGGGGCTGTGGGCTGGTAGTTGGGCTACCTTTTTGGCAAGGGTGTATTTATCTTCTCCTTGAAAAAAGGGGGTGGTGGAGTAGGGGGCCTTTGGCTGACCTGCATAGCCTTAGCCTTGTTTCATTGCTGGTCCCTTGTAAAGGATGCCTCCAAAAAAGGGACAGGGTAAGTCCAAGGGCAAGCAGCCCGCTCGCCCACCCCGTGGGCGGGGGCAGCAAGGAGCCCCAGTTGAAGATCAGGGCCAGAGTGAGCGGGTTCGTCTCGCCATTATCAATCAATTGGAGGCCCTGGAACAGGAACATGTAGCCAGGGGTGCGCCCATTTGGGAGGGCCGTCGCCGTGCCACCGGCAGGTCGGCGCGGCTGACTTTTGAAACGGAATTACTTGCAAGGCTGTCTGCTTTACAGGGTGGGCAGTCGGAGCCTGAGGCGCCGTCGGAACCTGACCAAGAGGAGGATCCAGGGGAAGGCCCTTCGGGCATGCCATCGGGCGAGGGGGCATCTGGAAGCGGTGGGCCGCAGCCCCCTGGAGGTTCGGGCGTCTTTCCTGGTGATGGTGGTAAGCCCATTAATCTGCCAGTTCAGGGCTGGCCTTGGGGCCCCGCCCCGCCAACCCCTCATCTGCTGGGGCCGAGTGGGGTGGGATGGGGGCTCGGGTGGTTAGGTGCCAGTGAGCAGTTGGGCCCCGCTCATCCATGGGCTTGGGGCCTGCATACCCCCAGTTTGGTGTCCAACGCAGTTCCTGCCCCTATTGTTCAACAGGGGGGTGCTGTGGTGCCGCCCTCTGCCCCCCCCGCACTGCCCACACCGGGCCTTCTGCCTTGGGGTGGGCAGCAGGGGGCGCAATTGCAAGGTGCATGGCCTGCAACTCAAGTGGGGGGGTGGTTCTACCCCCCGAACCCATATAGCAGTATCCCCTTTCATGCTCTCCCTTACGGCGACACTTCCTTGCCGTTGGGGGATCATCTGACGTCGGCCACGCGTGAGAAAATCCTCCGCGGGGAGTACGTTGATGTCTTTAGTCTCCTGTTTAGAGAGCTCGAGAAGAAAAGTAAGGATGAGCTCGACGACAGGGACAAGGAAAAGTTGAAGCGGAGGAAGATTGATAGGGCCTGGGCAAACTGGTTGCCCGGCTTCATGATCTATGCCGGGGTCATTGCAAGAGCACAGCCGGCTAGGGCGGCTGCCCTCTTCCAATATATAGACATAATTTATAGGGCTTATACGGACTTCGCCGGTGCAGCCTGGCTGCAGTATGACGAAGCCTTTCGGATGCGGGCTGCCGTCAATCCGGGAATGCCGTGGGACCAAATTAACCAACAGCTGTGGTTGCAGCTGATGGCTCCAGCAAAACCTAATGCTGGGGATAGGTCCGACAGCGGCCATTTGGTGCAGAGATCACAGCAACAGCAGAATACCCCAGCGGCTCGCGTTTCCGCGGGCCAGCCGGTTCAAACCCGGTTGTTGTGCTGGGAGTTCGCTTCCAAGGGGGTCTGTCCCAGGAAGCCCTGCAAATTCCTGTCACGAATGTCCACTGTGCAGTGGGCCCCACGCGTTGTCGGCCTGCAGTAGGTCAAGGCCTGGAGCGGGCGGCAAGCGCCCCGGAGGCGGCGGCGGTGGGTCACAGCCACCTGGTAAAGGGGCCCAGCCCCATCCGCCTGCCGGCTCTCAGTAAGTTATTGGCAACATATCCGTGTAAGGCTGATGTTAGCTATTTATGGGAAGGTTTTACTCTGGGGTTTCGGATCCCGTATAGGGGGCCTAGGGCCCCCTTTTTAGCCCCCAACCTTAGATCGGTGGTTGGACTTGAACATGTGGTGCGGGAAAAAATCGCTAAAGAATGTCGGGAAGGCAGGGTCCTCGGACCCTTCGATGCACCGCCGGTTCCCGCATTGAGGGTCTCCCCGTTGGGGGTGGTGCCCAAGAAGGCAGCAGGGGAGTATAGGATTATACATCACCTGTCTTATCCTAAGGGAGCTTCGGTGAACGATGCTATCCCTGAGGAACTTTGCTCGGTGCGCTACACTTCCTTTGACCAGGCGGTCAAAGTAGTTCGTGGCTGCGGGGTGGGCGCGGAGTTGGCGAAATGCGACATTAAGTCTGCATTTCGCCTCTTGCCGGTCCACCCTGATGATTTTGAGTTATTGGGGTTTTCCTTCGAAGGGAAATTCTACATGGACCGGGCTTTGCCGATGGGATGCTCCATTTCTTGTGCAGCGTTCGAGCGCTTCAGTTCCTTTTTGGAATGGGCGCTCAGGGTTCGGACGGGGGTTAACGACACGGCGCATTACCTGGACGACTACCTTTTCGTAGGTCCAGCAGGATCTGGTCAATGCGCCTGGTTGTTACGCTCCTTCCAGGAGCTAGCCCTCGAGCTGGGTGTGCCATTGGCACAGGAAAAAACCGAGGGCCCCAGCCCGGTCCTTACTTTTTTAGGTATTGAGTTGGATACTCTACAACAGTCATCCCGTTTACCGGAAAGTAAGGTCTCTGACCTCAAGAGGCGGTTGGCCGCCTTGAAGGGGCAACGTAAAGTCTCCCTTTTGGAATTGCAGCAGGTGGTGGGCCACCTCAACTTTGCTTGCAAAGTGGTGGCCCCAGGCAGAGCCTTTTTGCGACGCTTTTGCGACGCCATGGGCCGGCTGCGCCTCCCCCACCATAGGGTCCGTGTCAATGCTGGAATGAGAGCGGACTTGGAGGTGTGGGAGGAGTTCCTTGAGTCCTTCAATGGAGTTTCTTTCTGGAGGGAGGACCTGAAGATTGAAGCGGAGCTTCAGATTTCTTCGGACGCTTCCGGTGCTAGTGGTTTTGGGGTGTATTTTAGGGGCCATTGGTGTGCCGAGCAATGGCCGTCTGATTGGTTGGACAGCGGGCTCTGTAGAGACCTTACGTTTCTGGAATTTTTCCCCATCTTGGTGGCCGTTTGCCTATGGGGGGAGCAGCTTGCCAACCATTCAGTCCTGTTTTGGTGCGATAACATGGCTGTGGTACATGTTATCAATTCCTTGACTTCTAAATCGGTGGCTGTTATGAACCTGGTTAGGTTTTTTACCCTGCGTTGCCTCCGGTTGAATGTTTTATTCCTGGCTAGGCACGTACCGGGGGTATGCAATGGTGTGGCGGATGCTCTGTCTCGCCAACAGATGGAGCGTTTCCGGCAGTTGGCCCCAGAGGCAGATTCATGTCCGGCGGAAATGCCCGCGGAGCTCTGGAGGCTTGGGAACAGGAAGCCAGTAGGGCCATTCAGTTGGCACTAGCCCCTAGTACAAGGAGGGCATATGCCAGAGCGTCTGCTCAGTTTGGTGAGTTTAGGGGGGCTGTCGCACTCCCGGATTCATGGCCGATTCCCGTGGCGCACATCATACAATTTTGCGTGCACCAAAAGGAAAGAGGCTTGGGGTTAAAAACCATAAGGGGTCAATTGGCAGCATTGGCCTTTGAAAGCAAGGCCCGTGGCCTCACGGAATCCACTGGAGACTTCAGAGTTAAGAAGATGCTGGAGGGCTGGGCCCGTGAGCGGGTCAGGCAGGCGGACGACAGACAGCCCATATCCCCGTCAGTCCTCCGCGGATTGTTTGGGGGTTGGCCTAGTGTCTGCTCTTCCCCATTCGAGTCAGCGTTATTTCACGCTGCCTCGCTGTTGGCCTTCTTTGGGGCCCTGCGCGTAAGCGAGCTGGTAGTGCAGTCGAAGGCTGACACTTCCGGGAGGGCGCTCCAATCCGGAGACGTAAAAATTACCAATAGTCAGCTGGTTCTGACGATTCGCAGGTCCAAGACTGATCAGAGGCAGAGGGGAGCCGTCATCACGATCGGCATGTGTGCTTCGCAGGAATTGTGTCCGGTCAGGGCCGTTCGCCGCTACGCCCAGCTCAGGGGCGCGGCCCAAGGTCCTTTTCTTAGGCATGATGACGGCTCTCCTCTTACCAAATATCAGTTTTGGTCGGTCACAAGCAAGGCCCTGGTTCGATTGGGTCTAAATGGCGTCAAATTTGGGACGCATTCTTTCCGGATTGGGGCGGCTTCCACAGCTGCTGCTATGGGCTACACGCCCTCCGCCATTCAGCATATCGGCCGATGGCGCTCGGCGGCCTATAAGTCTTATGTGCGCCCCCTGGTCACCTAGTGGTAGGCGGGGGGTTGGTTAATTGTTTGCGCATCTTTCTGACTGTTGTTTGTTTTTTCAGGTGCTGTGGCTCGGGGTGAGAGAAGGCGAGTTCTCATCTGCGGGCACAGCATGGTTTTTTGGGCTGCCCATTTCGCCAGACGGTCTCCTGTGGGCACCCAGCTTGGTCTCAGTGCGTGGGCTACTGTTGAATGGCTGGGTCGTCGGGGGCTGCGCTGGCCCGGGATCATGCCATTGTTGTTCCGGGAGCGGAAGGGGTTACCTCCTCACATACTGGTCGTTCACCTGGGGGGGAACGACTTGGGGTTGCTGCGTGGGAAGGCTCTTTCCCAGCAGGCGTTGGCCGACCTCCGCGAAATTCGCCGCAGGTGGCCTTGGGTTATATTGGTGTGGTCGGCAATTTTGCCGCGCATTGTGTGGAGGCATGCCTTTTCGCCGGGTGGTATTGAACGGGCCAGACGTAAGGCCAACAGGGCCATTCAGAAGGCCATGGAGGAGGGACTTGGAATTTTCCTCCCTCATCCGGCCATACGGGTCAACCAAGGTGACCTGTATCGGCCGGATGGCGTTCATTTATCCGACTCGGGCAACCGGGCCTTTTTGGACGACATTCGGCAGGGGGTGCGGCTGGCTCTGGGCCACCCGTTGGGGCGCTAATGCCAAAGCAGAGGCTTGGCATTGGCGGTGGCTGGATGAGGTTTGGCCACAGGGGTTTTTCCAGGGGAGCACCTATGGCCTAGCACCATTGGTGCGGTGGTCTGCAGGAACCGTAGATGGGCTAAACGGCTCAGTACGGTGATGCAGAACACAGGGAGCCTCACCTGGGTGGATCTTTCCATGGGGATTGTTCCAGCCCGGTTGGTGATGGCTGGAGGCCTGGCCGCTCAGTTACAACCCGATTACGGCGGGTTTGTGCTGGGGGCAGGGTGGCTCGCCCTTTGGACAAGGTGGGGTCCAGGTGTTGACCCCAGGGCTTGTCTGGTCTGTTTTCTCCCCCCCTGCCAGTTATATGTGTTAATTTTAATAAAGCGGCCCGGTTAAAACCCAACATTTGTGTCTGCCTCTTCTTTCCGACTGGGGGGGCAAGGTCCGGCCCCTTCCCAGCCGAGCCTGCTTGCAGGCTATAGGCTGGGGGCCGTTTTTGCACCCCCGGAAGGAGGGAGGGGCAGCAGGATCACCCGACATACGGGTGTTTTGCTGAGCGCGGGGGTGGGGCTTTATAAGCCCCGGCTCCCGCCTCGTTGCGCAGTTTGGGTTTTGGCTCTCTGCCCGCCCGCCCTCCCATCGGCAGTACAGGTTTATACCGGTCGCCTTTTGGGGCCAGGTAGGAATTTTTTCACCCCCGCACAATTGGCCTATGTGGGGGTGTTTTTCGCCTACCTTGTACTGCCTAGTAGGTTAGGTTTGTTGAGTTTTCGTCGGTCGCAGGCTGGATGAGGTTTGGCCACAGGGGTTTTTCCAGGGGAGCACCTATGGCCTAGCACCATTGGTGCGGTGGTCTGCAGGAACCGTAGATGGGCTAAACGGCTCAGTACGGTGATGCAGAACACAGGGAGCCTCACCTGGGTGGATCTTTCCATGGGGATTGTTCCAGCCCGGTTGGTGATGGCTGGAGGCCTGGCCGCTCAGTTACAACCCGATTACGGCGGGTTTGTGCTGGGGGCAGGGTGGCTCGCCCTTTGGACAAGGCGGGGTCCAGGTGTTGACCCCAGGGCTTGTCTGGTCTGTTTTCTCCCCCCCCTGCCAGTTATATGTGTTAATTTTAATAAAGCGGCCCGGTTAAAACCCAACATTTGTGTCTGCCTCTTCTTTCCGACTGGGGGGGCAAATTAGCCCACTCTTTTGGGTGCCTTTGCTTTGGGAGCTATGGCTACTGGAGAGAATTTGGTTTGTCTAAAAATCTAAATAAAGATGTTTGGCTTATTATTATATAGCTCAGTCTGAAGCAGGAATCAATAACATTCATAAAACTTTGTAATTCATACTAACCTTGCAGTACACACTGGATATGCAAGTAAAAAGTATATTCAAAATCTGCAAATTTGGGGCAAGAATGGAACAGCAATTCAGGCTGCTGCCAGCAAAGAATCTAACGGGTTTTGGAGTTGGGTGCAGAAGCTTATATTCAGTATTATTTTGTGTGGTTATATCTGAGATGTTCCTTTCTCAATAACAAAAGAAAAGGCAAAATTATGAGCCTGCTGCTGTTTTCATGTGTAAATCCATATCCTCTTATTTTCCATAGTAATATCACACAGCCAGTTATTTAGGACATCCTAAATCAAGCACCTTCATTGACTGATCTATAGTTTTAATGGTTTTAACTATTTGTTGTTGAATTGTTTTAATGGTTTTTATATGTTGTACTCTGCCCTAAGCTCATTCATGGGAAAGGGCAGAATATAAATTAAATAAATAAATCCAATAAATTAAGATGTCCTAAAGAATCAAGATCCAATTAATGTTCCTAGCCAGGGTGTCAAACACCCAGCCTATGGGCTGCACCCAGCCTGTGGAGGGCTCAAATCCATCCCCCAAGCAACCTCCTTTTCCTGCTTTCTTTCCAGGGCTGCTGCTGCAGCCGCACCATAACTTGCTTCCCTCCCAGCTCCCTCTGTGGCTCTTTGCCTCCTGTTTCCTGCCTCTTGATTCTCTCCCTTCTCCCTTGCTCACTTTCTCTCACACAGAGGCATAAAAAGAGCTCCATGGCTGCTTTGTGCAGGAGAGTGTTATCCTAAGGGGTTTTGAGGATCTCCTGAGTTTGTTGGGGGAATTAGCTAGGATACCCAGGCAAGCGAGAGGGGGGTAACAAGCAGGATCTTAAACTTATGTTTACGGGGATTTCCCCCCCAGTAGAACTCTCAAAGGAACCAGGCCTTAATTAATGAAATTATTTTAATAAAAGTTAAAGAAATAAAAATAAAAACTTATCAGTTGAAGATCACTCTAAACTCACATACAAGTTCAGAAAATAAAGCAAGTAGTTTAGAGAGACAAAAAGAAATTTCTTCCATGGGACTATGTTACCTGTCCAGAGAACACAGATTCAAGTAGAAGGATGAGCAAAATGAACCAGTGTTCCACTCAGTGTTCCACCTTGTGGCTGGGGGTGTAAGCCAGTGGACGTCCAAACACACACACACACACAGTCACTCAGTCACAACAAGAGAGCCCACTCAAGAAAGAAACATCATCATATATAGTTATTGCTCACAGACCATTTAGTCATAAGCAAAAAGCAACGAAATACAAAATTCATCAATAATACAGACGTTACAGATTTTGCAAAGTAAACATTTAGAATCAGGAAAGTGCACAATATAAAGTATCATTTCTCATTTTCTTAAAATCCTCCTTGTGTCTCTTAAATCTAAACACTCCCAGAAGAAATTTTGCAACTGGGATTGTGATCATCGGAGTAAACAACAAAGGGGGGGCGGCTCAGGGGCTCAAGCCCCCTCTGAATTTTTTCAGTGGGGGCTGAGGCCCCTCCCCGGGCAATCAGTACAGGACTTGAGGCCTCAGCAACCAATGCCAGGCATAGTGACAAACTCCTTTGAGTTTATATTTTCAAGAAGGAGAGATAATAATCTTCAAAGGCATGTGAAACAATAAAGCTTCCCCTTCTGTGTGTTTTTTCCTCTGGGCTGCAAAGAAGGAAGTCAGAGGTGTAATGATCTTTTTCACCTTCTTACAAATGCTAATTGAGCTACAGAGCAGACAATGGATATATAAATAAACATCCCCCTTCTCTCCCTTCCCAGGAAACATATAAGTGAAGAAGACTATCTCTGGAGACAGGAAAAGCTGTTTTGACCTGAACAGACCTGGGTCAAGGGGGTGGGGAAAGAACTTTGATAATGTTTCTGGGTAATGGCAAGAGAAGCTCTTTTGCTGCTTGATTATCAGGAGGGACAGATCTCTCATCTGAGATCTACGAAAGGTGGCAATTTTGTCCATTCATCTGGCCGGGCTAGAGGGCTGAAGCCGAAATTTACTGAAGAGCCGAAATTTACCATGCACAGGAATGCAGTCATTTCCCATAAATTGAATCATGTGATTTTCATTAATGATTTGTTCTGAATATCTGTGTTTTTAAGGTGGAATTTCTAAGCGGTGTTGTAAGAAGGCAAGGTATATAAAATCCTATGTGGTATGGGGCCATGGGCCATGGGCACTGTTCTGAATTGCCTCAAAATGTACTTGTACTCACTTTGTAGGGTATGAGTTTGAAGTGAGAACATTGCCACTAACTCTGAACTTTGTACATTGTTCAGAAATCAAATGCCCAGAAACTGTTTTACATTCTGAGACCCATGAATTTATCAAACAAATGAACCTGTGATGCCATAATTTTGTCAATTTCAGTACAATCATACTTTATTAGTGAGGCAGAAACAAGACACCTGTAAGTGAACATCCAGGGAAACTTATAAAATGTTCCCCTAAATCTTTTCTGTATTGCCTTTTACTGTCAAATTTGTGGCCATTGGTTTTTCCTATGCACATGATATGTATATTTGCAGATCTTAAAGCGACTATTGTAAAAGTGAATTTCAAAAACAGGACACAGCAAGAGACCTCTGCGATACCACTATAACCACTGGCCAACTCCCACCTTTTCCTGGGTTTGGCCTGGTCCATGGGCATTGTTGGGGGGTGCACCCTAAATTTATGGGGAGGGAGCTGCTCCATAAATTCATAGGTAGTGATAATGGAGGCCCCTCCCTGTGATATCACTGGCTCCTCCCTATGATGTCACTGGATCAAATATCTCCGGCTGGGGCCCAGCCCCCCTCCCTCCGGGAAATTGAAAAGTCTACGCCCCTAACTGTGATGGTTAGATCAAAGCCACCAAGCAAGAGCAGGAGCTTATTTGCCACAGGCAGATCAATATCAATAATTAATGAGTTGCTAAACTGTTTTCTTCAATAGTTATACCTTTGGCAAACAAAAACCACATGTGCTACAGTTTCAACAGAGCCGGATCTACAGCCACATAATCTTTCAGAATAGGGCTTTCTCTTGTAGCACCCGCTAAGAACAGGAGTAGGCAGCACATTAAGCCTGGCTAAAAAGAAGGTGTTTCTGAAGGCTGGGATGGTCAGAAAATCTATATAGGGACAATAGGACTTGAAATATGTGAAGCCAAAGAAAGAACCAGAGTGTGTATGGATACAGCCTTTGAGCTATGACATGATTGTTCCTAGAACAATGCTGTGATGGTGTGAATGAAACAATGCATTTGAATCAGGGAAGCTGCATAGCTTTCCCATAGGTTGTGAATGCAATGTAACGTTCATATGAAAATATCTATTGTGTTTGGTGACCTCTAATAGACATGACTAGAAAACTATTACTGAGGGGTGTTATGGGATTAAAATGGTTTTGACTGTAGACTCATATAGGATGAACCAGGTAAGGGTAAATCAGGCAAGGTAGGAGAATTAGTTAGTTGTACTGCCTTTTCTGGAAATTAATGTTTGGCATTGATGGATTTAAAAGAGGGAAGAGAACTGTCAAAAGCCAGACCTTTGCACCTTTAGGATCACTTTTCCCAGACAAGCCTCTGGCCAGTATATGATGACACACATTCCATGTGATTGTAGGACCTATTTTGGTCCTATTTGCAGACCAGGTAAAAGTCTAGGGGACCCTGTGAGATGTTGAGAAAGAAAGTTGCCTGTGTCACCTTGTCCAAGGTTCCAGACTAGTCCTTTGAGGGAGGGGTCCAAGCATAACAAGAGATACAAAGACAAGCCTTCCTCTGCCTCTCTCTATTTCTCTCTCTGCCTCTTTCTTTGCCTCTCTCCCTGTCTCTCTCTGTCCGCCTCTCTATTAGATACATTTATTTGCTCATCCTTAGAAATACAATTCTCGTTGTTCTGTGGAGAAAGAATGACTATTAAGTCTTTTAAAACTGGCTAGGTTACCTTTGCCTTCTCTTCACTCCTTATGCAGAATATAGCAGTAATACAAACAGGGCATAAGAACGTAGTTCTGGCTGGCTTGGCATCAGGGGGTGCGGCCTAATATGCAAATGAATTCCTGCTGGGCTTTTTCTACAAAAAAGCCCTGAATACAAATATACAAAAAGCCATGCATTTTCATTGGATAATGTTTACTAGGCTCACAATGGGGTAAACGATCAGGTGATAGAGTGGGATATGGAAGGAAAGCACTCATTGTCATTCTGAGGACAAAGAATAATTAGAACAAGTTCTGAAACTGTTCCTCAAGCCAAGAAAGAATAGCTCCATGGATTTTTTTTTTTAAAAAACTGTATTTTGAGTTTAGCTGAGACTAAATGTAACCAGTTTTCTTCCATAAAGAAAAAAAAAAAACCACAGTAGCATACATCACCACAGTGAACACCAGATGAGACATTAACCCACTTCCTGGTATCATAAATTTTTTAATCTCCACTTCTCACATTTTATAGGAACACTACATATATATATATATATATATATATATATATATATATATATATATATATATATATATATATATATATATATATATATATATATATATATATATATATATATATATAGTATTGTATAAAGATTTAATTATAATCAGCTAATGAAACCACTTCAAGTTAATAAAAAATCCAGAACAAGCACATGCAGATGCAAGAAAGAACAATTTTGCATATAAATGAAATGCAAAGACAATGTATATAACTCTAGGTAAAATGCTGAATGCCTTTTAAACTAAATTCATGCTGTTAATTAACTCCTACTCAAACAATTATTAAAATTTCTTGCGTTTTAAATTGAGCTTAGAGGTTGCAGAGCAAGTGAACTGGTTTCGTTTCCTGCAGCCAGTCATTTTCTTTTTGTCCCCCCCCCCCAAAAAAAAAACCCCTCCACCAAGTACTTCCAAAGCAAACTTGCATTTCTAATAGGGTTGGCAACTCCAGGTTGGGAAATACCTGGAGATTTTTGGATGGAGCCCGGGGGATGGGGTTTGCACAGGAGTGGGACTTCAGTGGGATATAACACCATACAGTCCACTTTCCAAAGCAGTCCTTTTCTTCAGGTGAACATATCTGTGTAATCTGGAGGTCAGTTGCAATAACAGGAGATCTCCAGCCACCATCTGCAGGCTGGTAATCCTAATTGGTCACAATCTCCTAAATGGGAAATTTACTTCTAACAAGGTTGCTTAGTTCTAGATATGAGTAAATAATTCCCAACATTGAAACTACATAAGCATTTAGATTTTTTAATGAAACAACCTATCCCTAAATTCACGTGCATACTACTTTATTGGACTTTCAGTTTTATTGAACCTCAAGCCTTGGCATGAGTTCCCATCCAGTATGGACACTTTACTCTGTGTGAAACAAAGCAACAAGCTTTTCCAGCCAGGCTTCAGTCAGTTCCTTGCCTGTTCCTGCTATTGGTGTGACTGTTTGAGCTTCTTCTGCAAAGAAGGACTCCAGATCACACTTCCCAAGAGAGCTGCCAGCCCTGCAGACTGCAACTGCATTCCTGTCATCAGAAGACAATGCCAAGAAGCAGTCCTTACAGAAGCCGTGTTCCTGTGATGTCCTAAAACAACAACTCTAGTTCCTGCCCATCATCATGAAGGTGGGACGAGAGCCCCACATACTCCAGACATGCTATGAAGAAGCCAACGGTCAACAAAAGACTTGCTGTCAGGTCTTCACACCTAACAAAAGACTGCTCCTGCCAACCATCTAGGCAAATGTCTGACACAATGCAACATCCAGAAAGACGATTGTTGTTGTTGTTCAGTTGCACAGTCGAGTCCGACTCTTGGCGACCCCATGGACAAAGTCATGCCAGGCCCTCCTGTCTTCCACCATCCTACGAAGACTGCTCAAATTCATGTTTGTTACATCAGTAACACTGTCCAGCCATCTCATCTTTTGCCGTCCCCTTCTTCTTTTGCCTTCTGTCTTTCCCATCATCAGGGTCTTCTCCAGGGAGTGCTCCCTTCTCATTTGGTGGCCAAAGCATTTGAGCTTCAGCTTCAGCATCTGACCTTCCAGGGAACAGTCTGGATTGATTTTCCTTAGGACTGACTGATTTGATCTTCTTGCAGTCCAAAGGACTCTCAAGATTCTTCTCCAGCACCACATCTCAAAAGCATCTATTCTTCTGCGCTCGGCCTTCCTTATGGTCCAGCTCTCACAGCCATACATTACTACTGGGAATACCATCACTTTGACCATATGGACTTTTGTTGGCAGGCTGATGTCTCTACTTTTTATTATACTGCCCAGGTTCACCATAGCTGTCCTCCCAAGGAGCAAACGTCTTTTAATTTCATGGCTACAGTCACCATCTGCAGTGATCTTGGATCCCAGAAATGTGAAGTCTGTCACGACTTCCATGTCTTTCCCTTCTATTTGCCAAGGTGTGATGGGGCCGGATGCCATGATCTTAGTTTTTTTGATGTTGAATTTCAAGCCTACTTTAGTGCTCTCCTCTTTCACCCTCAACAAGAGGTTCTTTAGGTCCTCCTCACTTTTAGCCATTAGAGTGGTATCATCTGCATATCTGAGGTTGTTGATGCTTTTCCTGGCAATCTTAATTCCAGTTTGTGCTTCATCCAGGCCAGCATTTTGCATGATGTACTCTGCATATAAATTAAATAAGCAGGGTGACAATATACATCCTTGTCAAACTCCTTTTCCTATTCTAAACCAATCAGTTGTTCCATATCCTGTTCTGACAGTTGATAATAGTTACTGAGGACTTAATCCTGTCATGTAGACCTCTCCCATTGTGTTAGCTTTGATGACACAATAGATAGTAATTTCGGCACTAAATTGTCCCATCATATTTCTTTGTTTTAGTAATGGTTTGTAATAGGTAAAACCATCAACTCTTATTCCTTTGCAATAGGTAAAACCATCAACACCCATTAATCCTTTTTTCATTTTCCTGGGAGCCATCACCTGACACAGCTTCAGGACATGAATTTGGCTATAAGAAGACTGGATTTTGGCCATTCTGGTGTGTCTGTTGCGGTACCCCCACGTTTGCTGCTTGAGTCACCCCCACATAACTGATCAGTTTTGGGCCCATTATTTGTGAGATATGCTGGTCATTTCTTGCTCCCCCTTCCCTTGTCATCATCACTTTTGGACCGTTCTTCTGGATTCTTCAAGATTGGTAAAGTATTTCCCTGAGTGTCATCCAAATATGTTTTCCTATCCAATTTTCCTGCTATTTTTCTTAGGACTGTGTGATTGTGTGATTTATTTACCTTGTATGTGTGAACTATTTTTCCAATAAAAGCCCTTTCAGTTTATCACAAATCTCCTTGCTATTACAAGAAAGGCTCCTGGGTAAACCAACTCCAGTATACATAGGTTACTGACCCCACGCATTTGCCATCTTTGCTCACCTAATAAATTCCCCTATAACTCACTCGAGGGCAATTTGGCTAACAATAAAGATTCATAAATGGTATTCCATTAGATCCTCAGGGGAGTAATAAATTTTAAAATGTTTTAAATATTTCATTCATATATCATTGAAGGAGATGGTGCTGCAATTATTTAGTAAATGTAAGAAACAGAACCCAGTTCATCTCTTAAAATTATCATATTAAAGTACATTTAACTTGAAGTATTACATATGGTTTCAGCCCACAATAACTTTGATCAGTGTTGTACTGTGTCTTATACCTTTAAGAACAAACAGCTGCATGGAGTTACCTAGAATAGTTTTCTTTAAGTAGTTAGTTTTCAAGCTTTTCGTAGAAAGCATTTTGCCAGCAAAATTCAGGTGACTTTTGCTCCTAATATGCAGAGAACATTTAACCAGCAAAATCCAGAAAGCTTTAGCATATGGTTAGAGAAGAAGTTCAGGATTGGCTTGCTCCTAAATTAATACATGAATCAAGAGCATTTTGTCAGCAAAATTCAGAAGACTTTTGCATCTGGTTAGAGAAGTCAGGACAGACTTGCTCCTAATCTTTATATATAATTCCCCTTTCACGGTGGCAAATTCCAGCTCCTACATTGGTTGGTGGGTATCAGCTATTGGCTAATGTAGCATCTGTCACTGTCTCTGTCCTCCCATTGGCTGACTCCCTTGCTTCCATCTACTCCAGACCCGGGAATGTTGAACAAAACACCAAAACAGTCTTACCTCAGAGGCAGACACATCTATGATACTTCTCTCTGTCTTCTCTGTCAAGGCCTACCACTCTACTGCAGCTTCACAAAAGGCATCAAGGCCACCAGCAGCAACAGACATCTGCCACTCTATTAACAGTCCACACAGCCTCCCAGCACGTGCAGCCTCCAAAGGTCACTGAAATAGCCAAGACCCCTGGGAGTCTTTCCTCAGAGGGAATGGCTGTCATAAGAACATAATAGAAGCAATGTTGGATCAGGCCAATGGTTCATCCAGTCCAACACTCTGTGTCACACAGTGGCCAAAAAAACCAAGTGCCATCAAGAGGTCCACCCGTGGGGCTAGAAGCCCTTCCATTGTGCCACCCCCAAGCACAAGAATACAGAGCATCACTGCCCCAGACAAAGAGTTCCAACAATAAGCTGTGGCTAATAGCCACTGATGGACCTCTGCTCCATATGCATATCCATTCCTCTCTTGAAGCTGTCTATGTTTGTAGCCGCCGCCACCTCCTGTAGCAGTGAATTCCACATGTTAATCACCCTTTGGGTGAAGAAGTACTTCCTTTTATCCATTCTAACCCTACCGCTCAGCAATTTCATTGAATGTCCACGAGTTCTCGTATTGTGAGAAAGGGAGAAAAGTACTTCTTTCTCTACCTTCTTTACCTCATGCATAATCTTGTAAACCTCTATCATGTCACCCCGCAGTCGATGTTTCTCCAAGTTAAAGAGCCTCAAGCATTTTAACCTTTCTTCATAGGGAAAGTGTTTCAACCCTTTAATCATTCTAGTTGCCCTTTTCTGCATTTTTTTTCCAATGCTATAATAGCTTTTTTGAGGTGTGGTGACCAGAATTGTACACAGTACTCCAAATGAGGCCGCATCATTGATTTATACAGGGGCATTATGATACTGGCTGATTTGTTTTCAATTTCCTTCCTAATAATTCCCAGCATTGCTGTCCCACCTTTACTGTCTTTCTTCCTCTTTCCTATCACTCCCTCTCTCCCTCCTCCTCACAGCCTCACCCCAGGATGGTTGACTGAGAAGGAGATAGGGTTGCCAACTCCAGGTTGGGAACTTCCTGGAGATATGAGTGGTGGAGCCTGGAGAGATGCGAAGGGTGAGGTTGAGAAGGGGTGGGACCTCAGACAGGTACAATGCCATAGACTCCAAACGGACAATTTCATCCTGGGGAACTATTGTTGCCAATCTCCAGGTGAGGGCTGGAGATCACTCATTATTACAGCTAATCTCTAGATGGCAGAGATAATTTCCCCTGGAGAAAATGGCTGCTTTGCAGGGTGGACAGATAAACAGGGTGCTTAAGATCAACAATGTTATCCAAGACAGACTGTTGGTCTGAAAATTATCACTAAAGGTTTTTGAGGCAGCTCACTGGGGCCAGTCCTGACTGGTGGGAAATTCCTGGAGATTTTGTGGTAGAGTTTGAGGAAGGCATAGGAGTTAAGGGCTTCAAAGTGGGGTCTGCCAGACCCAGGTTCTTGCTGTGGAAGCTGACTGGGTGATTTTGGACCAGTCACAGACTTCCAGCCTAACTGCCTCAAAGGCTGTCATTCAGATCAAAGGGAGGAGAATGATGTAAGCTACTTTGGTCCCCCCACCACCCAGAGCCGGATTAACCAATGGCAAACTAGGCGCTTGCCTATGGGCCCCTGGTCTTTATGGTCCCTGAGCCAGCTCCCCCCTCCCCCCAGTTTTCATAGCCAGGGTGTTCCTCCCACCTCTTTCTCCAGCCAAGCAGAGCTCCTTGCCGCCCCTGCAACAGTGCCCGCTGGCCTCCTTCACTCGGTGCGTGCATTCCTCTGCGTGTGTGAGAGAGAGGAGGGGGAGGCGGACTGGGCACTTGTTTGGAAAGGTGTAGAGAGATGGAGAGATATTGGAGGAGCACTTGACTCCTGCTTTGTTCAACTGCTTCAGACCAACACAGCTGCCCATTTGGTTCTGTTAATACAGCCCACTATTGCATTTGCCTTTTTAGCCACCGGTGCCTGCAGGCTGCAACGGGGGCCACGGACAGTGGGGTGGGTGCTCCAGCTCTTGAGATAATTTGCAAGGGGGCTCCCAAGATTTCAACTGCCTAGGGGCCTCCACGGGGTTTAATCTGGCCCTGCCACCACCACTGTGGAGAAAGTCTGTGCTTTTCCTAGGTAGAGGCTGCAGGGAGGAAGAAAGTGATGGAAAGTTGCAGTCAGAGGTGCAGATGAAGGGAAGAAGATAGGGTTGCCAACTCCAGGTTAGAAAATTCCTGGAGATTTAAGGAGTGGGGCATGAATAGCATGGGGTTTGAGGAGGAATGGGACTTCAGACATTTCCTCCTGGGGAACCACTGTTTCCAATCTCCAGGTGAGGGCTGATGATCACTCAGAATTATAACTGCTCTCCAGATGGCAGAGATCAGCTCCCATGGAGGTGAAGGGAATGAATGCATTCACTTGAGTGGGTGGAAAGACAGCAAGGGTGGGGGGCACTCATCCAGGGCCTTTTTCTATAGCCCCATTGTATTTTTCTCCACAACAGGCCTTATTCCTTGTATAAATATAAACACTTAAGTGGTATTGAGAGGCAAGTTCTTAATAATAATCAATAATATATATATATATATATATATATATATATATATATATATATATATATATATATATATATATATTAAATTATTCATTTAATTTTTTTAAAAAAATATTCACTTCCATTCAGCTTTGTGTTATATCTCTTTATAATTGCCATAGTTTGAGGGTTCCGGAAAGATGGCGGAGTGACGCGGGGCTCCTTTCCTTGCTCTAGGAGGGAATCCTGTTTGGGAGGTAACTGAGGGGGTTTCCCGGCTGGGGGACACCTCTTAAGGAGCTGTCAGGGGACGCTCCGAAGCCTGGGGGGCTTTCTGGGCGTGGGCGGGGAACGTAGGTCCCCCGTTCAGACCCAGCTTTCCTCCTGGCCGCTACCTTCCCAACACCTTTGGTGCCTAACTGTGCCGCCAGAAAGGGAGCCTGGAGAGGCACTGTAATCTCCTCTCAAGTAGACCCTGAAACGTCTTACCTTGGTGGGGGTCCTTACGTCTGGAATTGTGGAAGAAGAATGCTGTTGCTGTGATGTGCGGGCGAGCAGTTTGTTTGGAGTGATCTCTGGCGCGGCTCGGGGAGATTCATGGAGGGAGAAGCGGCAGGAAGCGATTAGAAGCGGTGGAAAGGCGATCGCGTTTGTGAGAGCCAGGAAATATTCGACCTGCAGAGCCGGACGGATTGTGTTGAAGAGGGGGAGTGAAGGGGTAAGAGATACTTTTTATTGTGCCCCTGAAGTCTTCGGCAGCTGTCGAACTGCTTCGGGGGGGTTAGAAACTGGCGTGGCTCGGAGCGGAGCTTTCTAGTAATGGCGGACGCGACTTGAAGCCCCTTTTTCCCTTTGCAAGCGGAGCGTAGGAGCTGTGAAAGCGTCTGGGCGTTTGGAACTTAAGCGGCTGATCCCCCCCCCCCCTCTCTTCATTTCTTTTTAGGTTTCCTGACGTCTGTTTTTGGTTTACTTTTATCTTGTTGAAGGGGTTTTGTTTTGTTTTGTTTTGCTTTGTAATTCCATTATTTCCGGGATACCTTGGATTAATCTAAAGAGCAGAGTTGCAGTTCTGAGCAGTTTTTCTGCGGCGGCGCTCTGCTGAAGCTCCTGGGTCCTAGTGCTACTATAAATAACAGAAGCTGAGACAGAGACAGAGACACTAACAAAGCCAGCTACAGACCTTATTGGATATATGACTTTACCTATGGATCTTATAGTGACCTTTTAAGATTTTTTCTTTAGAAGACAAGAAGACCTGAGAAGGCTAGACCATTGGAAGTACCAGGATTAATCTGGACATTATATTAATGAACAGTCCCTATGAACTTTATTGCCACTCTACTCATGAACTCTGTTGCCAGTTACTAGAACATTAATATTAGATTTTGGGAGGAAGAGTCTGGGGAAAGAAGAGAGAAGAAGACAGAAGAAAGAATATACAAGATAAGATAAGACTGTATTTATAACTTACTGATCACTGTTTTTCCTTCAAAATTGGATCCTTTTGCCTAGTGGGTATGGTACCTATTTGATTAGTTATTTCAGTCTGTTTTACCGCCTTGCCTTGTCTTTTTTGTTTCCAGGGAGGGTGTGATCCTTGGGATTGTTAAACTAGCTCATTTCTTTATTATACTGTCTGTGAATATTATTATTATTGGAGTATTTTGCTGAGGCTTGAGTCACCTTGCTTCTCAACAACTGTTAAGAGGGTTAAGGTATTGCCCTGGGGCAGTAGATTGCCATGACGGAAACTAAGATTAAAAAATTCTTACAGGGTACCCCCCCGGCTGGGGGAGGTAAAGTAACTCCAGGCTCTGGCAACCAAGATGCCATAGAAAAATTACAGAATACTGTCACTGCTGGCTTTAAAAAGAATCAAGAAGCTCTTGATGAGATGAAAACGGATCTGATGCACCAGATCAAGAGAACTAATGACCAACTGGCAGAATTTCAAAAACAATTGTTAGCTAACACCCAACAGGTGCACGGGCTAACTGCTAAAGTTGAGAGAATGGAAGATCGGGATAGGCAAACAAGTAATATGCTCAGAGAAAACCAAACAGAATTATCAGACTTGGAAGATCGTGTTATGAGACTTGAAATGGAAAAGGCGGCAACCATTCTCCGATTTCAAAATGTACCAGAAGAGAAGGAAGAAGATCTAACTAGTAAGATCACAGAGATTTTAAAAGTCGATGAGGAAGAATTACTGGAAGAAGGTCCAAGAGATATTCTCTGGGCCAAAAGAGTATCTTCAAGTTATATAAGGAAATTTAAACTTCCTAGGGAGGTCCAGGTAAAATTTGTCCGTCCTGAAACTGCGGAAAGGGTCTTGAGGAAAACAAGAGAGTCCGATATGAACTGGAAAGGATCAAGTATAAAAATTTTGAAAGAAGTACCTTGGAGTGTTCGGCAGCGACGATTTAAATTTAAGAAATTGTCCAATTGGTTAATTCGGCACGATATACAGTTTAGATGGCTTATCCCTCAAGGGCTGTTTTTTACATATCAAACCAAGCGGTACAACATTACTACTGAGGCGAAGATGGAAGAATTCTGGGATGAGTGTGTTAAGAGAGATGGTTCTGAATCAGGAGAAGATCAGGATGGTGCCAGGAAATCCACGGATGAGGATTCCCCCAAGAAGAAGCGAGAGAAGGTTAGAACCATACTCCAAACTAAGAAAGACTCGGCCAAAATACCTGGTAGTATCGACTCAGCAAAATGAACTCCAAATTAAGTACTAAAATACTCTCTTTAAATGTCAACGGCTTGAACGAACCTGGAAAGAGAAAGAGAATTTTTCAACAATTGAAAAAATCGGGTGCGCAAATTACATGTCTGCAAGAGACCCATATTAGAAGAGACAACGTCAAGTTTTTGGAAAACAAGAAATTAGGTTCTTTATATTCATCATGTGACTCTCAAAAAAAAAAGAAGGGGGTTGCCATATTCGTATCTCATCATATTAAGTCGAGTTGTTTATATTCGGATGAACAAGGGAGAATCATAATAGTTGAAGTGGAACTAAACGGGCTTAAAACAGTTCTTGGAAACATATATGCCCCTAATGAAAACCAAGAGAAATTTTATCAAGCTTTATACCTTAAACTCAGGGAATTCGATTTAGATAGATACTGTATCGTTGGAGACTTCAATGCGATATTTGATATTAAAATGGACAAAAAATATGATGACCCGCGGAAAAAGAAGAAAAATCGGAACTTACTACCTCCTTCCTTTTTGAGAATGGCAGAAGAATTAAGTTTGCTGGATGCCTGGAGAACTAAAAACCCGACCACAACGGACTTCACTTTTTATTCCCATGCACATAAATCGTGGTCAAGAATAGATATGTCCTGGATATCTATGAGTATGATATTGTCGGTCAACCAAGCGGATATTCTTCCTCAGTCTTATGCAGATCATAACCCAATTGTGTTGATATTGCAAGAACAGCCAAGAAGTCTTCGATGGTCTCTGAACCTACAAATTTTAAAAGAGGCTCAATTTTTGGATCAAGCCAAGAAAGAGATTCAGGAGTTTTTTAAACTTAACTTGAAAAAAGATACGAAGATTCCAATTATTTGGGATGCATTTAAAGCCTTTTTCAGAGGAATCGCGATTAGATATTCATCGAAGAGGAAGAGAGACCAAAGGAAGGCTTATAATGAACTGATAACAAAACTGAAGTACTTTGAGGGACAACAGAAGGCGGGTAACCTTAGGGAGCTACAGGCCAAAATTACCTTCACACAGCATCAAATAAACACACTTTTGGCGGAAGAAATTGAGAAAAAACTGAAATGGACAAGACAAAATTACTTTGAAAATGCTAACAAAGTGAGTAGATGGTTGGCTTATAAACTGCGAAAGGAGAAGGAGAAGAAGATAATAAAAATGCTGAAGAATGAAGCTAAGGAAGAAGTATTCCAAAATTCTCAAATGAAAGAAATCATTCAAAACTTCTATTGAAATTTATATAAAAAGCAGAAGATTGAATTATCTAAACAAGAAGAGTATATAAAAGGGGTTGAGATGAAACAATTAACAAAAGAACAACAAGCAAATTTGGAGAATCCCATTTCATTACAAGAGATAGTTGATGTAATTAGAACCCAAAAAAGTAACAAGACACCAGGTCCAGACGGACTTCCGATTGAATTTTTTAGAGCCTTCGAAGACTTACTATTGTTGCCTTTCAAGGAAGTAGTGGAGAATGCTTATAATACAGCTGAGATTCCGGACTCCTGGAAAGATGCTTTAATCACACTCATTCACAAGGAAGGAACTGACCCTTCAGAAATTAAAAACTATAGACCAATTTCGCTCTTGAATAGTGACTATAAGATCTACGCAGCTATATTAGCTAACAGATTGAAGAAAGTAGTTGCGAGCTTAATCCATGAAGATCAAACTGGATTTGTCCCAGGTAGATTAATGAACCAGAACGTAAGATTGTTATTAAATGCACTTGAATACTACAAAGAACATTCCGATAAAGAATTTGCGGCCATTTTCGTAGACGCAGAAAAGGCCTTCGACAACGTGAACTGGCACTTTATTAAAGCGATATTGATGGCAATTGGCTGTGGTGAAAGATACTCCAGAATGATTGAAGCGATTTATTCTAAGCAGACAGCAAAAGTGAGCTTTAATGGAGTATTGTCTGACCCAATAGAAATTGAACAAGGTACCAGACAGGGGTGCCCATTATCCCTCTTACTTTTTATTCTGACGTTGGAACCGTTAATCAAGAAGATTAGGGAAGATACCCAAATTCAGGGGACCAAAATCAACAACATAGAGTTTAAGATTATGGCGTTCGCAGATGATCTTGTAATTACTTTGGAACACCCCTCCTCATCGATTGTTCCTTTAAAGCAGCGATTAAGTGAGTTTGGAGGAGTATCCGGATTTAGATTGAATGTTGTTAAGACCAAAATTTTAACGAAAAATATGGACAAAAACCAAATTGAAGTATTAGAGCATCTCTCAGGGTTTAAGCATGAAAAGAAGATAAAGTACTTGGGAATCTATTTTACGAGTGATTTAAAGTCATTATATAGAGATAACTATGGAAAAATATTGAAGGAAGTTCGTAATGACTTAACTAACTGGAAAGATCTTCAAATCTCACTTTTAGGTAGAATTGCTACAATTAAAATGAATACTCTTCCGAGGGTCTTATTCCTGTTTCAAACAATTCCAATTACCTTACCTAAATCCTTTTTCCAACAACTCAACTCTATGATTAAGACTTTTATCTGGCAAGGCAAAAAACCTAGAATCAAACTGAAAGTTTTACAAGATAGTAAACTAAGGGGTGGCCTAGCCCTACCAGATTGGAATTTGTATTACAAGGCTTCCTGTATTGCTTGGTTGAGAGTTTGGTGCAAGTTGGATAATAGAAAATTACTGACTATTGAAGGAGCCGGCCTGGGTGAAGGCTGGCATAGCTATATGTGGTCTCGTGCTCCAGTTAAAACTGGCCTTTTCTTTAGACATGAAATAAGAAGATCTCTGTACAAGGTTTGGAATGAAATTAAAGATCAATACACTTATACTCCCAAGTGGCTTTCTCCGATAGAAGCTCTGACTCATCCAAACTTGTATAATTGGGGCAATTTACAAGATTACACTTATTTGTTGAATGACCAGAATGAACTGATTGAGGAGGAGCTTCCTAAGCTAAGTTGGTGGCTTCAGTGTCAAATTAAGTCAAGATTTCGTAAGGACAAGGAAAAAGGCTTCACGAATAAGCCGATGGAATTAGACCTTATTTTGGATTCCAAACAGAAGATAATTTCCAAAGTTTATGATTGGTTATTGCAAACTAAGATGCAAGATGAGGTGGTGAAAGAAGCATGGATACGTTGGTTGAAAGATTTTGGTTACAGTATAGATTTGGAAGAATGGGAAAAATTATGGAAACAGAACCTAAAGTTGATTAAGCCAGCAGAATTGAAAGAAAACTTATATAAAATGGTTTATAGATGGTACCTTACACCAGACAGGTTGGCTAGAATTTACCCCATGTACTCTGATAAATGTTGGAAATGTCATGAAGCTAAAGGGTCTCTGTTTCATATATGGTGGCAATGTAAAAAGGCTAAAAAATACTGGTCACAGGTTAATATATGGATTCAAAAAATTTTGGAAGTACAAATTAATCATGTACCGGAACTTTACTTGTTAAATATTTGTAGACAAAACTTACCTCTGTCTAAATTGAAACTGTTGTTGTATATAGTTACTACTGCCAGAATAGTTTATGCTAAATATTGGAAAAGTGATAAAACCTCCACTAGGGATGAATTTATTAATAAGTTGCTGGGCGCTGCAGAATCTGATCTAATGTCCGCAAGATTAAGAAATGGTAATGTACAAAAATGTCAAGAGGTTTGGGATCCTGTTTATAAATGGGTTAAAAGTAGTGGCTTTACATTGGAGTAATCATGTTTGGGTTTTGCTTTTGATATTTAAACCTCTCCACCTCCCAGTGGTATGGCTGGGCTTAGTTGCCAATGCTAATTGTTTGTATGTAGATGTTTTGATGTGATTTGTTAGGAACGTATGATTGTTTCTTTTTTGTTTTGTATGTCATGTCTTTTATTCCTTTTTTTTTTGTATGTCTATTTTCTTAATAAAAAAAAAATTCTCATTATAATTGCCATAGTTTATTCTAGGAGGATAAATTTTGAAGCAATTAAAAGACATTGCAGAGAGCATTTTGACAGCCAAAGTCAGAAGGCTTTTGCATCTGTTTAGAGTAGAAGTTACCTTCTTCACATGCAGAATTCTCCCTCTGTTAATTCCTGTCTGGTTGAGCAGCCCTTTTATCTACTTTCTTCTTATTTGATGGCTGACCTACCCTGTCTGGTTATTATATTTTGATGCTGGCTCAGTCCAGGGACTTTAGGGAAGAGACAAAGTAACATCCTGAAAATTGAACAAAATAGGCTTTAGAAAGTTTAAAAGTAAACACAAATTTTATTCAATGTAGAGTGGGAAAGATCAGATGGAATCAAAGGTAAGATGTCTGAGGTGAATCAATAATTACTCTGAGGTAGCTTTGTAAATTCACAAACTTCAGTGAAGAAGGAGAGCCTCCTTTGCCCAGTTCCCTCAATCCCACAGGAGAGTTACGAAAAAACATCTTTAAAACCAACCAAGTTTTATTCAAGGTATGAGCTTTTTGCTGAGAGTGTGAGTGTATGTGTTAGTTGTTGTTGGCTTATTATGCCAAGGTTCTCCTGGGTGCAATTGGGTTTGCCTCCCCCCTTTCACTGTATTCATGCCTTCATGATCCAGGCTTTCTCAATAGGAAAGCAATGAGAACAATCTGGGTGAAGAATAACAACAAGCTAATGAGCTGGATTAGGCTGAGAGTGTGTGTCCAGACCAAGTTCACCCAGCACATTTCCTTTGCAAACTGGGCTTCCCAGACACGTAGGCTGATACTTACCACTTTACACTGTATTCTTGCACTACCTTGTGGGAGTTGTAGTTATTTATCTGGGGAAGACTAAAGTTTTGTAGACAAACACATAGTTCTCAGTCTGTGTCATGATGCCTTCACAAGTTCTTGACCAGCACATGAAGCAACTTATGTACAAAAGCTCTCAATATCTAACCATTTAATGTTTTCCTCTGGGTCTTAGGCTCAAAGCATGGACCATGAGAGTTCTGTAATGAATGTCAATAAATCAAAAGTAGATTTACAACTTAAAGATACACACCTGAACAACATACTCAAGATTGCTGCAGCACAGACATTGTCTCCAGATTTTGATGCAATAATTCAGAGCAAGAGGTGCTAGTTATATTGCAAGAGTGCTAATATTTTAAGCATGTTTGTATTTTAAATTTAAATCCAATATCATCAAAATAATATTTTAATTGTGTTTGTGTTCTTTATGAAGTTTATATCTCCACTACCTGGCATTACATTTTATGACATACATGACCCAACTCGACAAGATCTCATTTATGTCAGATCTGGTTGTCATAAGTTGAGTTCAACACCCCTGCTTTAGAGCTATTTCCCTTCTCAGCCGAGCAGGGCATCACGTAACTGGATCTATCCCTTTTCCTGGCCCAAATGGGGGGCTTCAGCAATAGTAATTAATAGTAATTATGATTTTGATTAATTTATTTATACTGATATTTCTGTGACCTGTAACCCACCTTGATCCCACTTGCAGGGATGGCAGGATAAAAATAGAAAATAAATAAATAAATCCTCCTGCTCCTCCTTGCCAACCTTCCCAGTCCTTAGTGTTAAACTCATTTCTCCTCAGCAGTCAGTTCCCATGTCTTTCTGCTCAACTGATGCTAACCAATCAAATCCCTTTGAGCAGCCTATCTCTCAAGGCTTTCTGGCTCTGTAAGGGGTAAGTCCTTTATAGTTTTTCACATGTTTACACAGCCCTTATGAGCTTTTAAAGTGCAGTTCATCACAACTCCCCTTCCTAGATCACCAATCTGTCTGTATTTATATTGCACAGGCTAGGCCTACTGATATTGTATATGACTGCCATCTTTCACTCCGGATAAGCTCTCCATTACTATGAGCAATTTCAAAGCTATGAATATTCAAGTATTGCATGCAGACCCAGAATAAAGAGCCAACACTTTCTGTTGGGTAATAAAAAAGCCAATGTTATTTATTTGTTGACATTAATCAAAGGGGATCTTCAGTGTCAATAGGCCAAAACCCCATTCCAAACCCAGCCACAGTGTGGGACGTTGGTGGGATGCAAAAGAGTCAGGCTCCTCTTGTTTGCACATCCTTGGATTTATAGGTGAGACCACCCTGGCTTTGAGCCATGGGTCATCATATATGTATGTAGGGTTGCCAAGTCCAATTAAAGAAATATCTGGGGACTTTGGGGATGGAGCCAGGAGACTTTGGGGGTGGAGCCGGGAGACATTAGGGGTGGAGCCAGGAGGCATTGTGGGTGGAGCAAAGATCAAGGCTGTGACAAGCATAATTGAACTCCAAAGAGAGTTTTGGCCATCACATTTAAAGGGACGGCACACCTTTTCAATTCCTTCCTTCCATAGGAAATAATGAAGGATAGGGGCACCTTCTATAGGGGCTCATAGAATTGGACCCCCTGGTCCAATCTTTTTGAAACTTGGGGGGTATTTTGGGGAGAGGTGCTAGATGCTATGCTGAAAATTTGGTTCCTCTACCCTAAACCCCTCACCCGGAGTCCCAGATACTCGCGGATCAATTCTCCATGATTTTCTATGGGAATAAATCTCCATAGGGAATAATAGAGTTCCCAGCAGACATTTCCCTCCCCTCCTCCCGCTTTCTGACGACCCTGAAGCGGGGGGAGGGCCTCCAAACCGGGGGATCCCCTGCCCCCACCTGGGGATTGGCAACCCTATATGTATGGATCAGGCTCTTCCTTGCCAAACCTTAAAGATGCTTGAGGGAGGTGTCCTAGGGATGTCAACCTCCAGGTAGGACCTGAGGATCCCCTGGAATTACAGCTCATCATCGAACTTCGGAGCTCAGTTCCCCTGGATGCTTTGGAAGGTGGGCTCTATGGCACTATACCCCACGGAGGTCCCTGTTCTCTCCAGGCTCCATCCCTTCATCTCTAGGAGTTTCTCAACCTCAATCTGGCAACCCTTCCCCTGTCATAGAAGAAGAAGACTGCAGATTTATACCCCACCCTTCTCTCTGAATCAGAGACTCAGAGCAGCTTACAATCTCCTATATCTTCTCCCCTCACAACAGACACCCTGTGAGGTGGGTGGGGCTAAGAGGGCTCTCACGGAAGCTGCCCTTTCAAGGACAACTCCTGCAACAGCTATGGCTAACCCAAGGCCATTCCAGCAGCTGCAAGTGGAAGAGTGGGGAATCAATCCCGGTTCTCCCAGATAAGAGTTCACACACTTAACCACTACACCAAACTGGCTCTGTCATCTCCCACCAGTGGCCAGGGAGGATCTGGCAAACCTAGATGTGCTACTTCCTGACTTCCTAGCCATAGGATCTATGGGTTAAGGATAATGACACCATTTAAGGGCTGGGTCTGAGGGCTTGCCTTCCACCATCCAATGATGCCCCAGGGTGCTCACCTAAGCTTTACTGCATACCATTAAATCAACTTCACCTGCACAGCTACCACCAACTTAGAATAGGCATCACCAAAGCCAGTGGGTGACCTGTTGCCCTTTTCAAAATAGAGTAGGTGAAAAGCCCACCCAGGCTAGTGCCAATGCACCAGATGGGGAAAAAATCCTGCACAGCCCTCCAATGGGTGACCAGCTAATGATCACTCTAAATTAAAGAGTGGGAGGATGGTTGATGGTCCAAAAGAGTAGGGAGTGGGGCATATACCATCCCTTATATGGCTTTCCCCTACCCCCAAATGCATCACAAGGAGGTAGAATCAAATCCTCGATTTTCCCTTCTGCCTCTTATGCAAATTTAGTTCCTTACACACTCTTCCTGCATTGAGAGTTCAGGAACTTACTTATGAGCAGCTTGTTATACCTGAATTTTTTAATTATTTGAACCTGAATATCTGTTCTTAAAATGGATTGGAATGATATTAAGTTAGAGTTGGGGTTAGGAAATATCTAGAAATCTGGGGGATGGAGTATAGGGAGGGTGGGATTTGGGCAAAGGAAGGACCTCAGCACAGTATAATGTCATAGAATCCATCCTCCAGTGCAGACATTTTCTCCAGGAGAATTGATGTTGGTCAACTGTAATAGCAGAAGATCCCCAGGTGCCCCCTGGGAGTGGCAACCTTACTGAAGTGTAGGAAGATGGAACCAAACGGAAAAATTATCCTTTTCAAATGATGGTTAAAATATCTGTTTTTAATCAGAGCTCCCTTTTTTCCAGAAGTAAAATCAAAACTGGCTACTCAGAGACAAAGATAAACAAACCACTCTGTGTGTGGCAAAAATTTTGGCAGCTGTTTGTTAAGTTACACAATAACTAACTTTAAGTTCCCCTCCCATGGGATGAGGGTTGCTGTTTATGACCAAGGATGTAAAAACAATAAGAAATACAAGTAAAGTAAAATGTTCTGCTATCTCTTCCAGGATATGAACTGTGCACTTGGTTTCAGTCAAACTATGCAGGATTCTGGGACATTTGTGGTGTGATTCTGCCACAGGCAGTAATGCAAAACAACCAAAGTATTCTGGCATCATGTCTGACATATAAAGTAATGTCCTAAGCACACTTATTTGGATTGAAATCAATGTAACTGTTAAATCAATATGTTTGGGATCAGTCTGAAAATCTGTTTCCCTTACGGTGAGAAAATTATTTTCTAAGCTTGATTGCCAGGCATGTTTCCAGAAAATGATGCTTATCTCATAGCTGCTTTTACAATTATGCCTGACTGATAATAATTAAAATATCAGGAAATAGTAAATGTTTGGTCCTTTATTGGACTACTGCTTGCTCTCATTGTTGGATGTGGACAGGGTTCTGAGAACTGAAAAAGGTACAACCTGACCCTTGGTTCCCTGCCCATTATGGTTGGTAAAATCTTCCTGGATGTGGTAAGAGGTCCCCTGAAGGGAATTATAAATCTCTCTCTCTCTCTTTCTCTTTCTCTTTCTCTCTCAGGATAGCTTCCCTAGTCCCTTTAAGGAAGCCATTGTTAGATCTCTCTCAAAGAAGCCTTCCTTAGACAAAGAGGAGCTAGCCAATTACCTCCCGGTCAATACTCCCTCTAAACTGTGGAGTTTTGTGAGCAAAAATTCTACTTTGTGAGCCACATAAATTCATTTGCTCTGGGGGCATTTTTTCTGAGCTAAGACAAAAATGTGTGAGCTGGAGGCTAAAAACCTGTGAGCTAGCTTACACTAACTTAGCTTAGAGGGAACACTGCTCCCGGTATCAAATTTACCTTTCCTGGGAAACATAATAGAGAGAGAGGTCGTTGAGTAGCTCCAGGGCTTCTTGGATGAGAAATCTACATTTTATCTATTCTAATCTGGGTCTGGTACCAAGATAGCCTTGTAGCCTGGTCTGATCTAGCAGCTGATCATTTGATCCTGGTCAGCCACCTAGCCCCCCTGAGGGTGAGGGGCATTGTCTTATATTGGTTTGCCTTGTTCCTCCAAGGACACACTCAGAGAGTAGCTACTGGAACAGGACTTTGAACAGGCATCCACTAAACTGTTCCACAGGGTTTGATCCTATCTCAAATGTTAATACTTACATGCATCCTCTAGCAGAGCTCATCAGGAGGTTTGGTATGGAATGCCATCAGTATGCAAATGACATCCAGCTCATTTGGTGATACTTTGCCATCAATTTGTCCATTTGAATGCAACGAGAGTGAGGGCCTTTCCCACTGTAGCCCCCGTCTGGTGGAATGCTCTGTCTGAAGAGACAGAGGACTTGTCTGCATTCCACAGGGCATGTAAGAGTTATTCCACCAGGTGTTCCAACAATGTGATTCTGGTGGACTCTACTAAAAAAACAGCATGGCTTTTTATGCCAAAAGATGTGTGTTGAATTTTAATTGGATTTTTATTAGAATGATGGTTTTATTATTTTTACTGTATTATCATGTTGTTTGATGCCCACAGCCCTGTTCTGGGGGAGGGGGCAGAATAAAAAATCTAATTAAAATATAAATAAATATATTTTGTAGTTAATTCACATATTTTATTTAAATTTAATTATTTAAAAAATAGATTCGCTATGGAGCCTTTATTATTCAGAGTCAGCTGTGCAATTCAATTGCATTTAGTCAGAATCAAGGCCCACTGAGCTTTTAGAAATCATGCTGCTATTTGGTCAGGTGACATACTTCAGATAAAGTCACTATCTGCATTACAACATAAATATCAAAATTTCAAAAAGCCCCACCTGGCCCAGCTCACTTCCTAAAAACACTTGGGCACTGGGAAGGGAGCTGGTGAGCACTGAACATCACATTGAGGACCCCAGTTCTAGAATGCTTGGGGAAATCCAAAGAACTTACTGGGCAACAAATAAGGAAGCATATTTTCCTGGGATGAACCCCATTGCATAGCATGTGGCTTAATTCTGAGCAGTATTCCCTCTAAGCTGTGTTAGTGTGAGCTAACTCACAGTTTCTTAGCCTCTGGCTCACACATTTTTGTCTTAACTGAGGAAGGATGGTCCCAGAGCAAACTAATTTATACAGTAGCCAATCACTCGCTCACAACTGTAATGCAAGTAGCTCATGAAGCAGAATTTTTGCTTAGAGGGAGCATTGATTCTGAGTAGACCTGCTTAGGATTGTTCTCTAAGATGAGCTTCTATTCCTTGGGAGCAGTATGAGAAATAGGGGTGTGCTAAGGTGTAGGGGGCCCTGCATGAAGTGACTGTGCCCCAGAGGACTCTGTGTTGTTCTTGCCATTGATATGCTCCAAATGTTCACTGTTCATTGGTTAACTACTGATGACCAATGTTCCCTCTAAGCCAGGGGTGTCAAACATGCAGCCCAGGGGCCGAATCAGGCCCCTGGAGGGCTCCTATCAGGTCCTCAAGCAACTGGCTGTTGTCTGCTTCCTTCTCCCTCTCTCTTGCTTCCTTCTGCATCACAGCTTGCTCAATCACACAGGAGCTACAGAGCAAAACCTCGATTTTCTCCATTGGTTGAGGTTCCTCCCCCTCCTCATCCTCTGGGGAGGGAGGGAAAGAGTCAGAGCTTCCTTTGCCCAGTTTCCTGGATCCCATGGGAAAAATACAAAGAAAGCACCTTTAAGACCAACAAGTGCTAAAGTTTTCAGCAAGTTTTATTTTAAGGTGTTAAAAAAATAAAAATCTTTAGTCATGTTTGTCTGTGTCCTTTAAAAAGTTTATATTGCTGCTGCCTTATCTTAAATAGGTACACACATGGCCTGGCCCAACATGGCCCAGCCCAACACAGCCCGGCCCGGCCCGGCCCAACAAGGTCTCATTTATGTCAGAGCCAGCCCTCGTAACAGATGAGTTCCACACCCCTGCTCTAAGCTGTGGAGACTTGTGAGCAAAAATTCTACTTTATGAGTTACTGGCATTAAAGTTGTGAGCAAATAATTTGGCTACTGCATAAGTTAAGTTTGCTCTGGGATCATCCTTCCTGATCTAAGACAAAAATGTCTGAGCCAGAGGCTAAAAAACTTTGAGCTAGCTCACGCTAACTCAGCTTAGAGGGAACACTGCTGCTAACTTTATAAGGTACCTTCAATATATCATAGAAGATCTTGCTTCAGAAGTCTGAAGAAATATCAATGAGTTTTAATTTTCAGCGAGTTTCTTTTCCATGTTCAATGACCCCATCTTTAAAACAGAGCAATAAAACAGAGCAACTGTCTTGGCAACTCCAGGCCAGAATTCTACATAGTGTCATGTCAGTGCAGAACTGTACAGACCTTTTCTACTAGGATTGCCAGGTCCAACTCAGAAAATATCTGGGGACTTTGGAGGGTGGAACCATGAACAAGGTTGTGACAAGCATGATTAAACATCAAAGGGAATCCTGCTCATCACATTTAAAGGACCACATCCCTTTTAAGTGCCTTTCTTCTACTGGAAGCAAAGGAGGAGGAGGGCATCTTCTTTTGGGGCTCATAGACTTGGACCCCCCGGTCCAATCTTTTTGAGACTTGGGGGTTTTTTTGAGGAGAGGCACCATATGCTATGCTGAAAATTTGGTGCCTCTACCTCAAAGAACAGCCCCCCTGAGCCCCAGGTACCTACGGATTGATTCTCCATTATACCCTATGGGGACCGGTCTCCCTAGGGTATAATAGAGTGCACAGCAAACATTTCTTCCCCTCCCCTGCTTTCTGATAACTCTGAAGTAGGGGGAGGCCCTCCAAACCAGTGAATCCCCTGCCTGTAAGTGGGGATTGGCAATCCTATCTACACACAATTTTATTGATTCTATGATTGCGATCATAGTATACTATGATCTGATGTAAGCTGCCCTGAGCCCGCCTCGGCAGGGAGGATGGGGTATAAATAAAAAAAAAAAACATAAACATTATTACAGACATTTATAATCCTGAGAGTTCATTGATTTCACAGAGCTAATATCTGCCACCTAATTAGATTATGCTCTGTATTTTTTATCATCAACAAAGGAAAGCTACATCCTGTCAAAAAATTATCTAGAGACTTAGTCCTGAAATTTGAAATATGGACTAAAATTATTTATGAACAAACAGATTGATGAATCTATATTTATTGTTGTTGCAACACTCAAGACTCAAAACTTAGTTGTTTTTTTTCCTAAATAAAACTGGCAATCTCAAGAGCCTAGCTCAGTGTTTGAGTCATATATTGTTCCTTCTGGAACCAGAATATTAAAATAACAATAATTATGGCAGAAGTGAAATAAAAATAGGGTGTTATATTTCCCATACTGCTGGAAGGCTAGATTTGTCACACTAAAAAAAAATATCAAAAGATGAACGGGGATAATCAGCTAGATGAACATTTGAAATCTCTCCAAAAGCCGACACGCAAATCTCAAGGTATGTAGTAGGCCTCATAACTCTTCTGGATAAAATATGACCTTGGGGGGAATAACTTTAATGGAGGTTAAGCAAGCAGAGACAACAGAAAGAACAGGCTTAATGAGTCTGGGAATAGAAGCAAATAAGATGATTACCACCCCTTAACAAATGAGGATGGCCATAGCCTCTCAAGAATCCCATTATGTTCACTAAACATACTCATATTTTTATAGAATAAATGAACTTTTCTGGGAAAGAGATGCATCTTTTCAGCATCGTTTAGCCCTCAGATAAATATCATAAAGCTACTTTAATTTGCAGCATTTTCCACAGACAAACTGATGCATATGTCCTTCACATTTCTTAATGGTAACACGTGTTGAAAGAGATATCTGTGCATGTATATATATCCAGCACTGCCGATTTCCAAATAAAACCACTGATTAATGCATATATTTGTCTTCCATCACTGCACATAGAGGGAGACAATATAATGTTATCTTGGAGGAAACCTTAATGAGAACTCCACACTGGAATTAAAAAAATAAAAAGAACTCAGAGAGGATCTAAATTTGTTTAATTTTTGTAATGTGTATTTTTGCTAGCATGGTACAAATGACTATACAAGTAGGAAAACAGTTTTGAGCACAAATCAATAAAACATATAGAGGGTATGGATGCCAACCCAATATGTTAACATAACAAACTACAACAGGTTTTGGGTTTTTTTTTCATGTTACCTTCTGGTTTGCTGCTAACTATGCAAACAAAACTACTTTTCATATAATCATGCTATTTCTCTGATAAAATTTTATTGGGGAGTGGTTGTATTTGGTTGCCCCAGTTCTTTGGTCTGGACCTTACAGGTCAGAGGCAGCTGTCTGGTCTATATCATTTTGGAATCCTAACTTTGTAAACTTTTGACAATTCAATCTACTTTCCTGGGCTTTCCAAATACACACCATGTTTCCAATGCTTAAAAATACCATCGCCCACAAACTACTAAGATTTGAGGTGGGGCCTGGGGAGGATGGAGTCTGAGGAAAGGAAGGAATTCAACAACAATACAGTAATATTGTCACTGAAGACAGTACAAGCTGAAAGAAGACATTTATTCTAAGCTAGCTGTCCATGTATTTCAGTAGAATATGGTAGGTTGGCTTCATTCATCTCTTATTTTATGTAAAGGGTAGGGTTGCCCGGTCTTAACTGGCTGCTAGTGGGAGTTTTGTTCTGTTCCCTGTAGTTTTTGGTGCACACACTGCAATGACATCACCCAAAAATGATGCCATTATACCAGAAATGTTGCACAAGGGACACTCTGTCATTGGGGGAACTTTATGGTGACCACAGAGCTTTTCCCAAATGATCATAGCATCCCTTGTGTCATGCCCAGTGTGATGACATCACTTCTGGCACATCAGGCATGATGGAGCTCTTCTGAGGGCAGGGCTTCCCCCACCAGCCAGCTCTGTGCCAGTGAATTGCAGGACCCAAAAGAGGGGTAACCCCTGCCCCCAGTTACCCCCTAGAAAAAGACCTTGCACCTGACAAGACTGAAGGAACCCTCCATATCAAGAGATGGCAAACTTCTAAATCCCAGTTCTGGGAGACAGCAGGAGGGAAGGCCCCAGCCTCTATGACTTTTTGTCCTCCAGGTAAACTAGATGGCCTCTGTGGATAACCACAGGTCTGATCCAGCAGGCTCCACTTATGTTCTTATGATTACAGTTATATATATCTAATAAATTTTTTGGGGGGAGGGACCCAGATCCTGCACTGATGTTGATAGTGGGTACAATCTATTGAATGTTATGGTATTTCACGATGTGAATGGTTGCTGAATTGTCATGTGACAAATGAATGGAATGTCTTCTGTTGACAGTAGAAAAAGTTAAGTTTACTTATTTGTATATGTAGTATTTTACTGGGGAAGGAAGCAAGCAAGTTTGGTCCTTATTTTAACTCCAGTGTCAGAGTGAGCCACACAAATTTAGTCCTGTTCATCCACAATAAAGGACTTTCAGATTTAAGCAACTACATATCAGTAATTACTGCCATTTTAAATTAACAGAACAATCTTCAAATAATGCAGCAAATACCATTACTGAGCAGCATGCTCAAAACAACATTCAGCCCATAATTTACACAATCTTTTAATCAAATCCAATTTTATCTTTTGCTTCATTAAAATAGATTTAAATTGAGGTCATCTTGCGTTTAATCAGCTATCAGGATGGAGTGGTTTATTCGTCCGTATCTAATTTTTTGCCAAATGAGGTCGCAAATCTCAAGTTTTGTAATCTGGAACAGACCTACTGAAATCACTGAATTCAGTGTAAAATGGGAAAGCTAGTTTTCTTTTAATAAAATCATTCTATATATTCAAACAGCCTAACTCAGAGATTAACAGCAATGCTGGACAGGAGGCATTTGACTCTTTAAACTATGAAGTTGGTGGGGGTGCACATCCATGTGCTTTGAGAGGAGTTCACTGCGTGAGCCCAAGAGACTTCTATGGCATGCCCTAAAACATCAGGAATGATTTCTGGATACACAGATGAACTCACAAGAATCTGATTGGCGCTGCTCATTTATAACAAGTTTACTTCCAAATTCACTGCTGAATCTGATTCTGTACAAATGTTACCATCATCTCTCCAGTAGTCAATGTCTGGGCTTTAGTTATTTATTTGAAATTATTTTATTTGGCTCTAATAACCAAATGCTTTTAAAGGCAGCTCATAACTCAAATAAATCAATAAAGACAAGTAAAATAGCATAGAAATAGACTAACAGCAATGTAAGGTAAGAGCCAATATAGGAACTAAAATATTATCCAATCAGCCCTCACTGCAATAATCAAATTCTAATAAAATATAGGACTCTTCTTCACCATTGCTAAAATGCACAAGAATTGGACCTAGCCAAAAAGATACAGGGAAAGAGTTTCATAAGTGACACACCATGATGCAAGAGGCTTACTTCTGATAGCTGCTCCCAACTTCTGTGCTCCTTTGTAAACAAAATGCCAAGGAGGAGGTAGATACAAGGATGGCACTCATCCTAATCTACTCCCCGTGATAAATTTCTCAGCAAATAGGCTTTCTTCTACTACCCTGAAAACTTGCGTAATTGTGCCTAACTGAAAATATAACATTTCATAACTTACATATTTCTTTATTATTTGTAATTTTATTGACATGACCATTGAAGCTTATTTTTATATATATATCCAGGTTCTCAAGGGCTCGTATCACCTTGGTCAGTAGGTAAAAACAGATTGACCACCCCTGGGCCAAAAGAAGTTAAACTTCGGACTACCTATGCACGGGCCTTCTCTACTGCGGCCCCATGCTTGTGGAATCAACTCCCAGAAGAGGTGCGGGCCCTGCGGAACCTTGATCAGTTCCGCAGGGCCTGCAAGACCACCCTTTTCAAACAGGCATTCATGAACGGCTGACCAAGTCCACAAAGAAACATCAAAATGGTCCAATCTGGAGATCCGCCATCATTCACAAACTGACAGGCATAGCGTCGATCAATAACGGTATTGCCAGATTTAACTTAATGTTTTTAGACTTAGTAACTGTTTTAACTAATGGATTAATCGGTTTGGGGTTAATTTAATGTTTTGTTAAATGTATTGTTATTTTGCTGTTGTTAGCCGCCCTGAGCCTGCTTGGCGGGGGAGGGCGGGATATAAAAAAAAAAAAATTACTTACTTACTTACCACAGTCTTCATACATTCATCACTGAAAATTGCCTGTCTAATATGTTTCTCCAAACCTGCTTCTTGATCATTTCCCCCCAGAGCATACAAAACAGAATTAGATAATGTTGCAAAGCACTGAATAGTGTTATTGGTACAGGATACAAAATGCATTTGTCCGTTATTATCTAGGTCATGATGCGTGGGCAGGGTGGTTTTTGTTAAAGATGTGTCTTCACTGAACCAATATGGAAATGAGCTTAGTGATGAAAAAGAGAAATCTAGGATTTTCTTTTCACTAGAAATATCTAATTCTAGTTCTGCTGGTTGGACTGGTTGTGTATTAACAAGGAAGCAGGATGGCAAATGGATATTCCCTGTCTCCAATAGACCCATGAGGAAAAGGAAACACAAAGGATGTCAGGAGAGCACGAACTATTTGCAGTTTCACTGTAGGAACTAAAATAAACATATTCACAGCAGATAGGTGATTACCACTCAAAAGAAGAAAGAATGAAAAGAGGCAGATAATAAGCAGTTTGAAGAGAAAAATGTATACCTGGGCACTGTAAGCTCACTGCCTTGATATTCAGCTTCCTAAAAATCTTTAAGGGGTTTCTACCTTGAAGACTCACTGACAAAACATCAACAGATAAGGGTGTTCCATATATAGATAAAGATGATAACTATTCATCATATTGCCCTTGAACTATACAAAATGCTTTATAAAACTTTTCAGAAAACCTCTTTTATGATAACCGGTATGCATTTATTTGGCTTGATTTATAGCCTACTAATCCCCAACAGAGTCCAAGCATTATTTTGCTGAGCCTTATGCAAACTTGCTCTCATTCCTAACCCCTGTCCATACATATAATGTCATGAACCTTTTGAAGGTTTTAAAAGAGACCATCTTATGATTATAGGGTTGCATTCTAGAATGAGCTACCATAGGCCCCAGTAAAGTATACCTGTTCCTCTCACCCATGCTGAGGCCCTGACCCCTAAGAGCCTGAGCAGCAAATTAAATGCAATGTTTAAATACATAACTTAAAAACATTTTCAAAAAATATTCTATGAACATCTGCAGAACAGCTTATTGCCCTATGGCAGTGACTCTGAGAACAGCTGGGTGTTGCTACAGATGGATGTTGAGGGTGACTTAGGCCATTGACTTAGTTCTGCTTCATGTGTTACTGCCCAGAGATAAATGAGTAGACAGGGCCAGGACTCACCAACATGAAGAAAAGTTCTCACAGAGTACAGGGAATTGGCTTTGAAAGAATGAAGCTTCCAGCCAGCTGGAGCTGGTCATCCAGAAGTGGTAAGTAACAGGTTATGACTTCAGCTCAGACATAGAAAAAATGCTTCTCTTACTCCAGGTATGAAGATAAACAGTCACTGATGAAGTGGCCACCAAAATGATGCTGCCATAGCAATGCTTGACCATCCAGGACTGGGAATCATACAAGAGGAAGCCAGAGGTTTACAGATGTGTTGAGGGTATAGGGAAATAGTTAAGCCTCAAAAAGGCTCAGCTGAGGAAGATTCATCCAGTGAAGACTCCACAAGGAAGAGAAGCAAGAAAAGAATTGAGATTGAATCTTTCCCCTATACTCTCGATGCCTTGTCTGATGATGCTAATGCCCAAGGCAAGAGTGGAACAGAGATAGTGGTCAAAAGCTCAGGAGTACACTCAGATATACATGCACCAAAAATAAACTGGAACTTTGCAGTTTTGGGTGGCTCAGGGATATCCAAAGTGTCCCCAAATGATCCCAAATACCTGGAGTATATATATTAAAAAATCCCCTGTAATTTGGGGAGTTTTTTGGCTATAGGACACCAGGAGTCAAATGTGAGAGAGAAGTCAGTCTGCCAAAGAGCTGTTAGTTGGTGCCTCCAGTCCCTTTAAAATTTTAAGGGCCATTATGTTTAGTTTAGTTTAATTTATTACAGTCTCAAGACCAAAATACAGTGTAAACGGCCATTATGTTTTATGGAAGATCTAGCCTTCAAAATTGTAGACCATGTCTTCCCTCATAGAAAACAATGACCCTTTATCATTTAAATAGACTGGAGACATCACTAACAGCAAGTCAGGTAGACCTTCTCTGGAAGGCTAGGCTACCATGTGTATAGGAAATAATGGAGTCATTATTGCCTATGGGTAGTAAAGAGGCAAAGAGGAAATAATAATTGGCCTCTTTCTTCCCATAGGAACTAATGGGCCCAGTATTTCCTATGGGTAGTAGACCTGAGAGTCCAGATCTATCAAATAAGCTGTTACTCATCATCTCCAGTCCCCTTAAATGTTAAAGGGCTGTTATTTTCTATGGGGCCCCAGTTTCAGACCAACTTCCTGTCTTTTACTTCCTCACTCCCTGCTCCTGCTGCATCAGGAGTAGGGTTGCCAAGTCTTACTCAGGAAATATCTGGGGACTTTGGGAGTAGAGCCAGGAGACTTTGGAGGGGAGTCAGGAGACTTTGGGGGTGGAACAAGGAGCAAGGTTGTGATAAGCACTATTAAACTCCGTAAGGAGTTCTGGCCATCACATTTAAAGAGACCACACTCCTCTTAAATACCTTCCCTGGATTGGAAATAATAGAGGATAGGAGCACTTTTTGGGGGGGGGGCGCATAGAATTGGATCCCCTGGGTCCAATCTTTTTGAAACTTGGAGGGGGTTGAGGAGAGGCACTAGATGCTATGCTGAAAATTTAGTGCTTCTGCCTCAAAAAACAGCCCCTGCCAGAGTACCAGATACTGATGGATAAATTCTCCATTATATCTTATGGGGATCGGTCTCCATAGGGTATAATGGAGTGCCCAGTGTGCATTCAACCCCCCCCCCTTTCTGATAAGTGGGGGGAGGGTCTCCAAACCAGAGGATCCCCTGCCCCCAACTGGGGATTGGCAACCCTTCTCAGGAGGAGGAGGTGAGGGAATGGAGGGGGGGAATTGTTAAAATGTTCTTGAATGTTTGGAAACCCTTTCCAAATTCACACTGAAGTCATGATAACAAAAACCTTTTCTTTAAATCTGGAAATAAAATTAATCCCAAAATGTTTGATATGAAATCAGGGGCAGCAACACTCATTTACATTTTATAAAGAACTGATTCTTCAGTACAAAATATAGATACATTGAATCATTTATGAAGACCCACTACATATATAAATTGTAAATTTTGCTTGGGAAAAAAATACAGATAAAGGAAGCCAGTCTTTTCCAGCTCACTGCATTCATGCAATTTATATTTAAAAGCAGTGGTTCACACATGGCTACCTTTCATGTATAATGCTATGCATCATGCATTTTGCGCTTGGAATCTTGTCCTCAACTATATAACAATATAACAAGTAGAAAGTAAAAAAAAATGTACTGTGGTTAAGCTCCTGAACACAGGATCCTCTGTGATTGCAAATCTCATTCTGTCTAGAAGAAATAAGACAACTAGCATTATATTCCCTCAGAAATTTCCCTCCAGCAAAAGCCTCCAAAGTTACCTAAAATTCCAATTCAGATGAAGTTTGGTGGGAACTGTATTTTGTGACTTTAATTTTCTTTGTCCTTTTGAGAATTCCAGCAAGAATGAGGAAGCATACAGCAGCTGCCAGTCAATTACACACTGTATATTGGCAGATAAGACACCCTGGTTTAGATTGAAACAGAGACAAGGATAAATCAAGAAATTCTGGTACCTGAAGCAAAAAAAATCAAATCTCACCAGTCCAGTGGTAAAAACAGAACAATAAGCTCTGAATTCCTTTGGGGCAAAGGATTTGCATTTGGAAAATCTATTGTAAATTGCTGTCCAGCATCATTTATAAAAAAAGTGAACAAGCTGGTGTTGTTGTGTGCTAGCTAAACTGAGCTACAGTTCAAAGTTCACTTTGCTCTTAACTCACAGGCAAGCCATTCTCTCTCAGCATCAGTCTCTCCATCCAGAATGTGAAGATAGTAATACTGAACTGGGATATGGGTTACTATGGTATCTTCCAGTTTTGGAAGCTAAGCAGGGTCAGTACTTGGATGGGAAACCACCTCTGCTTCTCACTTGAAAGTTGCCTGCTGGGGTCACAATAAGCCAGCTGTGATTTGAGAAAGTGACTACCTTGCTGGATCAGGGGAAGGCTGTAGACATCACTTATCTTGATTTCAGTAAGGCTTTTGATAAGGTTCCACATACTTTCCTTGTTGACAAGTTGGTAAAATGTGGTTTGGATCCTGTTACCGTTAGATGGATCTGTAACTGGTTGACAGATCGCACCCAAAGAGTGCTTGTGAATGGTTCCTCATCCTCTTGGAGAGGAGTGACAAGTGGAGTGCCTCAAGGATCTGCCCTGGGACCTGTTTTGTTCAACATCTTTATCAATGATTTGGATTAAGGAATAGAGGGAATGCTTATTAAATTTGCAGATGATACTAAATTGGGAGGGGTTGCAAACACAGAAGAAGACAGAAACAGGATACAGGATGACCTTGACAGGCTGGAAAACTGGGCTAAATAAAATGAATTTTAACAGAGATAAATGTAAAGTTCTGCATTTAGGTAGGAAAAATCCAATGCATGGTTATAGGATGTGGGAGACTTGTCTTAGCAGTAGTATGTGCGAAAAGGATCTAGGGGTCTTAGTGGATCATACGCTGAATGTGACACAACCGTGTGATGAGGTGGCTAAAAAGGAAAATCCAATTTTGGGCTGTATCAACAGAAGTACAGTGTCCAGATCACGTGATATGATGGTATCACTTTACTCTGCTCTGGTAAGATCTCACCTGGAGTATTGTGTTCATTTTTGGGCACCACATTTTAGGAAGGATATAGACAAGCTGGAACGGGTCCAGAGGAGGGCAACGAAGATGGTGAGGGGTCTGGAGACCGAGTCCTATGAGGAAAGGTTGAAGGAGCTGGGAATGTTTAGCCTGGAGAGGAGGCGGCTGAGAGGTGATATGATCACCATCTTCAAGTATCTGAAGGGCTGTCATATAGAGGATGATGCGGAATGGTTTTCTGTGGCCCTGGAAGGTAGGACCAGAACCAATGGGTTGAAATTAAATCAAAAGAGTTTCCGGCTCAACATTAGGAAGAACTTCCTGACTGTTAGAGCATTTCCTCAATGGAACAGGCTTCCTCGGGAGGTGGTGGGCTCTCCTTCCTTGGAGGTTTTTAAACAGAGGCTAGATGGCCATCTGACAGCAATGAAGATCCTGTGAATTTAGGGGGAGGTGTTTGTGAGTTTCCTGCATTGTGCAGGGGTTGGACTAGATGACCCTAGAAGTCCCTTCCAGCTTTATGATTCTATGTGACAGCACTTATATATAATTCTGAAGTACCTTACAATTCTGAAGTATAGATTGCTGTAAATATTAGACATTAATATGGTCAGAACTATATCTGTGTAGTGTAGTGACTAGTGTCAGACTAGGACCCCAGAGAGACTTGGGCTCAAATCCCCACAGCAGTCAAACTATGATCTGTTAAGGCAGTCACATTCTGTCAGCTGTTCTCCCACATAGATTGCTGCATAGAGAAAATGAAAAGGAGAGAATAATGTATGCTGCTCCCAAGTTCCTAGGAAGAATGGTGCCAGAATTATTATTATTATTATTATTATTATTATTATTATTATTATTATTATTAAATAGTGGAACATTTTCTGTCCTTCTGCTCAACATTCTGCCACTTGATGACTGTTAGGGGAAGCTGCTGATTAAATGAGGGGTGGTTGATTAGGAACTTACGTCCCATTCTTTGGGATCAGAAGTTCACTTAAGAAAGCTGTTAAAGCCAATAATAAACAATTATTGCAAATGTAAGCATTAACATTACAATTATTGTTCATTCTAAAAGATCCTGGTTGTGGTTGTGATATATAGCGCAGTGACATCCTGGAAGTGTTCTAACTGGGGATGCCAGCCTCCCCAGTTAGATTCCCCCAGAATTATGACTCATCTCCAGACTATAGAGATCAGTTTCCCTAGAGAAAATGGATGCTTTGGAGAGTGGATTCCATGGCATTGTACCCCACTGAGGTCCCTGTCCTGCCTAGGTTCCAACCCCAACATTTCCATGAGTTTCCCAACCTGGATCTGGAATCCCTACCCCCCCCTCCCATTTCCCTATGGTGGTCGGGGTGGGGGGATCCTGGCAACCCTAGTTGTAATACCATTAACTCAATAAATTTAAAAGGCTATAACTCTGTTTAGGATGACACTGTTGTCTTTTTTTCCAGGAGTCATTTTCCCACTGAAAATCTTCCTGATTGCCAGCACTTAATTGCACCAAGATCATCTGGTCCAAAAAATCTGAATCCATCTATGCACATATTGTTGAAGGATGTGTAATCTGGTTCTATAACTCTTACTCCAGAGTATCACTGAGTCCAACTGGGTTTTCATTTATTGAATTAATTTAAGTAATCCCATCCGGATTCAAAGCAGAATTTACTGCCATATAACTGTGCAGAAAATTATCATCCATAAGAACCCAAAGCAGCCATTGTTTTATGCTGGAGGAGAGGAAGCATGGTTCAAACAATTTTAAAACGATAGTTAAAATAAGCAAAAAACTTTCAGTGCAATCCTAAACAGACCTACACTCTTCCGAGTTCAGTTAACAGGTTTAGAAGACTCTGCTTAGATTTCTCCCATTTATGTACCTGAGATATGTTTGTGTCCTAACAAGGACATCACTTGTATTGCTCATTTGTATTGCTGGAGTTAAAAAAATAAGGCCAACTGTAATCCTGCTGATCTTTTACTCTTTCTGAAGAACTACTACAAGCACGTATAATCCATATAATGTGTATATTTGATTTTTTTTTTTCTTTATACATGCATTGAGTAATTCTCAAGTTACATTCAAGGCATGTACAGCCGCACATGTGACTGAAACTCTGGCTTTATCCAGGTGCTGGTCCCTGGTTTCATTTGTAAAGTGATTGCTTGTTGGCTCTGCCTTAAAAACAGATGTATGTACTAACATTCAGGACATATGTGTGCTGACTGCATCTTGTGAACAGGGTTATTACGAAGACAGGTTGTACAAAAATAAAACGAACAATAGCACTTTTTAAATTGTGCATCTCTTGGGGGATGTGGGAAAAGATCCGGGTTCTCATTCTGAATTCTCATGCTTTTATCTACTTATGTTGTTGTTGTTCAGTCACACAGTCGAGTCAGACTCTTTGCGACCCCATGGACAAAGTCACGCCAGGCCCTCCTGTCTTCCACCGTCCTCCGAAGTCTGCTCAAATTCGTGTTTGTTGCATCAGTAACGCTGTCCAGCCATCTCATCTTTTGCTGTCCCCTTCTTCTTTTGCCTTCTGTCTTTCCCAGCATTAGGATCTTCTCCAGTGAGTGCTCCCTTCTCATTTGGTGGACAGTGTTTGAGCTTCACCATCTGACTTTCCAGGGAACAGTCTAGGTTGATTTCCCTTAGGACTGACTGATTTGATCTTGCAGTCCAAGGGACTCTCAAAATTCTTCTCCAGTACCACAGCTCAAAAGCATCTATTCTTCTGCGCTTGCCCTTCCTTATGATCCAGCTCTCACAGCCATACATAAATAAATAACAAATAATAAATAAATAAATTTTATTTTTATATCCCGCCCTCCCCCACCAAAAGGCGGGCTCAGGGCGGCTCACAGACATGACTACGTCATGATTCAATTAAAAGCAGATAAACATTATGAATACAATACAATTACATATATAGATTAAAATACATAAAAATAGGTGCTATAATTTCTGATGTCACAATTACATATTATCAGTTTCAGTTACAACATAAGATGGTTAGAGTTAGAATGATTTTATCAAGTTAGTCTGGTCCTAATTCAAATGCGAGTTGGAAAAGAGAGGTTTTGCAAGCCCTGCGGAACTGGTTCAGGTCCCGCAGGGCTCGCACCCCCTCTGGGAGTTGATTCCACCAGCGCGGGGCCACTAATGAGAAGGCTTGCTCCCGAGTTATCTTCATTCTAGCCTCTCTTGGCCCAGGGATTTGTAGGAGGTTTTGGGAGCTAGATCTTAACGCTCTCCTGGGGATATATGGGGAGAGGCGGTCCCTGAGGTAGGCAGGTCCTCGGCCATATAGGGCTTTAAAGGTAATAACCAGCACCTTATACCGAACGCGGTAGACGACCGGTAGCCAATGCAGATCCCGCAGCACCGGCCGCACATGTTCCCACCTAGGTAGTCCCATCAACAGCCTGGCCGCTGCGTTCTGCACTACCTGAAGTCTTCGCGTTCGGCACAAGGGCAGCCCCATGTAGAGGGCATTGCAGTAGTCTAGTCTTGAGGTGACCGTTGCGTGGATCACAGTTGCTAGGTCGTCGCGTTCCAGGAAGGGAGCCAACTGCCTCGCCCTCTTGAGATAGAAGAAGGCGGATCTTGCGGTGGTAGCTATCTGGGCCTCCATTGATAGCGAGGATTCCAGTAGCACCCCCAGGCTCTTGACCCTGCGCACTGGTGTCAGTGGCGCACCGTCAAAAGCTGGCAGAGTAATCTCCCCCCCCCGGTCCGTCCCGACCCACGCAAAGGACCTCAGTCTTCGTTGGATTCAACTTCAGCCCGCTCAGCCTGAGCCAGTCAGCCACGGCCTGTAACGCCCGGTCCAAATTTGTAGGGACATCACCAGTCCGGCCTTCCATCAATAGATAGAGCTGGGTATCATCAGCGTACTGATGACAACCAAGCCCATACCTCCGGGCAAGCTGGGCAAGGGGGCGCATAAAGATGTTAAACAATGTCGGGGAGAGAACTGCCCCCTGAGGCACCCCACAATGAAGCGGGTGTCTCTGAGACAGCTTCCCCCCAATTGCCACCCTTTGTCCCCGATTTTCAAGGAAGGAGGAGAGCCATTGTAAGGCTAGCCCCCGAATTCCTGCGTCGGCGAGGCGGCGGGTCAGCAGCCGGTGGTCGACCATGTCGAACGCCGCCGACAGGTCGAGCAGCAGCAATACCGCCGAGCCGCCCCAATCCAGTTGCCGCCGGAGGTCATCCATGAGGGCGACCAAGACTGTTTCCGTCCCATGGCCCGGGCGAAAGCCGGACTGGCATGGGTCCAAGGTGGAAGCGTCTTCCAGAAAATCCTGTAACTGCAACGCCACAGCCCTCTCTATAATTTTGCCCAAAAAGGGCAAATTTGAGACCGGCCGATAATGTGCCAATACGGCCGGGTCTGATGTAGCTTTTTTCAAGAGAGGGCGGACCACTGCCTCTTTCAGAGATGTTGGGAAAACACCCTCCGAAAGAGATCGATTTATAATGTCCCGTATAGGACATTTCAATTCCTCCTGGCAGGCCTTAATTAACCAGGAGGGACATGGGTCCAGATCACAAGTTGTGGATCGTGCAGTGCCAAGAATTCTGTCAACTTCCTCCAAGCTGAGCGGGTCGAAGCAGTCCAAGGTTACATCCGAAGACACGCATTGGGCCTCAAGTTCACTTACTGCGTCTAAATTGGCGGGGCAGTCGTGGCGGAGCGATTGGACCTTATCTGCAAAAAACTTCGCAAAAGCCTCGCAGCCTATCTCCAATTCCTTAGCTTTTGGGTTGCCCTGTGGCAGTGAAGTAAGGTTCCGAATTATTCTAAACAATTGAGCTGGGCGCGAATTTGCAGATGCAAATTACTACTCAGATGCAAATTACTACTCAGAATACCATCGCTTTGACCATAAAGACTTTTGTTGGCAGGCTGATGTCTCTACTTTTTATTATACTGCCCAGGTTCACCATAGCTGTCCTCCCAAGGAGCAAACGTCTTTTAATTGCATGGCTGCAGTCACTATCTGCAGTGATCTTGGACCCCAGAAATGTGAAGTCTGGAGAAGGAAATGGCAACCCACTCCAGTATCCTTGCCAAGAAAACCTCATGGACAATCTATTTATGTTATTCTTCCTTTATTAAGAATTAAGGGAATGCAAAGGGGCATTTCCTCCCAGAACACAGTATCCCCCAGAACACAGATCCTTTCTATACTGAGCAAGGAAGAGTAAGAAATATGAAATCTTACTTCAAATTATACAGCTCCCATTCCAGATTACTCATTCTACAAAGTCACTGAAGCCAACCCAAGTCAGACTTTAAATCAGGGGTGTCAAACATGCAGCCCCGGGGCCAAATCTGTCCCCCGAGCAACTGGCTGTCATCTGCTTCATTCTCCTTATCTCTTCCTACCTTCTGCATAACAGCTTGCTTTGCAAGGCTTGCTCAATTGCACAGGAGCTACAGAGCAAAAAAAAAAAATTGGCTGAGGCTCCACCCTTGGGGAGGAAGGGGGACAGGCAGAGCTTGTTTTTCCAAGCTCTCTCAATCGCACAGCAGAGCTACTGAGCCAAGCCTCTCTTCCTTCCCCCTCCTGGTCTCCTGGGGAAGGAAGGAAGGAAAGAGCCAGAGCTTCCTTTGCCCAGTTCCCTGGATCCCATGGGAGAGATACAAAGAAGCACCCATAATGCCAACAATTGCTAACGTTTTAAGCATGTTTTAAGGTGTTTTTTTAAAAAATATTCCATTGTGTTTGTGTCCTTTATAAAGTTTATATCTCTGCTACCTAATCATATACATGGCCTGGCCTGACATGGCCCAGCCCAACAAGGTCTCATTTGTATCAGATCCAGCCCTCATAATAAATGAGTTTGACACCCCTGCTTTAAATCTTAATTATAATCAAATATTTCCTTTCACATCCCCATTATGGATCAATATTGTCTAAACAGTCTGTATTTAGAAACATCTTTGAAACTAATTCTAAGACTTGTGGTTATGTGTATATTAAGGTGCTTTTATGTGGCAAACCTTACACTGTTCATTATTGCATATGATAAGGGAGAGAGCCCGTGTTAATTATTTACAAACTAGAAGGATTTAATTAACACTGTTTGAATATCCTTATGAGATTCATAGAAACATGGTTGAGGTTATTGACATATTACATTAATACAGTACAGCTGAAAATGAGCATGGAGTTAGGAGTTTCTTTCTGGGCTTATTGACCATATTACAATAATAATTAGCATTTACATAATACATTTTAAGTGTTCAGTGTTCACATACATTTCAATAATCCTAGTATCATCCCTGTTTGGAGCTTTCATTTAGAGGCAGGACTGAAGCAGAGAACCAAGGCTTGACTGTTAAAACAATTTATTATAATGTAATATATTGTAATGGTATGTTATCATTTGTCATTAAATGTTAACACACATATATACACATACACATATATCACATTTTCTCCACCCCACCCCCCTTTTTGGTGACCCCCAGCAGTGCCTTCCCCCTTAACAAACATCTCCATATTACTGTTTAATTTAGTTTGTTATAAGGTAATATACTCTATCTATTAAAGAATCTTTCTCTAAAAAGCCCAAAGGTTATAATTGTAGTCCATCTTCATAATATTTCTTCTTAGTCGTTAGCAAGTAAACGAAAAAGTTAGAATCCAATAATTTTTTTTAAAAAAACCGTAATCTATATATAGTTTCTTTAAAGATTAATCATTGTCAAAGATCACCAAATGTCCTTTAACATTCCATTGTTTTTGATTATTCCCCACTCACTTTTAAACTTCTCTAGATCTTATTCTTTTAAGATTCTTGTAAATTTGTCCATTTCACTCCAATGCATGACCTTCAAAGTCCATTCCCACTTTTCTGGTATTTTATCTTGCTTCCACATTTGTGCATATAATGTCCGTGCAGCTGAAAGCATATACCAAATTATTGTTCTATCTTGCTTTTGAAATTTTTCCATTTGTAATCCCAACAAAAAGATATCTGGTGCCTTCTTAATATTATATCCCAAAACTTTCAAAATCTCTTGCTGAATCATTTGCCAAAATTGTTTCGCCTTTTTGCAAGTCCACCACATATGGTAGAAAGATCCTTCATGACATTTACATTTCCAACATCTATCCAACACCTGATTGTTCATTTTTGCCAATTTCTTAGGTGTCATGTGTCATAATAAACTTCTTTTGAAATTAAAAAAAAAAAAAAACATTTTGAAGCAATTTTCTTTTATGTTATAACACGTAGATATTTTCATAGAGTTCTTCCATAAGTATTCCCATGACTCCATCTGTATTTCCTTATTTATATTTATCACCCATTTTATCATTTCTGATTTAACTACTTCATCTTCCATAGACCATTTCAATAATAGTTTATATGTCTTTGAAATTGGCTTTTCATTTTGTCCAAAGAGCATTCAGTTCTGTTTGTTCTTGTCTTATTCCATAGTTCTTAATGTCCTGTTCAAGCAACTCTTTATGTGTTGCAATTGAAATCAATTATATTTATATTGTATTTCTTCAGCCGATTTTAATTCCACCTTTCTTCCTTGAATTTTTAAAAGTTCTTTATATGTTAACCACTTCTCTTCTTTAATATCTGAATACAATTTTATTACTTCTGTTGGAATGATCCAGAGCGGTTTCCTTTCATCACCATATCTTTTATATTTTGACCAAGTATTTAACAGATTACTTCTGATATAGTGATGTGAGAAGAAACTGTCTATCTTATTTTTTCCATAGTACATATAAGCATGCCATCCAAAGACATTTCCATGTCCTTCTAATGCTAATAACTTTCTGTTTGATCCATTCCTTAATCCACACCAGGCACACTGCATCATGATACAACTTTAAATTAGGCAGTTGAAATCCGCCTCTTTCTTTCGCATCCATCAGAATTTTTATTTTAATTCTTGGTTTTTTCCCGGCCCATATGAATTCTGAAAGTTTCCTTTGCCATCTATTAAAATGTTTATTGTCTTTCACTATTGGAATTGTTTGAAACAGGAACATAATTCTCGGAAAGACATTCATCTTAATTGCAGAAATTCTGCCCAGATTCAATTTGTTCCATTTTGTCATATCTCCATCTATCTTACACCAGAGTTTCTCATAATTGTTTTTATAAAGATCAATATTTTTCGTTGTTATTTCTACACCTAAGTATTTTACTTTTGAGGTAATTTCACACTCTGTTAATCTCTGTAGTTCTTCCTGTTTACTCTTTAACATATTTTTACCCAAAATTTTCGATTTTTCTTTATTAATATAAAAGCCTGCCAATTCTCCATATTCTTGTATCTTATGAAGCAACAATGGTGTTACATGAGTGGGATTTTCATTTATAAACATCACGTCATCTGCAAATGCTCTGTATTTATAAGAAAACCCTTTCATTTTTAGTCCCTCTATCTCTTTATCTTCTTGAATTTGAATTAACAAAACCTCTAAAGTCATTATAAATATCAATGGAGATAGAGGGCAACCTTGTCTTGTTCCTTTATTTATTATCATTTTTTCCGTTAAGTCTGCATTAATACAGAGCCTTGCTGATTGTTCAGAATATATCGTCTTTACCATTCTAATAAAATCTTCTCCAAATCTCAATTTCTCCATCGCTGCAAACATAAAATCCCAATACACATTATCAAATGCTTTCTCTGCATCTGCAAAAAATAATGCTACTTCTTTTTCAGGATGCTTATCATAATATTCGATAATGTTTATGACTGTTCTAATGTTGTCTCCAATTTGTCTCTTGGGAAGAAATCCTGCTTGTTCTTCTTTAATAAAACTGTTCAAATGCTGTTTAAGACGTTCTGCTAAAATTCTTGCATATATTTTATAGTCATTGTTTAGTAGTGAAATTGGTCTATAGTTTTTCACATTTGTGGTGTCTCTGTCTTCTTTTGGTATCAAAGAAATTACTGCTTCTTTCCATGTACTAGGAATTTTTCCATCTACTCTTATAATGTTCATCAATTTCTGAAGTTTTGGTAATAGCGTCTCCACTAAAACTTTATAAAATTTTGCCGTAAAGCCATCTGGATCAGGTGCTTTTCCTAGTTTCATTAATCGCCTCCTCTATTTCTTCTTTCTCATTTATTCAACATATTCTCCATACTTTTTGTTAATGAATTAACCTTAATTTTCTGTAGATACACTTCAATTCTTTTCCTATCTATACTTTGGCTTTTAAACAACTTGGCATAGTATTTATAAAATTCCCTTTTAATGCCTTCATGGTCAACAATGTCTTTTTCTCCTGACACAATTTTGTTAATTACTTTATTCTCCCTTCTTTTTTTCATTTGCCATGTAAGGTATTTTCCTGGTTTATTCGCACCTTCAAAAGATTTCTGCTGCATTCTTTTTAAATTCCATCCCAATTCTTTATTCAGAAAATGACTCAGTTGGCTTTGTAGTATTGTAATTTCTCTTATGATCTTCTTTTTCCCAGGGTCATTTTTTAAGCTCTTTCTCTTTTTTTGCCAATTTCTTTCTGAATGTCCATCATTTATTTTTTGCTCGTTATCTTTATTGTTCAATGTAATCAAAATGCCCCTCATTACTGCTTTATAAGCATCCCACACGATTCGAAATTGAGTATCTTCATTTTCACTTATTTGGAAGAAGCTTTTAGTTTCCTTTTCCAGAGACACCACTATTTCCTGTTTCTGTAGCAAGTCCTCATTTATCTGCCACCTTAGAGTCTTTTTCCTGATCTTGCAGACCACAGTATTGGATTGTGGTCTGCTCTTATTTTAGGAAGTATCTCTATTTTTTTTCATTAAAAGTCCAAGATCTTTTGTGGTCCAAATCATATCAATTCTCGAAAAAGAGTTGTGCCTTGCCGAAAAGTAAGTATAATCACGTTTTTTGGGGTTTAATTCCCTCCATATGTCCTCTAAACTCTCTTGTTTTACCATTTCAAAGAATGATTTTGGTAGTTTCCCTTCATTATTTTTTCCCCCCAGTTCTGTCCAGGGTATTTTTCACTGTTCCGTTAAAGTCTCCCATTATCATAATTTGTTCATGAACAACTTGGTCTAATTGTTGCATTATATCTTTTTTAAAAAGAGTCTTTTGCTCCATTTGGAGCATATATTCCCAGCAATAAAGTTATTTTGTAATTCAATGTCACTTCTACCGCAATATATCTGCCATCATCATCTTTAAAAATTAATTCCGGGTCTAATTCTTGTTTGATATAAAAAACTACTCCCCTTTTTTCCTCTTTGACCAGTGAAAAAAATCCATGCCAAGTTGTTTGCTCCATAAAAATTTGTAATCCGTTTGTTTGATATGTACTCCTTGCAGACAAATTATGTTACATTTTTGTTTCCCAATCCAGTGAAAAGTTGCCCTTCTTTTTTGTGGTGAATTAAGTCCATTTATATTCCAAGATATTAATTTGTAATCCATAATGATTTTTATTCTTGATCTGTATCCCCAAAGTCTTTATGGTCACTCAAAAAGTTTGTCATTTGCTGAGTAGTTGTGATGGTAAATCTACGTCCTTTAAATTCAAAGCTCAAACCCTCTGGAAGTTCCCATCTGTATCTTATTTCTTTTTCTCTCAGTTTTTCTGTCAACTTTTTGTAGAGTCTCCTGTCATAAATGACTTTCCTTGGCAGTTCTTTCATAATTCTTACTCTACTGCCATCCACCTCCAATGTGCTCTTATATTGTTTACTACAAATCTTTCCCACAATGTCTCTTGTCACAATCTCACCACCACATCTTTTGGTAATTTTTTTTTTTTTTGCATATTCTGAATTTACCCTATATATGTAGTCATACTAATAGTCAGTTTCATCTGGGTCTTCTTCTAAAAATTCAACAATAATTTTAATTATATATGTCCTTAAGTCAGTAGTAGTAGACTCTGGCACCCCTCTTAACCGTATTTGAATCTCCATTAATTTACAGTCAGCTAATAATGCTTTCTCCTGCATTTTTTGCATAGTGGAATCTACTTTATCCATTCTTGTACGTAGGTCTTTCACCTTTTTCTCCAGCTTCTGCACTTTCTGTAGAGATGCTTGTGTGTCTTTTCTGAAATCTTCATTGTCTTTTTTTAACTTCTTCTGCACTGGACTCAATATCTTTTTTTAGTTCTCTCTTTAGTTCTGTTTTCATTTCTCTAGTTATCTTTGCCAATCTTGCTTCTATAGCATCCATTGCTTCTTGCCATCCTGGTTTCTCAGCCCTGTCAACCTTTACTTTGGCCATTTTTACTTCTTCTAGTGACCCAGCCCTGCTTTGCTGCTAATCTTTGCTCCGACATCACTGTTTACCTATGGCTTTAAATAGATCCAAAACTTGACCTCTCAGATTCAGATTTTAAATACACAGTCCTGTAGATTAAATCATGCCCTTTTACATAAGCCCAAAATCGCCATTCTCTGATGTTCCTAGGTCAAGATATTAATTTTTTTTAAAAAACAAAATTTACTCAAAATGGCCACCGTGGTTTTTCTGTCCTTTTAAAAAGTTTTTTTTCCCTTTTTTTTCTCCAAAACAGTACCAAAGTTGATTCTAAGTATATATCCAATAGATTTAACCTTTTAATGACAATATCTGCCGGCTCTGTTCTTTTTCAATGTCCAATTTTCTTTTAATTAATTTTTAAAATTTTGACCTTCTTATAATGGCTGCTGATACTTCTCTATGATTTTGAGTCCTAGAGAGGGCTGGGAGGCTTGTTATTTTTCCCTTCTCCTAATGGCTCCTTCCTTTACCTTCCTTCCTTTCTCGACACGAAGTCTCATTTTCAGTGGTTATGAAGTCTCATGTTGTTTCAATGACGGCATTTCCTGTATTATAATCACCAGCTCAGCAAATCTTCTCGGAGGGGTTGTCTATTTCAGACCACAGGTATTCCAAACCAAGGCTTGACTGAAGCTGCTGAGTGGGCATGTGACTGAGGTAAGATTTGAACTGCAAGTTTAATCTAAAGACACTTTAACACATGCTAAATAATGCAGCTTCAATTCACTTCAGCAACCATTTGTAAGTGGATATTGCCATTTCATACAGTAAAATCCAGTTGCAAAGTGGACTGAAAGTGTGTTATTTAGTGTTTGTGAAAGCACCCTAAATGAAGGCTGGAATCATGTGGCGGATTTGATCCACCATAACCATCCCCACCCCGGGATTTAATGTGCACATTCACATGTGTAGATCTGCTCCCCAGAGCCTGCCTGTCCTTACCCCATTGTAGGATGGGCTAGGATCAGAACAAATAGCCAGTGGGAATTTCCCAGTAGCAAACTCCTTGGCATGGCTCCCTTGTGCATTTCTGGCCATCTGAATGGCTGGGGTGTGTGATGGAGGTGCCGCGCAAGTTCAGGAGCTGTGTGAATGCCCTTCTAAGTGCATGCACAGTCCATGCCTATCATGGGCACAGTGTGATTGCTGTGCTGCATCTCTTTCTGGAGCAGCTTTTTCAAAATTGAGATACTGCCACAGCAAATTCCAAGTGTGATAGCACCCAAAGTTTCACATTTTAAGTTTGAAAAAATAATGATGCTTCTTTTGTTAAAAAAACATGAACAGGTCCCACACTCCTAAGGTCATTGTATTTAAATCCCATTGAAATTAATGAAGCTTAAATAAGTTACACATCTAGTGTTCCATAGATTTTAATGGCAGTAAACTACAACAGCATTCTTTAGATTAGATCCACAGAATTATGGTTTGTTACCTTGATTTGGAAATTTTAAACAACTAAATAAAGCTAAATAAAGGCATGCATAGCTCCTAAAGCCCCAGAGTATTTGCAGCAAGCCTACATAGAATATAAGATTCCTTGGTGAGAAAATGATTTTGTTTTCCTTTACTGGTGAGATCTGAAATGTCAGAAACACATCAGTTATTAGTAAGAAATGATATGGGAAATCAAAGGAGAATGGAGCATAGTAATCAATATTTGATCCATGGGGAAAATATAGCTTAATTTTTTAAAAAACTAGATTTGTAAAATATATGTTGCTAAAAATATTCAAAATTGATTCAGAGCTATTCATGACATTATGTCAATCATTATTTGTGGCTATAATCTTTCCCACCTTTTATCACATAAAGCATACTAAAAAAAAAAATCTCTTTTCCCCATTTGCAAAGTGTCAGTCATCATTTTTTTATTCTCCTGTCAGAAATTTTATCAACTAGTGAACTGAGACAAGAAACGGGGGCAGATTTTGCTGTTGAGTTTTGCTGTAGAAAGCACAGGTTCAAGTTCCTACTTCGCCACAAAGTGCCATGAATGTCCTAGGTCAAGTCAGTTTCTCATAGTTTATCCTACTTCACAGGGTCCTAGTGAAGGTATACAAAAATAACTACATGAACTCTGCTCAGAACACTGCCTTGGAGAAAGAAAAAATACAAACACGAGGTCAGTTTGCACAAAAGCCTGTGAAGTGGGTTCTGCATGTAGAAAATAGGCAGGGGTGTAGGATTTTAAAAGTTGAGGGGCTTTTTAAAAAGTGGGGGCATCCTTTCCCATCCACTGTGGGGCTTGCCATTTCTCATAAGCTCTCTTCTGACAAAAAAAGAGGGAAAAAACAGGCTGCCTGGAAGTCAGGGGCAGTGCCCCCACAGGCCCCTCTGTGGCTATGGGCCTGAGAATTGGGTTGCTAAGCACTGCCAAAAGGGGGTTTGGGGGCCTCATGTACTTACTGGAAATCCTTATCAGAAGTGACAATGGTAGCTCTAAGAATCCCAGAACTACCTTGGAAGCAATGAATGGTAGCTCTAGGAATCACTGTAAACCACAGAGTTTCCTAGAGCTACCCTTTATCACTTCTGGTAAGAATTTCCATAAGGTAAATGAGATTGCATTAAAAAAAAATTCTCCCAACTGAATCTGAGAGTGCAGGATTCCACACCCCCACTAGAGTTTTGGCAGCTCAAGTATAGAAGCCTCTACCTGTAGCAGGTATCATTTCTGACAGCAATAGTCCTATCTTTTCAGTAGCAGCACTGATGAAACTGCTCTATGCAGCCTCCTCAGCAGTGTCCTTAGGCAGTCAACAGAAAGAACAAGAAAGCCAAAGAGAAAGTACAACGATTTCCTTGATCCTCTTTTTTGCCGACACAGGTCCTCTTCTGGCTGGAAGCAACTGTCAGAGCTGTGGTCTATAATAGGCAGCTGGGGGGTTTTGTATACAAGGGAACTGTTTCATAGGTTTCTGTGTGAACTGATCCAAATCAGCCCTGAAACCAACACTCAGTTTTTTCAACTGTCAAAGCTTCAAGGTAGAGATTCTATGTAAAATCTAGCATATCATCTTAGTGGTGTGATAGTGTTAGCTAGCCATATTAATCAGTGATTATGAATAATGACTGAAGTCAAAGAAACCAGGAATAGTTTGCCGATGACTGCATCCATCATATTTAGAAGGTCTGTCAAACATTACACAGCAGCCCTAAAGTAAACAGTATATTCATCCTTCTGTCCAGGCTTTCCTACAACACGGTGTTAAATCTTTACCCAAATTTATATTGTGGCCTCCTTCTCTCTCTCTTTTTACAAATTGTGTCATGTAGGTGCCTTCCCTTACTATGCTGAGCAGGGCTTTTGTTTTGTTTTGTTTTGTTTGTAAGAAAAGCCCAGCAGGAACTCATTTGTATATCAGGCCACACTTCCTGATGCCACTGGAAGTGATGTTACCCATTCAGTAAGTTACTTTCCACATATTGACACAGAACAGTACAATGCCATCAGCTGCATTTCATGGATGCGAGTTCTCACAATGAGAGAGCTTGTTCCTCCCCCCCCCCCCCCAGACACACACATGGTTGGAGAGAGAGACACACATGTGATGGAGCAGGCAGTGGCAGGTCCAGCTTCTCCCAGGATGGGGCACTTGTGGGCGGCTCCACATATTTCACTCTCTTCACAAGCCATTGGAAGCTGGAAGCAGAAGAAAGGATGGAGTGTGTGGTCTGAGAGTGCGTGGCTGCCTAGTGCCTTCCCTCTGCTGGAGACTTTTTTTGAGCTGGAGCCCTGGCCAAGGCAGCCGGAACTGCTTAAATGTACGGTCCTGCTCAAAAAAAGCCCTAATGCTGAGTACTTGGCTGTTTGAACTAATATTTCCATTCTAACATGTTATCAATGTGATAATTTTGAGTGTTCCTGGAATGTGTGCAACAGTGTGACTTCAACAGGCTGGTATGATTATTTTGTTCTCAATCACAAGGTTTCCCTGTATCTCCTTTTTTGGCTGAGAAGCACCTTTTTCCTTTTCTGAGGGGAGAGACAAAATCCTTCTTATGTTTAGGTCTGATAATGGCACATGAGAGGCTGATGGTAGTTCAAAAATAATAAATTTGTATTTAACTTTGAAGGGAAATGGTCAGATAGGTATCAGTTATAGGCCTTATGGGGGGAACAGACAACAGGAATTAGGTAATTAGGTAATTTTGTATAAAAATAAATGCCAGGTACTTTGTTACAAACAAGTAACTGTTTCTGCTATTCAGAAGCTTTTTAAAACTTGAGGAGAGAGATCTCTGTGCAGTCTCTGCTTACATAAACAAGCATAAGCTTCTTGGAATCACATGCACTAAAGTTGATGAAGGCAAAAATGTTCAAACAGGTTCCACTTTCCCTTCTTAACCACTTAATAGGGATCGCTTCCCCCTCCTTTAGGAACTATTTCCTTCAGACTGGATAGGGATCACCTTCCTTTTCAAGCAGGGCCGGCTCGGCTCCTAGGCAAACTAGGCAGTTGCCTAGGGTGCCAGGAGGGTGTGTGTGCCAAATTAGGCTCCCCACCCCCTCCCGGTGCCCCTGGCTACCACCTAGTTTGCCTGCCTCCTCCGCCCGCTGGTTGCTACTGCTGCCTGCCACCACCACTGTCACCGCCTGCCCACCATTCCCTTCCCTTCACCTCCTCCCCATGCCTCCCCCTTCCCCACTGTGTCTCCTTCCGCTCCTCCCGGGGAGAAGTTGCGGGGGACGCAGAGCCGTGGGGGGAAGCAGAAAGTCTGCCTAGGGCACCATGGGGCATCAGGACATCCCTGTTTTCAAGGAGCTATTTCCCTCAGAGTTGAATGAGGATCCTTCTTGATCATCTCACTCCCATGGCCTGCCTTCCAGTCAACTGTCAGCTTTTAACTCCCACTTCTAACTGACACTCTTACCTGAAGAATTCCATTTGAATCCCTATCACTCAAGGTTCTCAGTCCGGATTACAGCATTAACAATTCACTGTCTATGACAGTTGAGAAACAGACAAATGGGTAATGATGTGTTTCCCATTAAACCAATGTAAAGGTCATCAAAAGGCAGTAATAACTCACTATGTGCAATCTAAACATGTTAATGAAGGAAATAAGCCATATCTGAATAATATTTCTGTATACATCTGTACTTACTAAAGAATGTGTAGGTTTTCAATCTCAATAAGCTCAGTGATACAGTGACAATAATAGTGGTAACTAAAATCTATTTAGATTGGTCCTCTAAATTTTACATTGTGAAGATTAATATGCTGTCCTTGATTTTCTATTGTATAAGTTCTGACATTACCTTGGCAAACATAGCAACTATAATTATTGCTAATCCTTTTGATGGAAAACTTGGCTATGGATTTTCTACAATACCCGATATTATTTGTTTCTATTTTTTTACCTCTTAAATGTTGTATTCATTCTGGACAGTTATGTTACCAAAATATAGCTTAGATGTGAATACATATAAGCATCGGTAGAAGCATCAGCAAAATGTCAAGTAACAGCAAGCTTAATGTGTTTTGATCACAATTTCAGTTATTTAAAAAAAAATAAAATTTGCTCCTGCTTGCCTAGATGACTTGCAAAATCAAAACCCAGTAGTACCAAGAAAATGTTATTTCATGCTGGCTCACCCCAGGGAAAAATTATATCACATTATGCATGAAATCCAAATTAATTTATTTATGATTCTCACACTAGATTAATACATAATCAGTATGTCTTCTTCATTTTGAAATTGACCAAGGAATAAAATTAAGCCCTGTTAGAGATGTCAGTCCATTGTATTTCCACTAATGGACTAGCTTTGTGACATTGGGGATCCATTCTGAGATTCAATATTTCTAATTCTCAACACGGTCAAATAGGTGGATACTTAAATTTGGAGACTTGAGCCATTAATAGAGCCATTAATAGAATTGTAGATTCTTCTACAAACCTGAAAAAAAACCCTGAAAAATAATTTGCAGAAAAATCTAAAATGGGAGGAGGAGCATTTGTGGATGTTAATAGCCCACGCTAAAAAATGAACACCCAGCATGTCAGCTGTTAAGCCACCAGCCACAACAAACTTCTAGGCTTTGTAAAAGGCAGTAAAAAAGCCAAGACTCACATCAATTACTGGGTGACTTGATACCTCCTGATGTGCATGACTCACCTACCTTGGGCTGCTTGTTACTGTTCAAAAGCAGCCACTCCATGAAAACCCAATGTGGTGTAGTAGTTACAGTTTCAAACTAGGATCTGGGAGATCCAAGTTCAAATCCCTAGTCTGCCATGAAGGTTCACTGGGTTAACTTGGGCCACTTACACACATTTAGCCTAACCTATCTTTTAGGATTATTGTGAAGATGAAGTGAGAATGATGTAAGCATGTACAAACTTTTGAGTCCCTACTGTGGTATACCTGTGGTGGGGTATACATGGATGAATAATAAATTTACCGGAGGAGGGGGACAGAAAAAAGGTAGGTTGGTGGATAGGTCAGAAGCATGAAAAGGGGAGAGTATGTGAGTTGCCAGAAGGAAGAAAACAGGAAATAGTGTGGGGAGTTGGATCCAAGGGCCAATGAGGTGCTGCCCACAAGTCCCAACACACTTCGCATTGTGCAGCTGGGGCCTGGGCCCACCCCATAATTATCACTGCATAACTGGGCTATCGTTGTTGTTTCTTCCTTCCTGGATAGAGGCTGCCAATGGGAGGGAAGGAGGGAAGCTACAGATGGCAGTTGGCTGGTAGATGGGAATGGGGAAATGAAGCAGGAAAAGGGAAAAGGTATGGAGACTTTCAGGGAAGGGAAAGGGAAAATAATGAGGAATGGAAAATAAGATGCCTATCACAAATCCTTGTGGCTCCCCCCCTTGTTTATTTAGTAATATACAACTTTTATATATTAAATATATTTAAGCTTTATGTGTTTGCATTTGCTTTCCTACTTTTTTTTCAGAGGCATTCAGGAAAACTAGCATATTAAATTAAATATAAAATACATTAGTACAAATTAAAATATCAAAATAAAATCAATAAGAAGCAAAGTATACTTAGCACCAGAACAGAACTCATTTTCCTTCCTCTCTTTTCTCTGCATACATTAACTAGCTGCTGAAATGACAGAACGGAGTGTGTGATGTGAACCTCCCTGGAGACAGAATGTCAAAACTTCAAGGTCACCACTGAAAGGGTTTGGTCTCCAGTCCCATGGTGGGAGACTCCATGGCTGCTGTTAGTAGTCATAGCAGAAAGGCAAGTTTATATCAATTTATTTATTTATCTGTGCCTCTTCAGAATAATGCCATTTTAGCCATTTACCAGTCCTTTACCAGGAAATGCTTATTAAATTTGCAGATGATACTAAATTGGGAGCAGTGCTGGAGGACCTGTGGAGGACCTTAGGCAGTCAAAATCTCAGGATCCCCTCATAAATTATCTCAGAGTCAGAGTGCCCGCCCGCCACCCATGGCCTGCTGCAGCCTGTAGGCACCTTCTCAAAAGTCCCTTTGACAAAGCTGCAGGGGAGAGGCAGAGAGAGGCAAATTTGGCAACAACGCCAGCAGCATCCACACCAGGCAAGTCGGGCAAAGAACAGCTCAGTTGCTGGCACATGCAGGCTGGAACGGCTGCAAGCAGAGGGAGAACCAGAGGCTTGGGGGCCCATAGGCCAGTGCCCACTTGGCCTAAATGTAAATCCGGCCCTGATTGGGAGGGGTAGCAAATGCAGTAGAAGACTAGGATACAGGATGATCTTGATAGGCTGGAAAACTGGGGTAAGACAAATTGTAATGGGGTTCAAGGTAAAGTTCTACATTTAGGTAGGAAAAATCAAATGCCTCTATAGGATGGGGGAGACTTGTCTTGGTAGTAGTATGTGTGAAATGGATCTAGGGGTCTTAGTGGACCATAACCTGAACATGAGTCAGCAGTCTGATGTGGTGACTTAAAAGGCAAATTCAGTTTTGGGCTGTTATCAAGAGAAGTATGGTGTCCAGATCATGTAGAATGATGTTATTGCTTTGCTCTGGTTAGACCTCACCTAGAATATTGTGTTCAGTTTGGTGTACCACAATTTAAGAAGGATATAGACAAGCTGGAAAATGTTCAGAGGAGGGCAACTAAGATGATAATGGGTCTGGAGATCAATTCCTATGAGGAAAGGTTGAAGGAGCTAGGTATGTTTAGCCTGGAGAGGAGACAACTGAGAGGTGATATGATCACCATCTTCATGTACTTGAAGGGCTGTCATATAGAGCAGTGGTCCCCAACCTTTTAACCTCAGGGACCGGCCCCAGGCCCGGACTGCTGATGATGGCCCCAGGGCCAGCAGGATGCGGGACCCAATTCAGACTCCCCCTGCCCCCCGTGGCATTTCTTTTTCCCTCCTTTGCCCCCCGCGCAGCCTCACTGCCTCCTCCTCCCGTTTTCCTCCCCGTTTCCTCCTCCCTGCTTCGCCCCCTGCACAGCCTCGCCGCCCTCCCTCCTGTTTTCACCATTTTAAAACCGGGGAAGGGGCCATGAAATGCATCCCAGGCTGACCCCTCCCCGCTGATCAGCTGATGGGCTGGAAAACTACCACTGCTGCAGCAAGCGACACTGTCCTTGCCTCCTTCCCTTCCCCGGTCTTAATATGGTGAAAACGGGGAAGAGGAGGTGCCGCCGGGGGGGGGGCAGCGAGCCTGCACTGCGGCCCGGTACCGATCCCTGGCCCAGGGGTTGGGGACCCCTGATATAGAGGATGCTGCAGAATTGTTTTTTTCCAGGTCAGACCAGAACCAATGGGTTGAAATTAAATCAAGACTTTCCAGATCAACATTAGGAAGAACTTCCCAACAGTCAGAGCAGTTCCTCGGTGCAACAGGCTTCCTCAGGAGGCGATGGGCTCTCCTTCTTTGGAGGTTTTCAAACAGAGGCTAGATGGCCACCTGGCAGCAATGCTGATTCTGTGAACTTGGGCCAATCATGAGAGGGAGGGCAGTAGTGTTGCATCAGTGCTTAGTTCTTGTGGCCCTTTCTTACATGCTCAGGGAAATGCTAATCACCACTTTGGGGTCAGGCAGCAATTTTTCTCCAGGCCAGTTTAGCCAGGGATCCTGGAGGGTTTTTGCCACCTTCTGGGCATGAAACAGGGGGCACTGGGGGTGGAGGTATATATGAATTCCCTGCATTGTGCAGGGGGTTGAACTAGATGACCCTGGAGGTCCCAACTCTATGATTCTATGATTCTTAGGGCTGCCCGGTCTTGCCTGGCCCTGGCAGGGGATGTTCCTTTTGCTTGCAAAGCACATGTGGCATGATGGCATCACCCGGAAGTGATGTCTTCACACTGGGCATGTCATGTGAGGATGCTCTAGCACTTGGGTTAAAAACTCTATGGTGCCAACAGAGCTCTTTGGGGGCGGGGATCCCCCTTCCAGCAATCTCTGTGCTGGTGAGTTGGAGGCCTCCAAACCAGGGGAACCCTAGCCCCCAGTGGGAGGCTAGGAACTCTAATGATTCTACCAAGTATTAAGTTCTTTTAATTGAGGGAATCAGATAGCTCTACAACACGTGCTATGATAATAAAGAAAAGTATGCCATTATCACATGACTTAAAAGTATAACTATCCAACACACATATATGTCTGATCATATGGCATATATCATTATAATACATATGATGGGGGCAGAAAGCTACCTAAAGTAAAGGCCACTAATACACCCTCCTTAGTTCTACACAAAACAAATCACCTGCCAACACTCTCATTTCTGTAGAACTTGACCTTTTGACATACAAGAGTTTTGTTTTTCATTAACAGTTCACCCCCATTTAGCTTATGCATCAGTGTCAAGAGAGGCCAAAGAGGCCCCATGCTAAGCATCTTCCTACACACTGCTAAAATTGTCTACTGGTTTTACTGAAATGTATAACACACTCCCATCGAAGTCTTCAGCATGTGGATCAAAATAACTGCATGGCTTTTAATATTGAGGCTACATTTCAGTGATTTGCATTTAAATGTGTTGTCAGAGAACTTACAGAAATCTTTAATAAAGCCACCAAATTGCATTTTAATGCTCACTTTAAAAAATTCTCAAGAACTCTTTTAATGTGACTACAGTGTTATCAGTGCTATGTTCACATTTTGAAAGAAAATGAGAACTGTCGATCTACTGAGAAGAACAATTCAAACAAAATTAGCTTTCGGAGATACCACAGAATTATTGGATTGTGTTTTTTTTTTTTAAAAAAACAAACCTCTAAGTACTACAGTGAAGCTGCAAGTTTTGAGAAAAAAGGAAAGACATCACAAATATATTAGGGCTCTGAGGCCACTCTATCCAAGGATTCAGAGTGGATAATAACAATACTTTCCCTAAAATCTTACTAAAATACAAATCATATTAAAAAGGCTTCTGACCCACCAAATTGGTCTCACTACCCCCCCCCCCCCGCCCCCGATAGTATTTTTCAAAAATATAAATTCCATAGCTGCAGAGCAGTGACTACGAATATCCTAGGAGTTCTTGTAATACTATTCCCAGACATAATATGATCAGGAGCATGCTCCTAGTTCATTTGAAAATTTACAGAATTATATGGGAAAGGGGTTGGGAATCTCTGAGATACAATTGTTCAAAGCCATTTAGGATTTTTTGACTATTTACAGTGTGATGAAGAAAACAGAGCGGTGATGTTCTGTGTTTTTAGTCAGTCAAAACACTGTGCTCAAGCTGGAGACTTCAAACAGTATTCAAGGTAAACCAATAAGTTGCCACTGCACTGTCAGTGTTAAGAAACCATTAACTTAGCAACCCATCCTCTGATAAAGTTGGCTATAGAAAATTCAGTATAGGCATATTAAATAGTCTAGGAGATACACCTAGGTACTGGCTGCTGTGACCATAGGAAGCAGAACAAAATATCCCAGTGTCTTAACTCCCACCTCAAGACCTGCCAGCCGTCATTATTTCAGTTTTTTTTGGATTCAGCTTCAATTAGCTCACTTGTATGCTGTCCCAAACTATAGCCAGATGGCAGGGAGCAATAAACTTGGAAACTACCAGCATATTGATGGTACCTGATTAATTCTTCAACTGCTTGTCCAGGGACAGCAGGGCCCCAACAGGGAAGGTCCTAGTGAAATGACATCAGCAAACAGAGTACCAAAAATCTCCAGAGAAACATACATGGGTATATTTTAATGCTCCATCTAATTAGAACATTTTCCATGCTGTTCTCATTAATCTTCAATAATTGCAGGAAGTCCTCTGTATCTTGGCTTTGTGCAATTATTAAAGCTATGTGCAGGAACTGAATCCTGCTTGAATGATCCTTTTTGTGTTTTATTTCCTTGTTATGAAGGTGCAGACATTGCTATCTCTAATAGAAAAAAAAGAAAAGAAAAATCTGAAAAAATCCTTTTTTGTGTTTTATTTCCTTATTATAAAGGTGTGTACATTGGTACCTCTAACAGAAAAAAGAAAAAAAATGTTTCCCTGTGGTTAGGATTCTATGGTGTAGCATTATGCATACCTTGCTGTTGTGTGTACCTCCTACGGGACCCCAAAGCCCTCAGAGAGATGCAGTACTGGTGTGGGAATAAGCATGCAATCCGAAGAGCCAATATTATTATCACAACTCATATAATTTGCCACATGTTGTGGAGCATGAGCACAAGGAAAGGGTATATTAGTAACAATAATGACACACTCATGAATTGCAACTAAACCAAACTTGAGGTATGCCACTGCACCATCATGTATCAGTCAAGAAAACACTCTCCCCATAGATCCTCTCTTCTGTTCCATCCCTTCTGTTCTGCTTAGAATCAACACAAAGACAGTTCAGAACAGCATCGCTTTTTTGAACTTCTCATCTTTGATGGAGAGATAACAGGCAGAAGCACGCTGGGAAGATATAAACACAATGTAGTTTTATGTCTGCTACTACAAAACCACCTTCCTCTTTAGTAACAATTGTCCTCTTTAGTAACAATTGTTATTCAGCGTAGTCAAGTTGCTGCCATGTCCCTAAATGAAGAGGATAATTTTTTTAACTGTGGAAAGTTGTCAAAACTAACAGTATCTGAAGCTTTAACTCTTAGAATTTACAACCTGGAGATTTTATTGTTTTTAGGGTGCTACTGGACTAGGCTTCCCAATCCCCAGGTCCCAGTGGGGGATCCCCTGGTTCTCCAGGCTTCCCCCCAACCTCAGCCAGCTGGCCGGTGGGGGGAAGCCACACCCCCACAGCCTCTGTGTTGGTCTTAAGCACAAGACTTCAATCTCTCCCTGTGTCTTGCTTCCCCCCACCCCCTCTCTCTATATATATCTGGTCTGTTGCTACAGGATGTCACCCCCCCCCCCTTTCCCAGAGGATAGGAAGGAGTTCTCAGCTAATCAAGGGAAGCCTTTCCCTAGCTGTTTCTTTCCTCCTCCCTCCCTCAGCCAGAGAGAAGGGGTTTTTTTCTCCACTCTGTGAATCTGTGTGACAGGCAGCTCAGCCAATGGGAGAATAGGGAGAGCCAGTAACTGCCAGAACTGAGGTTGGTTGCCTTTTACTGACAGAATCAGCTTTGCTGGCTAGTAACAGCCACTCAAGCAGGAGAGGAGAACAGACTTAACCAATGATACACAGGTGCTCTTGATTTATAGTTTGACAGGCCAAAGGCTGATGCAGCACAGTCCCACCCAGTCCCAACAAATTATGTTGCTCGGTTTTGCCAAGACAAAAGAACTTTTATATTACAGATGTCCTTTCTAACGATATGCAGAATATCACATTTGTACATTTTATCAAGAAGATAATGTGGATTCTATCAATGCCTCCCCAACAGAAAATAGTTTTTATTTGGCAAAACTACCAGTCATCAATGATAGTTTGTCATTCTTGAGCCCTGTATTCTGTAGTTGCCTCAAGGGATGACTGGAATATCTAAGAAAGGATAAATATGCTTTAACAATAACACTGAATTTTTGGTTGGAAATGGGATCCTCAAGTTATATTCCAGAATGAGCCCAACATTTTTATACCTGGGAAGTGGCTGAATCACCAGGCCAAATATCACCATTTGGACTAGGCTATCTATTGTCCTGATAAAGCATTACTTTCTCTTTCATATGGGGGTGAACAAAACTTCTTTAGTCTGTAGTTTTTAAGTGATAGGTCAAGAGTTATCTTGGACAGAAATTTGAATCTGTACTCCAAGTTCTAAATGGCTCACATTGAATGTTCACAGTTATCTATGCTTTCTGACATGTGAGATTAATAAAGGTTCCCCCCCCCCATCAGTGATTTATGGCTTTTATTGGGACCAACTCGGAAAATCTCTCCCATTTCACTTAAAGGTGATCAGATTCATTTTATAAGGTAGTCAGTGCTGAAGGGACAGTTCTGTGTGTGGGGAGGGAGGCATAAAAGAATCATACCGTAGAATCATAGAGTTGAAAGGGACTTCCAGGAAAGGAAGGGAGCAAGTCACAGATCCAGTAGAATTCTCAAATGATTCCTCTGCCAGTGACAGTTATAGGAGAGTGTCCCTAGAAAGTGGACAGAGGGGTTGTTGTTGTTGTTAGGTGTTTTGTTTTTAACACTTGGCCAACTCAGCAGAGATGAGGCCTCAGTCCAGAAAGAGTGAGACTGGTGGCTAATCGTATCCCACTGCTAGGAAGGTCTGGGAAATACACAGATGATGAAAATCTGCAGGTACACTGATAGGACAAGAGCTCAGTTTGTAGTGGGAGCTCCTTTGTATATTAGGCCACACACGCTGATGTAGCCAGTCCTCCAAAAGCTTACTGGTCTCGTCTTACAGGGCCTGCTGTAAGCTCTTGGAGGATAGGCTACACCAGGGGTGTGTGGCCTAATATGCAAAGAAGCTCCTGCTTCAAAGTGAACCCAGGGTAGGATATTAATAGGGATGGGCACAAACTGAACCATGAAGCACAATTCATCACAAATTTTGCCATTTGTGGTTGCAAACTGAAGTTTGAGACAGGTCTACCACCATAAACTTCCATGAACTTTTAAAGCAGTTTGTGGCACTTCACAGCAGCTCATGGATAGAGCAGAAAGCCACAAAAACAGCAGAGCTGCACAAAGCAGTCTGCTTGCTGCAACTCAGTTGTTTTGGGCTTCCTTGTGCAGTCTCTTTAATGTTTAGGGGACTGTGCAAGAAAGATTGATACAGCCAGGGCTGGCTCACTCACTAGGCAAACTAGGCAGTTGCCTACGGCGCCAGGAGAAAGGGGCACCAAATTGGGCTCCCCCCTCCCTGTGTCCATGACAACTGCCTAGTTTGCCAGCCTGCTTCCCCTGCTGCTGCCCCCTGCCACCACCCTCCCTCCGCAGCACTGCAACACAGTGCCGCACTTCATTGCCCCCCATCAGAGCGTGCCGTGCCACAGCTGGGCCCTACTGATTTGTATGCTGGTGGCGCACCATCTAATCCTTTGAAGCGCACAGGGGATAAGGCTTCACTCCCCCTCACTTCCGCATCCAGGAAGGAGGGGGGGGGGAAAGCCTTCTTCCATGCACACTTCAGAGGATTAGATGGTGCGCTACCTGCATCGAAGCTGGTAGGGCCTAGCCACAGTGCAATGCGGCATGCTCTGATGGGGGGGATGAAGTGCAGTGCTGTGTTGCAGTGCTGTGGAGGGCAGGTGGCAGCAGCAGCGGGGGATGGTGGGCAGGGAGCCTGCCTGGGGTGCCACATGCCCTAGAGCCGGCACTGGATACAGCTGAGCAGCAGGGAGTAGGCTGTCCCCCACCACTCAGCTGTTTTTCAGGCTTTCTGCAAACTCAATTTAATGGGACTGAAGTTCTTTTCAGTGGGATTTGCAGGGCCATGAAACAGTTCAGTTTGCCAACAAACCACAAACTGCATTTTGCCAGTTCATGTTCATCTCTTGTCTTTAATCCCTGTCCAGCTGATATACTCCATTACAAATCCAAGAAATAGGACATACACAGAGTTAGTTTACACTGATTTCAAAATATGTGGAAGTGCCATAAGTGTTTGCTCACAGTGAGATCTCCCTTGAGCACCACAGCTGCTTGAAATTAACTCTGAAACATGAACAAACATTACTTTTTTTGTTTGCTGCATCATCCTCTAGAATTGTAGCTATGTGAAGGCTCACTATCTTTTTAGTTCATCTAACAGGACAGAAAGCATGGGATAAAATTGTGTACTCATTTGAAATATGGCAAACATTTCAAATAGTCACCTGATGTTCCGCTAAAACTCTAAGCTATAGGAATGTTAAAATATTGGTATGAAAACTGGCTGGCAAGAAGCAACAGCAAGAAATGGTTCTTTCTTTTAGAGAATCAAACAACTGTTATAAGTAGGCTTCCCAATCCCCAGGTCCCAGCAGGGGATCCCCCGTTTTTACAGGCTTCTCCCCGCCCCCAGCTAGCTGGCCGGCGGGGGAAGCCCCGCTCCCCACAATCACCATGTAGTTTTAGAGCTCCTGCAGGTCCCTTTTTAAAATATGTACCTTTAAGGCTGAGCAGGAAGCAGGAAACAGGAAGGGCTTCGGAGAACGGCCCCTCCCTTTGTTTTGCTTTTGTTTTCAGAGCAAGTAAAGTTCTGCAGGAACAAGACCCGGTAAGTATTTGTGTGAGAGAGGGAGGGGGCAGGGGATTCCCTGGTTTGGAGGCCCTCCCCCCTTTGCATTAGAAAGTGGGGGGGGGGAGGGAAATGTCTACTGGGCACTCTATTATTCCCTATGGAGAACGATTCCCATAGGGAATAATGGGGAATGATCTGCGGGTATTGGGGGCTCTGGGGGGGCTATGTTTTGAGGTAGAGGCACCATATTTTTAGTATAGCATCTAGTGCCTCTCCCCAAAATACCCCCCATGTTTCAAAACGATTGGACCAGGGGGTCCAATTCTATGAGCCCCAAAAGATGGTGCTCCTATCCTTCATTATTTCCCATGGAAGAAAGGCATTTAAGAAGGTGTGCTGTCCTTTTAAACGTGATGGTCAGAACTCCCTTGGAGTTCAATTATGCTTGTCACACCCTTGTTCCTAGCTCCACCCCCAATGTCTCCTGGCTCCACCCCCAAAGTCCCCAGATATTTCTTGAATTGGACTTGGCAACCCTAGTTATAAGAAGGGTGAAGGAATGGACTGTAATTAATTACCTACTACCTGATGATGATACCTAATGAGGAGACTCCAAATTCTATGACTAAAACCTGTGACCCTTAATAGTCTGTTATTGTATAACATCCTCTTATCAACCTTGTACAGTATTTATTTCAACCTAATGCAGCAAAAAATGAGAAACATTAAAAGAAGCTTTAAAACTCTAACACACAAACAGTATAGAGACAGGATGGCCTTTCTACAAACCTAAGAAATGCTCCAGGTTTCCAGAAAAATTTGAAATCTGAAACAATAGGATATTTAAAAAAAAAAAAACTATAAAAGGAGTTCCTGTAGCTTTAAGAAACATGCTGTCTGGGGCAGTTGCTAGGCAACCACAAGGTCCAGTAAAAGAGGCAGAGTCCACTTGAGCTTGGTGTGAGGCCAGGGAAGTGATGGCAAATAGCTTGGCCCACCCAAGCCCCGTGAGAAGTGAAGGAGACAGATCTTGGCCTACCTGAGTCCTCTGCAAAACCAGCAAAGCATTTCCTAGCCGTCCCTCCAAGTCTTATGTGAGGAGAGGAAAGTGGTGCATGGTCAACTGAGTAATCAGGTTGCCTTTGCCTCCCTCCCCACTTTAGGAGGGCAGTGTAGGATCAGGCAGATTGCCTCTTCTTCCCTCATTTGGGAATGTGAGGCCACGGAGGGCTGGGGGAGGGGCCTTTTCCCAGAGTTTTTCACCCCTGGTTAGCTGCTCACAGGTTTGTTCTGAAGAGAGGAAAATGATGTTAGTGGGTGGATGGGAGGTGATAAGGAAGCAGAGAAGGGTGAGGATGTGGGGTTGCGGAATAGTATGAGGGAATAGTATGGGGATGGGGATATTGGAAAAAGGAGGTTCTCCTCTCAAGTTCCTCACTGTGCAACTGGACCTGTGCCAGCAACTGGTGCTTTGCAACTGAGCCATAACTTTCTTTGGTAGAGAGGGAGCAAAGAAGAGAAAACTAAAGATAGGAAGGAGATAAAGTTAGGTTGGTTAGTGGGTAGAAAGAAGAGAAGGATGCAGGAAAAGAGGAGAGGCTGCGAGAGCTTTCAGGGAAGGGAAAGGGAAGAGAGGAAAATGAGATACCCTCTGCAAATCCTTGTGGGTTTCTGTGTGTGTGTGCGCGCGTGCATGCACATATATAAAACAATTCCACAAGCACATAAACATAATAGTAGGGGATTATTTTAAATGAAATACCCAAAGTATATGTTATACTAATTGTGGAAGGCATTTTTAAGAGGGTTCTACAAAACAGAAATTGGGGGCAGATGCTATCACAGGTGCTGCTGTCATCTCAATGAGATCAATTCCTGTAGACTTCAAGAAGTGACTTGAAAGACAACGCCAGGGGGATGTAGGACACAGGATGGATGTCTCTTGCTACTAGACAAATGTGAGACAAAGCTGAGGCATTTATCAAAAATAAATGATGAGAGGAAGCCAAGGTGCTTATTTTTAGAAAATGTTCCTTCCTAACAATGTTCCTTTCCCTTCACACTGCATCGTCTACACCAGCTGATTCGTGTAGTTTGATTTCCAATCATCCCTGCCTTTGACTGACATCAGCAGTCTAGAATGACAGCTAGTGGCTGCATCTATGGTTACTGGTCTGTTGTGTTCCTTTTTGATAGAGTCTGTTATATTTGGAGCTCATAGTTTCACAAGCGAGAATTAACTCTATAATACCAGCCATGCAAGCTACTAAATTGTTTTCAAGGTGCATTCTAAACATGAAATTACTGCTAAGAAATGTGTAACCTTTTAGAACCTGATGATTCCAAAATACACCACAACAAAATACCCCCAAACGTGCCTCTGTACTTCAAATATTGTTTTCTGTTTGTAAATGACAGTTTCTTTGCTTGTTTCATATGAGTTGCCTTGATAAATGCCAGCAATATCATGCTAACAGAAGAAAAAATTGCAAACACCATTGCATTTAATGCGGTGACTCTACCAAATATCCAAAAATGTAAATCCAGCAGTAAATTGTTTAAACAGATAATTGTCATATAAATTAGTAATAAATAAGTGTTTTAGTAAAATACTACTCATCAATTCATCTGAAGTAGATGATGCTAATGGCTACTGACTGGTTTGAAGTGGTGATGTCTTTGCATATACACAGTTCTGGAATATACTGAAGAATACCTGTTTGGCAGGCTTCAAGACAATTGGGCATGAATTAACAGGCTCACATCTGACTGACACCTTCAAAAATGATAAATTCCACTATCAAACAAGTTCATGGTGAAATTCACAGCAATCCTATTGAGGATAGCAATCCTACCCAGGCAATTCTCAATTACTGCCAAAATGGCATTCAAGACACCAGAAGGAAGAATGAGGAGGCAGAAGGAAAGAGAAACTGGCTCTTTTCAATCCTCCCCATCTGTCTGAAGGAGGGGAAATAGGGGCAGGCTGATGAAAAGAGAGAGGCACTCTGTGTTCCCTCATCCTAACCAACTGGTTGATTTGTACTATCACTACAGCAATTGCAACACTAGCTACCCTAGCAAGACAGGTTAGAGATACTGGTCGTTTTCGCACTTAGCGTTTGCTCCCCTTATTCCACGGCGCAATTATGTCCGGCTCATTTTCCTCGTTTTCGCACATGGACTCATTTGCGGAGTCGCTTTCCATGAAGCCCCGGCTCAAATCGTTTTCCCACTGGCATCGACTTGAGTTCGATGCCCTGTCAATCATTTTTTTTTAAGCGCAAGTCTGGTTGCGTAAGGACGTAATAACGTAACATCGAGCAGTCACAGCTGTTCCTTCCCCTTCTTTTCATGGACAAACCGCATCACGTGTGCTGCTTCTGCTCATGGATTGGCTGTAGCTGTAGGATCCTCCACAGCCCTTTATGTATTAACAGAAGCATTCACAGTGGAGAATCCTAGCACTAGATTCCCCCCCCAAATTCTGAAGTTGCGAAATATCGCAATAACGAAGAGAGAGAAATCGAGGGGTTTGTGTGTGTGTGCGTGTGTGTGTGTGTGTGTGGCAGCTTCTTCCTTTCCCAGCCTCGCTCCCTCCCGGGTGGCGAAGCTGGGATTTCCTCTGCGCTCTTTCCCCTCCCTGGCTGGCGCTTGCAACGGGGACCTGACTGATTCCTGCCGCCAGAGCTCCCCCCCCCGCCCCATTCTCTCCTTCCCCTTCTGTGGCGCGTGTGAAGAGCGAGCTCGCGTCTATTTTCTAACCGAGTGGAATGTAGCCAGGGAGAAGAATGCAGGACTCCAACTTCCCATTTTATACATGGCGATTTTGTGCAGGTCCAGAAATCCTGGTGGCACAGCTGAGGGAGGCATTGCCTTTTTAAAACACACACACATGAACGCTTTGGCCCACGCCGGCACTAGATTTCTTCCCCCCCCCCAACAATGTATAATGTAGTTGCGAGATAACGCAACAGCGAAATAACGCAGGAGGATTTTTTTTTTTGTTAATTTCAAAATATCGCTATTACGCAAGAAATATGAAGTTTTTTTAAAAAAAATGGCCGTGCGGGCACTTTTGGGAAGCGCCGCGAACGGCTGATGATTGGCCAAGAGGGTGGATGGGGTGGGAGGACGGAAAGGGAGAGGGTGACGCCCACAAAGCAGTCGATCCGGCGTGGATGGATTTCCCACAGCAAACTCCGAGGAGTGGATCCGGTGTGGATCCGGAGGTTTTCAAAAACTCCGGAAGGAGGTGGATCTAGATACTCCGGCGTGAAACCCCTGCAGCACCGGAGCAAGACGCAGCGCCGGAGCAACAGGTGCGAAAACCAGGAAAAGATCCGGAGGTAAATGGGGTGCTACGCCGGAGTAAACGCTAGTGCGAAAACGGCCACTGTGACTGTAGAAAATAATAGTGGTTCAATAGCAGAGCTCAGCAAACTCTATGCATTATAGGATGTTTAGAACTACTAAACAAAGGTCCCTTGCCCCTGAATATTCCTGTCATCATAATTTTCTGGACTCATTTGAATTCAAGCATGGAGAAATCTAAACATCTTTAATTGCACCATGGAAGTTGCTATCATCTGTTTTGCACACACTGGTCAGCCCCTCCCAGCTGGACTGGCAATGGCAGCTAGAGGCTGGGGGCCGCTGTTGCCAACCCGGAAGGATGGGAGGCTGGCCTGCCATCCTGGGCATCCGGGGAACTGCTGGGGGACATGGAGCTGGAGCTATAAGAGCCCTGGCCTCGCCCAGTGCCACACAGTTCTTTTTGGCTCTCGGAAAAGAGAGCAGCATTCGGGCAAGTCCCCTGTGGTGGGGCTGGAGCCTGGGCGTGCACATGCAGCAAGGGAAGGCGCGGGTGAGCAGCATACTCCAGGCAGGCTTGTGAGCTGCGCGGGGCACTCACAAGCGGCATGGCGAGGGACATTTGGTTGCACATGGTGGCAGGAAGCGGCCCACAGTGGAGTCCGGCTGTTGGGGCAGCGCGGAGTTCGGAGAAGCGGGGCCAGCTATTGGGACAGCGAGGAGTGCAGGGAAGGGGACTGCTGGACGTGGGGTTAGGCTGGACAGCTCCCCCCCCCATTTTTTTTTGTCCAGGGTGGGCAGCTTAGAGAACGTTGGGTTCCTCAATAGGGAGGTGTACGGTTGTGTTGCTGTGGCTGCCATCTCCCCACCACCACCCACCATTTCTTCTCTTTTAGGGCAGTTAGCCCACAAGTTGGGTAGGCTAGGTTAGCCTCTGGGCCTTTAAAGGGGGCTGCCACATAATTGAGGATATGGCACCCAAGAAGGGTCAGGGCCCCTCAAAAGGGAAGCAGCCCGCTAGGCCCGCAAGGAAGCGAGGCCAGTAACCTAATTCCCTGGCAACTTGGGTGAGGAGGCCCAGTTAAGGCAGAGGTTTTGGAGCAATGGTCAATTAGAGGTTTTGGAGCAACAGAGGGGTGCTGCAGGGACTCCTACATGGGATGGGCGCCACAGGGTGACCGACTGGTCAGCCAGGTTAACTTTTGAGAAAGAGGTTCTGGCTCGCCTTTCTGCTTTACAGGGCAGGGCTGTCAGTGCAGACAGGAAGCATGAACTGGACCAGGAGGACGGCGCTGATACAGGAGAGGTGCCTGGCGGGGAGCCTGTGGCCCATGGATCAGTGGGGGAAGTTGTGCAGCTGGCCCCAGCTGTGGCAGTAGCGGTCACCCCCTCGGGGGGAGTGGGTAAGTCCCCAATGCAACACCAGCCTCAGACTTGGTCTTGGAGTCCTTGGGGCCACTCTCAATCGATGGTGCCCCTAAGTACATCAGTTTTGACAGTGCCAACGCCAGGGCAGGTTGGGCCGTCATGGGCTTGGGGTGCACCTTTTGCATTGCCGCAAGGCCAGAGTTTTGTAGGTTCTGCCACACAGGCCTCTTTGCAATCAGCTACCGCAGCATCTTCGGAAGACGCCTCTGCTTCACAGTCAGCACGTGGGAGGGCAACAACAGTTGCTGCAGCAAGGGGCATGGTCGGGTTATTAGTGGGGCATGTGGAGCTATCCCCCAAATCCTTATGGGTCCATACCTGTCCAAGTCCTTCCATATGGTGACACTGGATTGCCCTTGGGTGATCACCTTTCAGTGGCAATCTGGGATAAGATTTTGAGGGGTGAATACTTTAGAGAGCTTGAAAAGAAGGGTAAGGAGGACCTAGATGATAAGGAAAAGGAGAAGCTGAAAAGTAGAAAGGTAGACAGGACCTGGGCCAATTGGATGCAAGGTTTCTTGATCTATGCTGGGGTAATAGCAAGGGACTAAATTCACCTCAAAAAAGAAAAGCAACATTTCAGTGGATTACAAAACAAAAATGCAACATAATTTGTCTAAAAGAAGTTCACATTAAACAATTGGACTATACATTTTTATGGAATAAGCAATTGGGTTTGGAATTTCATTCATTGGCTAAACAAAAAAAGAGAGGTGTACTTTTTTATATTAAACAAAAATTGGAGCCAAAAGAAATTTTTAAAGACTATGATGGGAGATATTTAGCAGTGAAAGTAACATTAAATGCAAAAAAAAAAAAAAAAACATTGCTGCTGGGACTATATGCACCACATGGTGTGAAAGACTTTCTTTAAAGAAATAATGCAACAGCTTGACCAAGTGTCATATGAACAAATTATGATAATGGGAGATTTTAATGGTACAATTAAAATACATTGGCTAGATCGGGGGAAAAAAAAATAATAAAGAAGGGAAACTGCCAAAATCTTTCTTTGAATTAGTCAAACAAGAAAACTTGGAGGATTTATGGAGGAAGTTCAACTCTGAGGTACGGGACTATACCTTTTTCTCAGCAAGACATAACACTTTTTCAAGAATTGATATGATATGGTGTACAAAAGACTCAGGACTTATAACTAAAAAAATAGAGATTCTTCCTAAAGTAAGAGCAGACCACAACCCATTAATGTGGTCAACAAAGTTGATTAAAAAAAACAGAAGGTGGAGGTTAAATGAAGATCTACTACAAAACAAAGAAATAGTGACATCTCTAGAAAAAGAAACTAAAGCTTTTTTTCAAATAAATGAAACTGAGGACATGGACTTTTTAACGGTATGGGAAGCATATAAAGCAGTGATGAGAGGTATTTTAATTACATTGAATAATAAAGATTAAAAAAAAGAAAAACAAATGTTAGACATTCAAAATGAAATAAAGAAAAAGGAAATGGAATTAAGGAAAAGACCTGGGAAGAAAAAAATTATTAGGGAGATTATAGTGCTACAGACACAATTGGGACATCTGTTAAACAAAGAAGTAGAGTGGAACTTGAAAAGACTGCAACAGAAATCTTTTGAAGGAGCAAATAAACCTAGTAAATATTTGGCTTGGCAATTGAAAAAAAAGAGAGAGAAGTTAAAATTATAAGCAAAATAAAGGTTGGTGGAAAAGAAATTGTAGATCAAGAAGGAATAAAAAGGGAATTTTTTAAATACTACGCCAAATTGTTTAAAAAATCGAAAATAAGTAAAGAGAAGTTGGAGGTATATTTGCAAAGAATTAATGTGACTCCACTGACAGAAAACATGGGAAAAGTTTTAAATGATCCAATAGAAAAAATGGAATTTGAAGCAGCAATAAATGTAATGAAAATGGGGAAAGCACCTGGTCCAGATGGATTTACAGCATAATTTTATAAAATCCTCAGAGAAGGGTTAACACCCAAACTGCATAAATGGATGAATATTATAAGAATGGAGGGGAAAGTACCAAATACGTGGAAAGAAGCGGTAATTTCTTTGATTCCAAAGGAAGATAGAGATGTCATTGATGTAAAAAATTATAGACCAATTTCATTGTTAAATATGGATTATAAAATATATAAGAGAATACTAGCAGAAAGACTTAAACCATTTTTGATGAAGTTTATTAAAGAAGAGCAAGCAGAATTTCTTCCAAGGAGACAAATAAGAGATAATATTAGAACTGTTGTAAATATTGTAGAATATTATGAAAGACATCCTGAAAAAGAAGTGGTGCCATTCTTTGTGAATGCAGAGAAATGAAAACCCATTAAAAGTAACACCACTGCTCTTAGTAAAATACAAGAATATGGAGAATTGGCTGGATTTTATATAAATAAAGAGAAATCAAAAATTTTGTGTAAAAATATGAGAATTGAAAAACAGAAAGAATTACAGAGCTCAACGGAGTGTGAAGTTATGTCTAAAGTAAAATATCTAGGTGTGGAAATTACCATGAAAAATATTGACTTGTATAAAAATAATTATGAAAAGTTATGGCACAAAGTGGAAGAAGATATGTTAAAATGGAATAGACTCAATTTGTCGTTATTGGGAAGAATAGCCGCAATAAAAATGCATATTTTACTGAGAATAATGTACTTCTTTCAAACTATTCCGATGGTGAAGGACAATAAACAATTTAGTAAATGGCAAAGGAAGATTTCGGAATTTGTGTGGGCTGGGAAGAAACCAAGAATTAAAATGAAAGTGTTAACAGATACTAAAGAAAGAGGTGTATTTCAACTACCAGATTTAAAACTATATCATGAGGTGGTGTGCTTGGTGTGGATAAAAGAATGGATAATGTTGTTAAATAAAAAACTTTTAGCATTAGAAGGACATGGAAACAAATTTGGGTGACATGCATATATGTATTATGGTAAAAGTAAAATGGACGGCTTCTTCTCACACCATTATATAAGGAGAAATCTGTTAAATACGTGGATAAAATATAAAAAAATATGGAGATGAGAGAAAGCCGTTGTGGATAGTGCCAACAGAAGTTATAAAAATATATGCTGAAGGTAAAGGAAAGTGGCTATCATATGGTCACATATTGAAAATCCAAGGTGGTAAAATCAAATTAAAGATGGAAGAATTAAGTAACAAATATCATTGGTTTCAAATTCAACAAATTAAGAACTTGGTGGAAAGTGACATTAAAAGTGAAGGAATAAGAAAAGAGCAAATTGAATTGGAAAAAGTTCTGCTTGGAGACAATGAAAAGTTGATTTCAAAACTATATAAACTATTACTGAAATGGTCTACTGAAGATGAAGTAGTAAAATCTCAAATGATAAAATAGGCAATTAATGTTTGGGGATTTGGGGAGGGACGGTGGCTCAGTGGTAGAGCATCTGCTTGGGAAGCAGAAGGTCCCAGGTTCAATCCCTGGCATCTCCAAAAAAGGGTCCAGGTGTCACGGCTGGGGCCGGGTCAGGCAAAGTCCAGAGGCAGTCCGAGGTCTGTAGCCAGTAAGCAGGAGGGTCCGAGGCGCCAAATCCGAATCACTGTAGAAGTATCGCAGGTCTGAGGTCCAGAAGCCGAGGTCAGGGAGTCCAGAAGTCCAAAGCCAAAGTCAGGGAGTCAGGAACCAAAGTCAAGCCGGAGTGGATGCTAGAATGTCAGGGAGATGACTAGTTGCTTCCACAAAGCTTCCTCCCAAAGCCCACAGCTATATAGCCCTCTGCTGGCTGTTGCCCGTTTGGGCTAATTGCTGGCTCAGGGAGGCAGCCAGGATCCTGTTACCACTCAAGCATCCTTGCTCTTAGAAGGGCCAGAATCCTCTCAGAACTCAGGGCTCAGGGAGCGTCTTGCTTGTGAGCGTGCCGCCCTCCTCCGATCCCTGAGGTCCTGCCGGAGGCGGTCACGCACACGAGCCACCCGAGAGGGCGAGGCAGGGGGGCTGGGATCTTCTCCAGCAGGAGGCAGGGGCACCGGTGCAGGTGGCAGGGGCACAGTTTCCTCATCAGACTCAACTTCCTCTGAAGGGTCCCCAGCACCCATGACACTATCCCCCCCCCAGGGCCCCCCTCCGTCGAGGGACCTGGAAGGTCGGGGTGGTCGTTGTGGAACTGGTGCACCAAGTCCGGGGCATGAAGATTGTCCTCGGGCTCCCAAGACCGGTCTTCTGGGCCGTATCCCTCCCAGTCCACCAGGTACTGGAGGCCTCCACGATGGTACCGGGAGTCCAGGATCTGGCGCACCTCATATTCTTCCTCGTCATCCACCAACACTGGTGGTGGCGGCGGTGGGGAAGGAGTCCGAGCTGGGTCAGGGGGTGCAGCCGGAACAAGGAGGGAGCGATGAAACACGGGGTGAATGCGGAGGTGGGGTGGCAACTGGAGCCTGAAGGCGACGGGGTTTATTTGTTCAACGACGGGGTAGGGTCCAATGAACCGTGCATCCAGCTTGTGAGATTGACCAGGCCGGCGCAGGTAGCGAGTTGAGAGCCACACCTGATCCCCCGGCTGCACTGGAGGGCCTTCTTGCCTCTTTCGGTCCGCAGCCCGTTTATATGCCTCCTTGGCTTGCTGTAGCTGCTCTCGGAGCAAGTCTTGGCTGGCACGGAGTTCTTGCAGGTAGGCATCGACGGCGGGGACATTCGTGGGTGGTAGGATCGCTGGGAAGAACCGAGGGTGGTACCCGTAGGTTGCAGCAAACGGGGTCATTTGGGTGGATGAATGGACCGCGTTGTTGTATGCAAACTCCGCTAGGGGCAATAGAGTGGTCCAGTCATCCTGCTGGTAACAGGTGTAACAGCGGAGATATTGCTGTAGCGTGGCATTGGTGCGCTCTGTCTGGCCATCTGTCTGTGGGTGGTAGGCCGAGGACAGGTGCACTCGAGTACCCAGGCTGGAATGGAGGGCTTGCCAGAACCGAGAGGAGAACTGAGGGCCCCGATCGGAGATCAGATGGGCTGGGAGTCCATGCAGACGAAAGATGTGTTGCAGGTAAAGCTGGGCCGTCTCCTGAGCTGTGGGGAGTTTCGGGCACGGAACAAAGTGGGCCATCTTGGTAAATAGGTCGACGACCACCCAGATACAAGTCTGACCCTTGGAGCGTGGAAGTTCCGTGATGAAGTCCATCGAGATGGTATCCCAGGGTCCTGAAGATGTGGGCAAGGGCTGCAGCAACCCTGAGGGTTTGGCTGGGATGTCTTTGGCCCGTCGGCAGACGTCACAGGAGCTGACATAGCGGGCAACATCAGCGCGAACTCGTGGCCACCAGAATTCCCTTGTCAGCAAGTGGGTGGTCTTATGCTGTCCAAAGTGCCCGGCGGGTAACGAGTCGTGGGTCAGGCGTAGCACTTCTGCCCGCAAGGGCCCGGGCGGCACATAGAGGCGTTCGCGGTGTAGCAAGAGGCCGCCTCGAGTCGTGAACTCCCCTGTTGGGTCATCTTGGAGAGCCTGGAGGTGTTGCTGGACCCAGGGATCATTGGCCTGGCTAGCCCGAATGTCCTCCACGAGTGCTGGTGAAGTGGAGGTGGCTGCAAATACTGAGGGCGGCAGGATTGGAGCAGCGGGCGCGGTCTCAGTTGAGGCAGGGGCGTATTCCGGTTTCCGGGAGAGCGCGTCTGCTTTCCGGTTCTGGGTATGGGGGATGTAGGAGATCCGGAAGTCGAAGCGAGAGAAGAATAGGGACCACCGGATCTGGCGCTGGTTGAGACGGCGGGTGGTCTGGAGGTGTTCCAAGTTCCGGTGATCGGTGAGCACTTGAACAGGGTGGCGAGCCCCTTCGAGGTAATGTCGCCAAACCTCAAACGCCGCCTTGATCGCGAGCAACTCCCTCTCCCAGATGGTATAGTTCCTCTCTGCAGCAGTGAGCTGCCGCGAGTAATAGGCGCAGGGCTGTAGTGGCTGGGACGGCTCCTCGCGCTGGGACAGCACTGCTCCCAGGGCCACGTTGGAGGCATCAGCTTCCACCGTAAAGGGAAGCTGGGAGTCGGGGTATCTCAGGAGTGGCCCGGTGGCAAAGCGAGTCTTCAGGGTGGAGAAGGCGTTATCGGCCTCTGGGGACCAGTGGAAGGGTTCTTTGGGGCGGAGTAGTTGAGTCAGGGGTGTGGTCAGGGATGCGTAGGCCGGGATGAATTGCCGATAGTAGTTGGCAAAACCGAGGAACCGCTGCAGGTCTTTGCGATTCTGAGGAGCCTGCCAGGTCAGGACCGCTTCTACTTTTTTCGGGTCCATGAGGATCCCCTGCGGTGACACGATGTGCCCAAGGAACTCGACGGAGCGCAGGTCGAAGTCGCACTTCTCCAGCTTGGCGTAGAGACCATGGGCTCGTAGGCGCTGCAGGACCTGGCGGACGTGCTCGGCATGCTGGGCAGGATTGCGGGAGTAAATTAGGATGTCATCCAGGTATATGATCGCGAAGCGGTCGAGCAGGACCCGGAATATGTCATTCATGAACCTCTGGAAGACAGCGGGGGCATTGGTCAGTCCGAAGGGCATTACCAGGTGCTCGTACTGCCCGTATCGGGTCCCAAACGCGGTCTTCCATTCGTCTCCGGGCCGTATGCGCACCAAATTGTACGCTCCACGGAGGTCCAGCTTGGTGTAGATTTGGGCCCCCTTTAGGCGATCCAAGAGTTCAGGGATCAGTGGTAGAGGGTACCGGTCGCGGATGGTGATCTTGTTCAGGGCCCGGTAGTCATTGCACAGCCGGAGCTCCCCACTTTTCTTCTTCACGAAGAGCACTGGAGCAGATAGGGGTGAGGTTGAGGGTCGGATGAATCCGCGTTTCAGGTTCTTGTCCAGGAAGTCTCGCAGAGCTGCCAACTCCGGCTCCGACATTGGGTACAGACGCCCCACCGGGAGTGGTGCCCCAGGTACCAAATCAATGGCACAGTCGTAGGGCCGGTGAGGGGGAAGCTGATCAGCTCCTGTCTCTTCGAAGACATCAGCAAAGTCCACATACTTCTGAGGGAGCTGAGGACCACCACTCGGGATGCCAGCTGCTAGAGTGGTGGGAGGAGTCAGATGGGGGCATGGGTCTCGGAAGCGTAGTTCCTGCTGGGCCCAGTCCACGATGGGGTTGTGCAGCTTCAGCCAGGAAAGGCCTAGAATCAGCGGGAAGCGAGGCATGCGGGCGACATCAAACCGCAGCTGTTCTTGGTGCTGCTGGACGTGGAAGGTGATGGGACAGGTCTCCTGGGTGACGGGGCCAGAACGGAGGAGGCGCCCGTCAATAGCCTCCACCAGCGACGGAATCCCTTTTGTCTGCACAGGGATCTGGTGCTGCTTCACAAAGGCGGCATCTATAAAACAGTGGGCCGCTCCCGAGTCCAGCATGGCATACACGAACAGCCAGCGTTCGTCAGGCAGACGGAGTTTGACTGGTAGCAGGAATGGCCCTGGGGTATCAGCCCGCTGTTCGGAGGACCCAGCTAGTCGCCCCAGGCTGGGGGGTCCACTTACGCCTGGGGCTGCTCTTTTGGCGGCGGTGGCAGCGAAGGTCCAGGTATCCGATGCTTAGCAGGGCAGCCAGAGGCATAGTGGCCTGCCGTGCCGCAGTAGAGGCACAGATTCTGCGTGCGGCGTCTGGTCTTTTCCTCTGGGGTCAGGCGGGGTCGAGCAGCTCCAAGCTGCATAGGCTCATCCTTGGTGCTGGTACTAGCTGGGGACGGGCGAGGAGCCAGGTAGCACGGCGCAGGGAGCTGGCGCCCTCTGGTCTTGGCTTGGCGGCGACTTTCCAGGCGGCCATCGATGCGGAGGCAGAGGGTGATAAGTTCTTGGAGCGTGGGTGGCTGCTCCACCCTGGCCAGTTCATCCAGGACCTCCTCTGCCAACCCCTCAGTAAACTGGTCCATCTGGGCAGCCTCATTCCACGCCAAGTCCTGGGTCAGGAGCTTGAATTCAGTGGCATATTGAGCCACCGAGGAGTTGCCTTGTTTCAGTGCCCTGATCTTCCGGTTGGCTGTGGCTGCTTGGACTGGGTTTGAGAAAGCAGCAGACAGGTGGGCCTCAAACCCCTGGTAATCAGTCAGTAGGGGAGAGGACGCGACCAGTAAGGGTGTGGCCCATTTGGCCGCCTGCCCCTTTAACAGACTGATGACGAAACACACCTTGGTTTTGTCATTGAGGAAGTCCCGTGCTCTCAGTTCAAAGTACAGCCGACACTGTGCTAGGAAGGCAGGAAATTCTTCCACGGCACCCCCAAATCTGTCAGGTGGGGGAACTGGGCACTTGGCTGGAGCACTGGCCGCAGGTTGTTGCTGCAAGTGCACTACTGCCTGTGTTAGCTGCTGTACCTGGGCTTGGAGCGCAGCCAGTAGTTCTGTGGTTTCACTTGCTTCAGCATCCATCCTGTGGAGTGGGTGTTTGTCGGTGGAAGCAATCTGTCACGGCTGGGGCCGGGTCAGGCAAAGTCCAGAGGCAGTCCGAGGTCTGTAGCCAGTAAGCAGGAGGGTCCGAGGCGCCAAATCCGAATCACTGTAGAAGTATCGCAGGTCTGAGGTCCAGAAGCCGAGGTCAGGGAGTCCAGAAGTCCAAAGCCAAAGTCAGGGAGTCAGGAACCAAAGTCAAGCCGGAGTGGATGCTAGAATGTCAGGGAGATGACTAGTTGCTTCCACAAAGCTTCCTCCCAAAGCCCACAGCTATATAGCCCTCTGCTGGCTGTTGCCCGTTTGGGCTAATTGCTGGCTCAGGGAGGCAGCCAGGATCCTGTTACCACTCAAGCATCCTTGCTCTTAGAAGGGCCAGAATCCTCTCAGAACTCAGGGCTCAGGGAGCATCTTGCTTGTGAGCGTGCCGCCCTCCTCCGATCCCTGAGGTCCTGCCGGAGGCGGTCACGCACACGAGCCACCCGAGAGGGCGAGGCAGGGGGGCTGGGATCTTCTCCAGCAGGAGGCAGGGGCACCGGTGCAGGTGGCAGGGGCACAGTTTCCTCATCAGACTCAACTTCCTCTGAAGGGTCCCCAGCACCCATGACACCAGGCAAATAGGTGTGAAAAACCTCAGCTTGAGACCCTGGAGAGCCGCTGCCAGTCTGAGAAGACAATACTGACTTTGATGGACCAAGGGTCTGATTCAGTATAAGGCAGCTTCATATGTTCATATGTTCAATGTTAATAAAGAAATGCAGATGGAAACATGGGAATATTTGTGGAAGAACTCTATGAAAATGTCGACATGTTATAGTATCAAAGAAAACTATTATAGAATGATGTACAGGTGGTATATGACTCCTAAAAAGCTAGCAAAAATGAACTATAAGATGCCAGATAGATGTTGGAAATGTAAAGAGCATGAAGGTTCTTTCTACCATATGTGGTGGACTTGTGGAAAAGCGAAACCGTTTTGGCAAATGATTCAACAAGAAATTTCTAGAAGCTTGGGATATGAATTTAAGAGAACTCCAGAGACTTTCCTATTGGGATTACAAATGGAGAAATTTCCAAAAGAAGATAGAACTGTTATTTGGTACTTGCTTTCAGCTGCTAGGACATTATATGCGCAGTTATGGAAGCAAGATAAAATACCAGAAAAATGGGACTGGATTGTAAAAGTTATGTCATGGAGTGAAATGGACAAACTGACAAGAATCTTGAGAGACTATGAGTTAGAGGGATTTAAAAGAGATTGGGATAAATTTAGAAAGTACATAGAAAAAGAATGGAAAATAAAAGGACACTGGGTGATTTTTGAGAATACCACTTAGGTTTTCAGAAGAAGAAAGAAGATGAATTATAACAACTGGGTGGGACTTTATAAAGAATAAGAAACGATGTTTTTTAATTTCTTTGCAAAATGATATATATATATATATATATTCTTTTTATTTCTTATTATTAAGGTTCTTTTAAAGTTAAAGATACCTTTTGATATTAGAAGCTTAGGTAACTGACACCAGCGGAAGTCAAGATTTGGGAGGAGGGGAAAGTGTAATGTATGGGGAAGGTAGTAAGTGTTAATATTTTATTAGAATTGGATATAATTACCATATATTACCAAATAAAATTGTGTTTAAAATCAACTGAAAGAAACAGTGCAATCCTAAACACGTCCATCTAAATCCACTGAAGCCTGATTAGAATTGCACTGAAAGTCAGCCAGGTTGACATGCCCAGCAGGAGAATTGGTCATAGCCTTTTCCCATTAAGGACTAATTTTTCAGTTTCCAGCAATATATTAGACTTTGTTTGCACTCAAATGGATGTGCACTGAACAGGTCAGTGGAAGACACCAAACACTTGAAAAGCTTTTGGCAAGCATGTCTTTGTGAATTTCCCAAGCTTGATGCCTCTTTGAGATGATGTTGTGTCACTAGAGGTTAAAGACAGTGCATTAGATTATGCAATATGTTATGACAGGCCAACATACAGAGGACTGTCTCAGATTGTAGCTTGAATACCTGCTTGCATGTTCTTCTTTAATACAGACAAAGGAACATATTTTGGGAATTTTGTTTCTACTTTTTTATTGCACAAACAATATTTGTTGCATCCAATAGCTACATACGACCAATGTTCCCTCTAAGCTATGGAGTCATGTGAGCGAAAATTCTACTTTGTGAGCTACCAGCAGTAAAGTCAAGAACGACTGCATAAATTAGTTTCCTCTGGGGGCATTTATCCTGAGCTAGGACAAAAATGTGTGAGCCAGAGGCTAAAAAACCCTGACTAGCTCACACTAACTCAGTTTAGAGGGAATACTGCATACAACTGGTGTCAAAAAACTCTAAATCATTATTATAAAGCCTGTACATTTTCCAAATATCCTACTCAAACAATGATTAGTGAAAATAATCCTTACTTTGGACCTCAATTATTGTATTATATTTGCAAGGTATCCAGATAGTCCATGTTAATTAGTCAAGAATATTTACTACCTACTGTTATAATATGATGGATATTAGGTGCAGATTAAAATCCTCACATCATGTAGTGAAAGGATGGGACAAAACTAGTTGCCAGTCCTGTGCTGGCAATCCTGGGAGATATTTGGGTTGATATCTGGGGAGGGTGGAATTTCAGGGGATGTGATGTCTCTTCTAGGTGATACTAAAGAAATCCTTCCCATTTCTATGACTTTTACCATAGAGATTGGGGAAATTCCTAGAGCACCGCCACTGATGCCACCCCCCTTTTTTTCTCTTACTCTTCAAATTATCAATATCAGAGAGATTGAGGGGGATGATTTCCTGCTGTTAGTGAGCAAATGGTGAGCCTAGACAAAACTGATATGATCAGTGCAATTTAACCATGATGACATCAGGTGATTCCGCCTCAAGCCTCCTTTGTTACGGTCACCTGCCTTAATTACTAGAGCGGGCTCTTCCTGCTACAATTTCAAGAGGCTTTAAGAAAACTTTTTTGAATGAACCTTTGTTTGTGCTTTTCTGTCAGGCTATTCACTGAACTCTTTTTAACGTCTAATCAGTGATTATATTTCCAACTCTGCATTTCTGTAAGGAATTATTTCACCATTCTTAGCAGTTTTCTTCAGTAATGGAATATATATAGCCATCATGCATTGAACAAATAAGCATACAGATCTGATGTAAAAATACAAACAAACCTTCAACTTTATCTGTAGGGATGTGCAGTTTGGGAGGAAAAAATCAGCATTTTATAGATCCAGATGTCAGGGAGCTGAAAAATATTAGTATTCCTGGTTTTTCAGGTTCCAAATACCAATTTGGTATTCAGATCTGTGGGTTTTTTGGAATTTCAATATTATTCAGCTTCATTATTCCCTATGAGGAATCTTTCCAGAAGGCTGGAGTAGCTGTTTTAAAAAAAATTGTCTTTACCAAATTCCATCAAAATGGTAGCAGAGCTGTTGGTGCTGTCCTTTGAACCCCCCACCCCCCCCCCCAATTTCAAGTGAATTGAAACAAAAGGTCCAATTGTATGGACTCCTAAAAAAGGCCCCAACCCATCTTCTGTTGTTTGAAATGGGGAGTGAGTGGGTGGGGATTCCATGTTTGCTCCAGAGCAAAGAATAGCCAGAGAAACAAGAGCAAGCAAAGCACCCTCTGGCTAAAAGCCTCTCAAAGCAGACAGAACCAACAAACCCAAAGAACCAGAGAATTCTGGTAGAACCATGAGAAAATGTGGCAAGCCTCACACAACAAATGTACAATTTGAGAATTCAACCCAATATCAAACCAGAGAATTGTCCAAACTAACCTAACAGGAATGTTGTTGCAAGCCTAACAAATGTAAAACCGGGAAGCTACACACCAATGTACAACCCTAGATTAAAAGGTAATGTTGAACCTGCAAATCTACCAGAAACTCAACACAAACCAACCTAGGAAGACACAGGCACAAAGAAAAAGGAAGGAAGGAAGGAAGGAAGGAAGGAAGGAAGGAAGGAAGGAAGGAAGGAAGGAAGGAAGGAAGGAAGGAAGGAAGGAAGGAAGGAAGGAAGGAAGGAAGGAAGGAAGGAAGGAAGGAAGGAAGGTGTCAAGCATGGCATTTCTATACGTTATTCATAATGGCAGTCTATGGACAAGCCAGATACAAAACAGAACACTCTTCATGCTCTCTTCCCTTCCCCCCCCCCTGCACTTTCTTTTTTAACCAAAGGGTGCATAATAAATCCATCTGGACCCAGGATGTTTAGAATAGAATAACCTTGTGTTAATGGTGTAGAGTGCCTCTCCCCCATATTCAAACAGCAGGTCTTATCAGTTCCCAGAGAATGTGTGAGAAAGGGAGATGTTTTTATTAGCTGACATTCCTTAGGTACAAAGAGATACTAATGAGTAGCTTTGAACCCTCAACTCAATTTGCATCTTTATGTTATCCTTTTGAAGTCATCTGTAACCTTTCCCTTTGAAGCATGCCTATAAGCTACTATGCAATGCTATGTGTGTCATTACTTCCAAGGAGTCCGTCCTTGGCAAGCTATGGAGTTTCAACAATAAAAGCTACTTTTGATTGAAGAACACAAGTCTGATAATTGCAAAATATCAATGCTTAACATTAGGAAGGAAGGAAGTTAGGTAGGTAGGTCCTGGGTGCCTTTAAGTGCTGGCTCCTGATAGTCATAGGTAATCCTGAATATCTCCAGGATTTTTCAGGACCAATTTTCCCGTGTCCCAGAAAATTCAATATACTATCAGGAAACCTGAATATATCTGGAAAATACCAATACCAATAAGGTATTTTTCAGATACCTATATATTCATACTGCATATATCCAAATGCACATCCCTAGTATGATCCGATGAACTACAGTGGAAAATATGGCAGTCCCTTAACAGACTTTTTTTTTTTTGTAATTATCTATCGGCCAGAGATTTTCTGACAATAACATCAAATACTTCTATGCAAACCACACAGAGCCTCTTGAAAAAAAATCTGAAATATATATGGTACAAATGAAATAGCCATCTGGCTAATGTTCAGTGGATCCACTTCCAGCTTCAAACCTGAAGGCTAAAAGTGTTTGCATTCCAGCACTGACAGTTCCCATGCCAGCACCACCAATGCATGTGTGCTCTTTCCTGTCTGCAAAAAATTGGCTTTTTCTGAATCTAGGCAATCATGTTTAGAGTCAGGCTGCCAATCATACACATCTTGTAGTTTATAAAATCACAGACTTCTGTAGAAAATATTATTTCCCTGAAAAGCTGTAACAGAGTTTATGCTTTCTGGTTTATTAACAATACCCTTAATATGCTCTTTTCAATCATTTCATCTATTGGGAAGAAGCATATTCAAACAATCAAGTTTGAAAGAAAATGATTTTATATTCACATTACCAGCTGCTTAAAAAATGCTTCCCATATCAAAGAAGGAACTACAGAATAATTTCAAACCTAATCTTAGATCACGTATTTAAAATAATAATATAATAATAATAATTTTTTATTTCTATCCCGCCCTCCCCGCCGGAGCAGGCTCAGGGCGGCTCACAACAGAAAACACACATTACATCAATTATACTTATAAAACATGGTTAAAACAATTACAAATTATTAAAATTAACTTAATATGGTGTTATAAACAGGTTTCAGTAAATTTCAGAGAGTAAAAGCATTTCAAGAATAAAAGCATTTCCAGCAGCATACCTAGTTTGTCACTAGTTTTCCACTAGTTGAAGGCCATCTTGAAGAGGTGGGTCTTGCAGGCCCTACGGAATCCATCTAAACATCGTAGGGCCCTCACCTCCTCAGGGAGTTGATTCCACAGTAATGGAGCGGTAATAGAGAAGGCCCGGTCCCGGGTGGCCTTCAGTCTGGCCTCCCTTGGCCCAGGGATATTCAACTGGTTTTTCCCAGATGACCTCAGTGCCCTCTGGGGCTCATAAGGGGAGAGACGGTCCCTTAGGTAGGTAGGTCCTCGGCCATATAGGGCTTTAAAGGTAATAACCAGCACCTTGTAGCAAACTCGGTATGCCACTGGCAACCAGTGCAGCCCGCGCAGCCCCGGCTGTATGTGCTCCCACCTTGGGAGCCCCAGCAACAGTCTAGCCGCCGCGTTCTGCACCAGCTGCAGCCGCCGAATTCGGCACAAGGGCAGCCCCATGTAGAGGGCGTTGCAGTAGTCCAGTCTCGAGGTGACCGTAGCATGGATCACCGTTGCTAGGTCGCGGCGCTCCAGGAAGGGGGCCAACTGCTTCGCCCGTCGAAGATGAAAGAACGCGGACTTAGCAGCGGCCGCTATCTGTGCCTCCATTGATAATGAAGGCTCCAGAAGAACCCCCAGGCTCTTGACCTTGTGTGCCGCTTTAAGCTGCACACCGTCAAGAACTGGCAAGGGGATTTCCCCTCCCAGGGCACCGCGACCCAAGCACAGGACCTCTGTCTTCATTGGATTCAGCTTCAGCCCACTTAGTCTGAGCCAGCCTGCCACGGCTTGCAATGCTAGGTCCAGGCTTTCTGGGACGGAGCCAGGCCAGCCATCCATTAGTAGATAGAGTTGGGTGTCATCAGCGTATTGCTGGCACCCAAGCCCAAACCTCCGGGCAATCTGGGCAAGGGGGCGCATATAGATGTTAAACAACATCGGGGATAGAACTGCCCCTTGTGGCACCCCGCATGCTAGTGGGTACCTCCGGGACCGTTCCCCCCCAGTGGCCACCCTTTGTCCCCGTCCTTCGAGGAAGGAGGAAAGCCACTGTAAGGCCAATCCCCCAATCCCCGCGTCGGCGAGCCGGCGGGCCATAAATCAGCTTTATGCTCAGATTTAGCTAAATCTTGGTAACTACACCTAGGGCAAGACATTTAAAGCATTATTTTATATTTAAAAATACCCCTCTCTTCAAAAAGGAAAGAATTTTCCAAATAGCACCTCATGTTGTGCATCTGAGAATAGAAAGAATGAGAGAAATGTACAGGTGACATGCATTAAGAGCAGTATATTTAGTGTCAGGTAATAAACATGGAAATATAATGGGCTTCCCAAATATTTGGTGGATTTTCCAATAATTGTTCTTTTTTTGTAGAAAATTAATAATATGCATAATAAAGCTAATATCAGAAAGAATTACTAGCCAAAGGTGAGATTCAAGACAATGTGAGAATTTCAACTCAGATATTCCAAGATGAGTCCAGAACTGGAACTAATATATTGCACTAGTTCTATACAATATGTTAAATATGGCAAGAACGGAAATTGTATCTAAATGGAAAACAACACTTCTATCTATTGAGAAGTGGTTAAGGAAAACATACAAACTTTAACCAGTGCTAAATTGAGAAAGAAAGAAAGAAAGAAAGAAAGAAAGAAAGAAAGAAAGAAAGAAAGAAAGAAAGAAAGAAAGAAAGAAAGAAAGAAAGAAAGAAAGAAAGAAAGAAAGAAAGAAAGAAAGAAAGAATTTTGATATTTTTATTTTAATTTCTGCAAACAGAAATATGGTCAAAGGTATTGAAGGGAATTTTTATGCATTAAAACAGTGATTTGTATTCATTATATTAATTTATTCTTTATATTTATAAAGCAACTTCTGCTTTGGTTTGTATTAATGGTAAACTACAAATACAAAGATTTACAAAATAAAAAGCAAGCAATGGGGTACAACTGTAGGATTTCTTAAAACAGAAGATTAATATTAACAACAGAACAATTTCCAGCTTTATGTTTCTCTAGTTTTAATGAGTTTCAAAGTTTTTAGTCAAGCACTTTTGATGAGAGAAATTCACAGATGGGTAATTTAGGCCTCACTGAATTTTGTGAGTGTGTGTATATACACACACACACACCCACACACACACAAACCAGTGTATATAAAATATATACAGAAAGAGAGTCACATAACATTTTCATTAGGTTTCTGCTGAATTGATTTTTTTTTTAAGGCTAGGTAAAGTAAGTGCCTCAGGTCAGTCCCATTTATGCACTGTAATTTCACAACTGAGTAATGATCAAATTTAAAAGTCACATTCAGATGCTCGAACACTGACCTGCCCAGAGATACAACAGATGTACAGATCAGATGAGAAGCAAAAGGCTGAAGAAATGCATGCACTTTCTCCTCATGGTAACTGAACTCACCAGCTGTTCAGAGAAGCCGCCCTTGTGGACGTCTATAGGCTTGACTGATGGCAGCAAACATTTATGGTGAATACTTAAACTCGTCATTATTAAGCATCTGAAGTGAAAAATAGCCAAGAGAGATGATGCAAGATCAGAAAGTTTTATTCATGGTAAGGCAAACAGACGCCAATGCACAGCGCAGGCTATTCAGGTGGATATATAGCAATATCACAATATCAGGTAGGCAGTAAAATGTCCTGACAGTGATGAGGGTAAGGCCAAAATGGTCATGGCCTGGCAGTTTACAGAAGCAACAGAGTATAGAAGCACAATCCACAGGCAATGTTGTTTGCCTGAGCACTGTCTAACTAAAAGAGAGCTGCTCGTGAGCAAAGTCTATGTTCTGTATAACTATCATTCAATTAAATTGGGTTTGCACAGAAGTCATTCTGTTTGGCTTATGGAACCATTACACTGATCTATGTTTAATCCATGTCTGTTCCTATCAGTAAACAGTAAACAATAAAATGCTTTTATAGCACAGAGCTGGAAAATAGAGTTGTGATCATAACCAGAGAAGTTTTCTCCTCTTTTTGCTTCTTTTTATGAAAAAAAAAGTAGAACAAGCACATGGGCTAGTTAATGCCAGCTCTCCATGAAGATCTGGGATGGGATACATTAACTGAATGAATCAGTGACTTCTTCTCATATAAACTTTTGTAATGATCAGTAACTGATCATATATCTGTCAGTTGTTTTATAGACTTTTTTTAATATTTTAGGTGTTCTAAAAAATGTTGTTATATAAAAAGTGGACTTGGCTCTATAGAACTCATGGATCATCTCCTTTCCTATTTCACATTGTATTTGGTAAGAACACCTCAGTGTGTTATGAATCATGGAGCCACCTGACAAAATATATTAACTCTATATTATTTTACTGTTGTTGCCAGCCCTCCCTACCATCTAAACATCCTGAATATTGGTCAACATACTGAGAATATTCCTGTCCTTACAGAATAAAAATTTCTAGAGGTTTTGTTGTTCAGTCACACAGCTGAGTCTGACTCTTCGCGACCCCATGGACCAAGTCACGCCAGGCCCTCCTTCCACCATCCTCCACTCAATTTAATGTTAGTTACATCAGCAATGCTGTCCAGCCATTTCATCTTCTGCTGTCCCCTTCTTCTTTTGCCTTCTGTCTTTCCCAGCATCAGGGTCTTCTCCAGGGATTGCTCCCTTCTCATTTGGTGGCCAAAGTATTTGAGCTTCAGCATCTTACTGTCCAGAGAACAGCCATGGTTGATTTCCCTTAGGATTGATTGATTTGATCTTCTTGCAGTCCAAGGGACTCTCAAGAGTCTTCTCCAGCACCACAATTTGAAAGCATCTATTCTTCTGCGCTTGGCCTTCCTTATGGTCCAACTCTCACAGCCATACATTACTACTGGGAATACCATCGCTTTGACAATACGAACTTTTGTTGGCAGGGTGATGTCTCTGCTTTTTATTATACTGCCTAGGTTTGCCATAGCTGTCCTCCCAAGGAGCAAATGTCTTAATTTCATTGCTACAGTCACTATCTGCAGAGAATCTTTCCTTGTGTTATTAGTGTAGGCTTCAGCTACATGTGAATGTTTGAGGTGATTCCCATACAAACATAAGTTCTTGTTTATAAGATTACAAACTCTTTGGAGCCTGCTTTGGTTCCACTCCCAAAGTGATAACAATTACAATTATTAAGATTGTAAGCTCTTTAGAGTCCAGGCTAAAGGTCCCATTTAAAAGTGATACCAAGACTATATATTTATTCATTCATCTTGAACCTGATGAAGATTTGAAACGGTGCACTTTTGGATCAACCCACCATAATCCATATATATATTTATTTATTTATTCGGGATTTATATCCCGCCCTTCCCACAAGTGGCTCAGAGCGGCTTCCAACAATTAATCAAGCATAAAATTTAAACAATTTTAAGTATAAAACAATTAGATACTTAAACATTTAAAACCTTAAAAACCAGTAACATTCAATTTCATAAAAACAATTAAACCTTAAAAACCAGTAACATTTCATTTCATATAAACAGATGCCTGGCCAGTTACATCAAGTTTTCATCCCAGCTAGGTGTAAGCTAGCCGGAAGAGGGTCGTCTTACAGGCCCTGCGGAACTGAACCAGGTCACGCAGGGCCCTCACCTCTTCCGGCAGCTGATTCCACCATGTGGGGGCCATAACAGAGAAAGCCCTTTCTCTGGTGACTTTCAAATGGGCTTCTTTTGGCCCGGGGATAGAGAGGAGATTTTGTGTTCCTGACCTCAGTGCTCTCTAGGGAACATGTGGGGAGAGACGGTCCTTCAGGTAGGCAGGTCCCAGGCCATATAGGGCTTTAAAGGTAATAACCAGCACCTTGTACTGGACTCGGTACATCACTGGAAGCCAGTGCAGAGTCTGAAGACCTGGCCGAATGTGTCCCCACTTTGGGAGACCTAATAACAGCCGGGCCGTGGCATTCTGCACCAGCTGCAATTTCCGAGTCCGGGACAGGGGCAGCCCCATGTAGAGGGCATTGCAGTAGTCCAACCTCGAGGTGACCGTAGTATGGATCACTGTTGCTAGGTCGTCATGCTCCAGGAAGGGGGCCAGCTTCCTTGCCCGCCTAAGATGAAAAAATGCGGACTTGGCAGCGGCTGCTATCTGAGCCTCCATCTTTAAGGAAGGCTCCAACAGCACCCCCAAGCTCCTGACTCTGTCCGCCGCCGTCAGCGGCGCACCGTCAAAAGCTGGCAGGAGGATCCCCCCCCCCGGGCTGAGGCGACCCAAGCAAAGGACCTCTGTCTTCGTAGGATTTAGCTTCAGCCCACTCAGTCTGAGCCACTCAGCCACGGCCCGTAATGCCCGGTCAAGATTTTCCAGGGCGCAGACCGGCCGGCCGTCCATCAGTAGATAGAGCTGGGTGTCATCAGCATACTGATGACACCCCAGCCCATACCTTCGGGCAATCTGGGCAAGAGGCCGCATGTAGATGTTGAATAACATCGGGGAGAGAACCGCCCCTTGGGGCACACCACAGTCGAGTGTGCGCCTCCGGGATAGCTCCCCCCCCAATTGCGACCCTTTGTCCCCGATCTTTCAGGAAAGAGGAAAGCCACTGTAAGGCCAACCCCTGAATCCCCGCGTCGGCGAGGCGGCACGTCAGTAGCCGATGGTCGACCGTGTCGAACGCAGCCGACAGGTCTAACAACATCAGCACCGCCGAGCCACCCCGATCCAGATGCCGTTGAAGGTCATCCACTAGGGCAACCAACACTGTCTCCGTCCCGTGTCCTGGGCGAAAGCCGGACTGAAATGGGTCAAGGACGGAAGCGTCCTCCAGGAAAGTCTGTAATTGCATCGCCACTGCCCTGGAATTTCTGGAATTTGTGTAAAAATTGTGTATGACTGGCTATCACTAAAATATTCTTATTGTTATGTTGTTGTGCCTGTAACCAGTGTATTTTTTATTTGGATTTGCATATCTGAGATTATTGATGTTTTTCCTAGCAATCTTAATTCCAACATGATTCATCCAGGCGAGCATTCTGCATGATGTACTCTATATGTAAATTAAATAAATACATCCTTGCCGAACTCCTTCTCCTATTCTAAACCAATCAGTTGTTCCATATCCTGTTCTGACAGTTGCTTCTTGACCCTTATACAGGTTTCTCAGGAGACATGTGAGGTGGTCTGGTACGCCCATCTCTTTAAGGACTTGCCACAGTTTGTTGTGATCCACACAATCAAAGGCTTTAGCGTAGTCAATGAAGCAGAAATAGATGTTTTTCTGCTACTCCTGTGCTTTCTCCACAATCCAGTGAACATTGGCAATTTGATCTCTAGTTCCTCTACCTCTCAAAAACCCAGTTTGAACTTCTGGTAGCTCCTGAGCCACATACTGCTGAATCGTAGCTTGTAGGATCTTTAACATGACCTTGCTGGCATGTGAAATGAGTGCAATGGCGCGATAGTTTGAACATACTTTGGCATGTTTGGTGTAGTGGTTAAGTGTGCGGACTCTTATCTGGGAGAACCAGGTTTGAATCCCCACTCCTCCACTTGCACCTGCTAGCATGGCCTTGGGTCAGCCATAAATCTGGCAGAGGTTGTCCTTGAAAGGGCAGCTGCTGTGAGAGCCCTCTCCAGCCCCACCCACCTCACAGGGTGTCTGTTGTGGGGGAGGAAGGTAGAGGAGATTGTGAGCTGCTCTGAGACTCCAATATTTTCTTCTTCTACCCTTCTTTGGGATTGGAATATAAACTGATCTTTTCCAATCCTGTGGCCACTGTTGCATTTTCCAAATTTGTTGACATAATGAGTGCATCACTTTAACAGCATCGACTTTTAGGACTTTGAATAGCTCAACTGGGATACTGTCATCTCTGCTTGCTTTGTTGTTAGTAATGCTTTCTCTTTTTTTAAGTTTAAATTTTTATTAGTTTTTCAAAGAGTAAAGGGAACAAGGGAAAGGGGAAATAGAAAAATAGATATAATCATCTATAATAATATAGTTTAGCCTGTATAGAAATACTTCCTTAAATTCACACCTTATCAAGTATTGTTATCACTTTACACTATATCAACATATTCATAGTAAAATATTTCAATGATTGTAAGCCTGTGGCTAAGTTATCCACAGCTGTAGATTTTGAATATATATCCCATTATACTATAGATTACAGGCAAAGGGGGCAAAAGTTCACACCATGGAATCTTAAGTATCTAACCACACATATAGCTTCACCCAAAGTTTACTTGCTTCTTTTCCGGCAAGTAACTGGGAAAAACAGTCCATCTCAGCTGTTTCCAGTATTTTCTCCATCAAGTCCGATCTCATGGGAATTTCTTGGAGTTTCCATTTCTGTGCCAAAAGAATTCTAGCTGCTGTATTAATATGCACCAATAAATGCCTCATCTCTTTCGTATAGTCATCAGGATATATGTTCAGTAAAAATAATTCTGGTTTAAATTGAATCTGAGTTTTCAGGATTTTCTCTAATAACTCATGCACCATCTTTCAATAGTCTTTCACCACCTCACAAGACCACCACATATGATAAAAGGACCCAACATGCTTAGTACATTTCCAGCACTTATTTGACATATTAGAATTACATTTTAGAGAGTTTTTGCAGGGTTACATACCATCTATAAAACATCTTATACAAATTTTCTTTAAAAGCTACTGACTTAGTTAATTTGATATTACGTTTGCATAACTTCTCCCATTCCTCTAATATGATATTATGACCCACATTCTTTGCCCATTGAACCATGCATTCTTTTAAAGTCTTGTCTTGCATCTTCATCTGTAATAAATATGAATATAACTTGGAAATTAGCTTTTCTTGAGGCCCCAGGGAAATTTTATCAAATGGGTATTGCTCCCTATTAAAATCTACTATCTTATCTTTAGCATACCTGGACTCTACTTGTGTTCTCAACCACCAACTCATTTTAATATCTATGTTTTCCAGTTCTTCCTTGGTTTTCAATTGGTAATCTTTTTTCAGCAATTCTTCAGATCTATAACTCTGGTTTGGTTTTATAAGATTTGGGGGTGTAAATGCTTCCACAGGAGAAACCCATCTTGGAATTTTCTGATAGATTCTTGGTTTTAATCAAGTCCACATATGGTACAGGGATTTCCTGAAGCAATGATTCTTGAAATACGAATGTCCTTCTAATCTTTGGTACCATAAATACGCATGCCGACCCAAAGTAAGATCATGGCCCTCTAACGTCAACTGTCTTTTATCATTCAAAAGAACCCAGTCTTCAAATCTCTTACCCAGGTCAGCACCAAAGCTCTGTAATATAATTGCCAGTCAGGTAGACCCAAGTCCATTCTTGTTTTAGAGTCCTGTAATGTCTTCAGTTTAATTCTTGGTTTTTTCTTTCGCCAAATAAATTCAGAGACCATTTTGTTCAATTCCCAAAAGAATACATTAGTTAAAAGCACTGGTATAGTTTGGAAGAGAAATAGCAATCTTGGCAAAATGTTCATTTTTACTGAAGCTATTATTCCCATTAAGGATGGAGAGCCAGTTTGATGTAGTGGTTAAGTGTGTGGACTCTTATCTGGGAGAACCGGGTTTGATTCCCCACTCCTCCATTTGTACCTGCTAGCATGGCCTTGGGTCAGCCATAGCTCTGGCAGAGGTTGTCCTTGAAAGAGCAGCTCCTGTGACAGCCCTCTCCAGCCCCACCCACCTTACAGGGTGTCTATTGTGGGGGAGGAAGGTAAAGGAGATTGTGAGCTGCTCTGAGACTCTTTGGAGTGGAGGGCGGGATATAAATCCAATTTCTTCTTCTTCTTCTCAATTCAAATCTTGCCATTTCTCAAGGTCTTTTTTAAATCTCTTTAATCAGTTTATCACAATTGTCGACCTTTAAATCACTGCATTTATTTGTAATATGAATGCCCAGATACTTAACTCTTTTCTCATAAGAGAATCCTGACTTTTGTTGAAGTCATTGGGATTGTTTTGTTGTCATATTCTTAGTTTAAAATGTTGTTTTGTGATAGTTTATTTTCAATCCAGCCCAACGGCCAAATTGATTAATCTTGTTCAGCAAATATTCAATAGAGTCTATTGGTTGTTCTAGTATAAAAACCAAGTCATCTGCAAAGGCCCTCAATTTGTATTGTTCACCCTTGATCAACCTTCCTTTAATACTTGAATCTTTTCTTATTTGATTATTCAATATCTCTAGACACAAAATAAACAAAAGTTGTGACAGTGGACAGCCTTGTCTTGTATCCTTTTGAATAGCAATTGCTTCAGATGATTCACATTCACCATTCACCAACACCTTTGCCCTTTGTGAAGAATATATTGATTGCATTGATCTCAAGAAGTTCTCACCATCCTCCATATCCTTCAATTGTTGTAACACAAATTGCCAATGAATGTTGTCGAAGGCCTTCTCTGCAGCCAAACAAATTAATGTTAATTGCTTCTCTGGATGGTTCTCATAATATTCCATTATATTGCATATTGTTCTGACATTATCTTTCAGATATCTTCTGGGAAGAAATCCTGCATGATCTTGATGAATCATGCTCAATAATACTTTCTTTAGACGTTGTGCCAGTATTGAGGCAAAAATTTTGTAATCTGCATTTAAGAGAGAGATTGGCCAAAAATTCTTTATATCTTTCAAGTCTGTACCCTCTTTAGGAATTAAAGATATTGTGGCTTCTTGCCACGAAGCTGGGAATTGGGCTTCAATTTGGATCTTTTCAATAAGAGATTTAAATGGTAACAACAGATAATCTTTGAAAGCTTTATAGAACTTTGCAGGCAAACCATCTAGTCCTGAGGACTTACCATTCTTTGAGATGCAATTGCCTCTCCAATTTCCCTTATTGTTACTGGCTCATTTAAAGTTTTCCGTTGCTCCTCCGTAAATTTATTAAGATTGTTCTGTTTGAAATATTCTACCAGATCTTCCTTTTGGACTTGTTTGGCTTCATATAATCTTTTGTAGAATCGCTCCACAATTTGGCATATCTCCTGTCTTTGGAATTTCTCTTTATTATCCCAAACCACTTGCATCTTCACATCTTGAGTTTTATTCTGTTTGAAAAAAATTCCATTTCTATCTTGGTTTCGTGAAGAAAATCTTTATCTTTCAGAATTGAGGTATTTAGCCTCCAAGATCTTTTCCGGTGGGCTCCCTTGAGTTTTATCATTACATGATTGTGGTCTGATATAACTCTTGGTTGAATTTCAGTCTCCACTAGATCTTTAACCAGGTCAGTAGACAGCCAAGAAATATCAATTCTTGACCATGACTGGTGGCTAGCAGAATATGTAAAGTCTCTAGATTTTGGGTATCTTGTTCTCCATGCATCGACTAAATCCAGTTCTTCTGTGAGTTTCCAAAAGTTGATGGTAATTGAAATCCTTAGTTTTACTAGGTATATGTGTTTTTTTGTCCAATTGTCTATCACAAATGGCATTAAAATCTCCTACTATTCTGCATATTCCAGGTTTGTAAGCTTAAGGTGTAGACCTTTAAAGAATTTTTCCTGACGTTCATTCAGTGCATAAATGTTTGCCAGTAAAAAAATTTTCCCATCTACAACGATTTCTACTAATAAGATCCTTCCGTCTTCTGAAGCATACTGCAACTGTGGATTAAATTTGTCTTTTATATAAATTGCTAAAACCCTTTTTTATTATTTGAGTCCTTTGCTATGAATAAATTGCCAAGTTTCTTATTTCTCAATAAGTGTTGATCTTTTGCCAAAATATGAGTTTTTTGTAAGCAAATTATGTCCATTCCCAATTTTGCCAAATATTTAAAGGTATTCCTCCTTTTTATAGGGGAGAGGAGTCCATTTACATTAATAAAAACAATTGAAGCCATAATGAATTTTTCTTATCACTATTTTTTTTTATCTTTTTTAGTCTGAAGTCTTGTTGGGTATTTCCTTGCTCCACTTGGGTCCTCTTCATCTGAGATTTCCTCTTCCTCTTCCTCCTCTTCATCTTCTTTCTTTTTCTTCCCTTCTTTCTTCTCAATTTTCTCTAAGAAATTCTTGGCTTTAAAGGTAAAGTTAATCCTATACCTATTTTCTTCATAAGTAAAAAGAAGACCTTCTGGCATTAGCCACGTATATGGTATCTCTCTTCCCCTCAAAAAGTTTGCCAAGCCTTGATATTCTCTCCTCTTTTGTCTAATTGACCATGGTACCTCTCTCAAAATCTTCACTGTGTTTCCTGCAATCATCACTGGTTTGTCTCTTGTTCGTTTCAAAATGTCTTTGGTCACCTTCCTTGTCAGCTTCAAATGGATTTCACTACGTAATTTATTTCTTCTCGTGAAACTTGAAGGTACCCGCCTCACCTGGTCAAACTCTTCTTCCATTTTATCAGGAATCACTTGTAAGAGTTCTGAAAGAGCTTCGCTTAATACTTTCTGTAAGTCTTCAGATTTTTCTTGTGGTACATTTTGAAACCACAGCATATAAGCTGCTCTGTCCATTTCCAATTGAAGACATCTACTTTCATAAACTTTCTGCTCTTTTTCCAGTTGTTCCACCTTTTGAGTGTTATCAGACACTTGTGTATCTAAGACCTTCAAAGCTTTATTAGTCTCTGCCATTTGCTTTCTATTCTCTTGAAGTTCTAGTTTGATCTCTGCCATCTGTTCACCTATATTGTCTACCTTACCTGTCAGTTGTGCTATAGCCGTTAAAAGGGTATTTTGCATCTCCTTCATATCCTCCTGCATAGCTGCAGGTGTGAACTTTCCAGGGCTAGATGCCAAGCTAGGTGAAGGGGTCAAAGGTCGATCTTCTTGGTTCTCTCTTTTCCTTTGTGGCTCCTTAAGCCCAGTAGATGCTTTATTGTCCATCTCCTTTAGCAAGTTGGTCCCCAGACGTAAGCCACTTCAGATATTTTCACTTCAGCAACCTGTTTTGGAACACAATGTTCCTATTTGTATCAACAAATTCACAATTCAACAAGAGATGTCAGTGTTATGAAAAAAAAGTGGTTTGTTTGGGAACAGAACCTTCTCGTTTAAAACAACAATTTAACCAACCCCAAACAATACTAAGCAAAATGTTAAACAAAACCTTTTGGGCCAAACCAGCCTCCCAAGCATTCTAACTCACAATAAGAATTTACTAAAATACATTCTCCAGCTAGAAAGGTCCAACCTCACTGTTCCTTTAAAAGTCCCTTCAGGTATTCCAAAGTAGAGGGATATAGAGATCTTAACAATTATAATCCAGGGCTAGATGTCCAAAAAACACAAAAAAACCCCCAAAAGGACAAAAACTAAACTCAAGGGAAAAATTGAGAGTGATGCAAGGATCCCCTTCAGCCAGTCAGCTTTTTATAATCCAACAAAATCCATTTAAAAAAACAGGGAAAAGATGCTAATAGCCAAGAGCCTCCAGTATTTTTATAATCCATTTAAAGGCTTGGGAACTTCACAGTTAATCTTTTCAAAGTCAACCAGATAGTTATTTTGGTAATCCACTGAAGATACCGGATAGATCCACAGGTATATAATTAAGACCAACCAAGATTTATTCAGGATGGGTGCCTTCCTTTCATCACAGCCGTGGCAAATCTTTATATCTTAAGACCAGAGAAGTTTTATTCCAAAGCTAAGTCCTCAAATCGATACAGAGCAACTCCCAAAGTCATTCTCTGGAATCATAGATTTAAATCAAAAGCTATACAGCCCAGTATGCTTGTCAGACTTTTAAACTCCTTATGCATCCACCGCAGCCCCACACACACCAGAAAATGAGAGGTTGTGTGGAGAAGCAAGACAAATCAGGTCCACGTAAGCCAGTTAGACAGTATACAAGCTAAGGTTACTAATAAGTAGCAAGATCGTTAAGGCACAGAGTCATAAACACAAGCTCCAACTTCTAGGCAAGTCTTTGGGAGGCCTCAAAAGCAGGGGAGAGGGAGCTGGGGGATTCCCCCCCCTTCTCCCTTAACCATCGCCTATTCTCTTTGCCTCATAAGTTGCCCATTCTCTGAATCCCAACACCGCAGCGATCCAACTTGAAAAGTAAATAAAAATGTAGAAAGGCACTTACAATCCGCTTGTTGAAGAGAAGTAGATCAAACAGGCATTTAAAGTTGAAGTTGAAAGAAAAGAAGAAAGCCGGTGTTCAACCCCAATGCCATTTAAAATGGCAATCGGGGCAGCAAGGCTTGCAGCGACAGTGGGCTCAAAAAACAGCCGCCACTGTTATTCCCGCTCCATGCCGTCAAGCCGCCAGCCTTCCCGGACCCTCCCTGGATCCAGGAATCGATCACCCCAACACTGAGGAGCCCCTCTGCTGCCCGATTGGTGAGCGATTCTCAGAAGCCTTCCTGGATCATTCACCACCTTGGGTCACCGAAACCGGAAGTTCAGTAATGCTTTCTAAGGCCCATTTGGCTCCACACACCAGGGAGGTCAGCGATTTCACCATCGTGGTTGTCAAGGACATTGAGATCCTTCTTGTATAATTCTTCTGTGTATTATTGCCACCACTTCCTAATCTCTTCTGCTTCTGTTAGGTCCCTACCATTTTTGTCCTTTATCATGGCCATCTTTGCACAAAACGTTCCATTGATTTCTCCAATTTTCTTGAAGACGTCTCTTGTCCATCCCATTCTATTATTTTCCTCTATTGCTTTGCATTGTCCTTTCAGGAAGGCCTCCTTATCTCTCCTTGCTGTTAAATATCTTAGTATGCAGTGTACAATATGCACATAGTGATAAATCCATCATGTAGTACTCCTGTATTGGCATTCCACCTAAGGGGCTGTTGAAGGCAGAGTCATGAAGTAAATTGGGAGCAAGGAAAATTATTTTATTTAAATAGATATCTCTTTTTTGGAAACTAACGTAGCATCCCTTGAAATGGATGACCTGGGCTAGCCCAATCTCATTAGGTTACCTAAACAGGGTTGGGCCTGGTTAGTACTTGGATGGGAGAGTACCAAAGAAGACAATGGCAAACCACCTCTGTTTGTCTCTTGCCTTGAAAACCCTATGCGGTTGCCATAAATCAGCTGTGTTTTGAGGGCACTTTCCACCACCAATGTAACATACTAGCTAGAAGGAGGTATCTGGTTCAAATGTTGCTTATTTCAAAAACATACCAGGTGGCCATCAACAAGCCACTCTATCTTCGAGCTCCCCTACAACACACATACACAATAGGGAATAATAATACTAGCTGTCATATGGATTGCAGCAATTTAATGCATATAAACAATCATGAACTTTAATAGTTGTATATGAAGCATAATTAGGTAAGAAATAATACAGGATTAATTTAGCTCTATCTACAATTCATTTCAAAACACTTTTGGCATTCTTTACATTTTTAAAAAACTGCAGCACATCACCCCCGATCCCTAAATTTTAAAATAAGTTTTTAAAAATCTAAATCAAATCATGAAATATTAAGGTTGGAATAGAAGGGCACTTTTGAAATGATGTATAAATGAAGCAGAAGCTTTCACTTTCTTCCAAGTGTAGATTTCCCACTGATTGCATCTCCTGGATATCTGAAAAATAAATCAGTCTTGTGCCAGGAGCCCTTTAAATGACATTTTACTGCTGGATTGCTACTTGCCATAGTTCAGGTTAGTAGTTTCAGGAGGTTTTTCATTGCTGCCTATTGATTCAATGTCTGCTGCAGGAACAAGCAACAATAATACAGTTTTCCCATCAATAGAGTGGATTTAATATTTCAACAGAAGTGTGCGTGTGTGTGTGTGTTTATAAGAAAAAAAAACAAAGAAAATCCCCTGTGGGTTGTAAAAACTAGTTTATCAAGTGGTTTATCAAGTGGTGAAGATTGTATTAGTCCACAGAAGAATCTCTTTTAATTAGTAAACAGATATTTTTAATACCACTTAATGAAGTAAGAAGTGTCCATAATGCACTCAGCTACCAGTTCACTCACAAACTTTGAGCTGGCTGTGATGACTGCATTTGAGCTGGAAAAATCACCACAAGATGATGTTAGAAGCCCCATTCCATCACCCTGTCCCAGTGCAATTTCTTTATATTGTTTTTATAGCCTGCCATTCTCACGGAGACTCAGGGTGGATTACACAATGGAAGTCAATACAACCAACAGGATGGGACATTCAATAAGGAGTGGGATAATATTAAGATTGCAGAAATCTGAGACAAATCTGAAACAAAGGATAAGTAGTAACAAGACATGTTAAAAGAGGCAGATATTACACAGTAGGATAATACATATAGCAGCAGATAGTATGTACTATACACAGTGTATAATGTGCATCCAATTTTCCTTCTTTAAAGCAGCTTCCTATTGCCATTGTAAAAATGCCCTTCTGAATAATTCAGTTTTGCATAGTCTATGGAATGCCAGGAGAGTGGGAGGCTTCCTGATTTTATTAGGCAGGCAATTTCATAATGTGGGGGCCGTAACAGAGATTGCACATGTACCAGAAGTTGTTGATTATGACCATTTGCAGGGTGGTACTTGCAGAAGTGAGTAGAATGGGAATAATATCCATGCTCTGACTACCTCCTGATAATAGCCAAGAGGTGGTATTCTGGACTAGGAATGGGCACAAACTGACTTAGTTTATGATGAATTTTGGCTGGTTCATAGTTAAAAAACCTGAAGTTTGTGGCAGATCAACTGGCATGAACTTTCCACAAACTTTCAAGCTGTTTGTAGGGGCTAATGCCGGTTTGTGAATTGATACATATCCAGATTGTCTCTTCTCAAACAAAATGTTTATCAAACTTCAAATCAATGGGGGAGGGGTGAGATTCTTTGGCCTTGGAAACACTGTTATCAGTTTCAAACTAGTCATGTCAGTTTCAAGAGGGGTTCCTCCTCTTTGCCTGCATTCCTTTGTGTTCACTTCCCACTTTCTTGCACAGTGCTTGCAAAATCCCAACCCCTTTCCTTGGATTTGTGACTCTGTGTTTTGAGATCAGTCCTTTTAAGCTTGCAATGCCAATGGCACTGGACACCCTAGTTACTGGTTATGATAGGCTTTCAAAAATGCCCCTCCCACACTGGGATGTGATTGAGCTGGCATTGGAACATTGGCACTGGGTTCTGCTGGGAACTAGTACATTGCACTGGTTCTGCTGGGCTTTGGAAATGCACCCCTCCCCGCTTGGAGTGTGTTTCTGTGCTGGAAACGCGCACACACACACACACACCCCCGCTTGGAGTGTGTTTCTGTGCTAGGCGTCAATCCTGTTGAGCTGGTATTGTCACAATGACACCGGGTTCTGCTGGGCACACTGCACTGATTCAGCTGGGTTTGCAAAAATGCCCCCCACACACACACCTTCAGTGTCCACTGCAGAGATTCTCTGGGACTTTGATTGTGTTCTGTTCATCTTCTATTGCTCTTGTTTTAATTGCTGTTTTTTTCTCCATTGGAGAATGGGGGCATTTCTTTGGGGGGCTGTAACTCAGACCTAATAAATCCAATCCCACCAAACTTGGAGGGCAGGTAGAGGACAGTCAGCCAGAGTTCCACTGCCAGCATGATGTCTCTAGCATTCCAAGGGGCTATTCTGCTGCATCACAAACCTCACAAATGGAACCAGCTCATTTAGCCCTTAAAAGTTCATGGCAATTCATGGCTCACAAACCAGACATGTCACCAATCACAAACCAAAGCAAATTGCATTTTCCTGGTTCATGCCCATCCCTATTCTGCACCAATTGATGTCTCCAAGTTGACTTCACAGGGAAACCTATGCAGAGTGCATTACTGTAGTATAGTCTCAATGTCACCATGATGTGGATCATTTCACCTCCTTGTGGACTACCTGGAGTGGCACAAGTCCTTCTTACACAATACAGAGAACCTACATTGAAAGAGAATTAAAACACACAATGGGCATAACGATCATTTAAACTGCTTCAGGAATGATAGATTATATGATGTCTACCAGCCACCCAATGATTGCACTTCCTCTCTTTTCCTCTACAGCAGGGCCGGATCCAGGGGGGGCAGAGGGGGATGCTTGCCCCAGTGCCAACAAAGGGGGGGCGCCAAATTGGGTATGGAGTCCATTGTATGCTATGGGACCATAACATAGAATGGCCGATAAGGGGGTGCCATTTTTTTAATTTTACCCCCCCTAAAAAAAACATGTAGATCTAGTCCTGCTCTACAGCTTCTTACAGTTGCACCATTCTCAGTATGCAAGTCTATGTCAGTCATTGTCAAAATCTATGGTAATATACATTATTCCATTATGAAAGAACTGTTATCTGGCCATAAAAAATAAAGAACAAACAAAATAGAGGAGAAATATGAGGAGATAATGAGAGCTAGCAGCAGCAGAGTAACATCCTGCTGAATGTGTTACCTCTCTCTGCTTAAGACGTGGGCATGCTCAGAGAGGTGAACATTTGAACTTGAGCCAAAGAGGTCCAGGCTTTAGCCTGAGATTTGCAGCCTCAAATTGGGTAGAAGATAAGGTAAGCATTCAAAAGATTTCTCACCCTTTTTTTCTCTTTTCTCACTCCTTCTATAGTATTAGCTGCTTTAGGTCTTCCTTGGAAGATAAGCAAGATATAAATAAGCAAACTGCTATAAGCTCAAAGTATCCAACCCATAAAGGAAACTACTAGCTGCATCTCTGAATGATTCTGTGTTCCGGTCTCACCCTCTTCCAATCAGATCAGTTGGAGATGAATAATTCTGTAACATCTCTGGCTCAAGCAGTCATTCTTACCTAAACAAGACTTTTACCATTAGAGAAATCATGCCCAGGACTTGTACAAAAAATATAAGGAAAAGGTTCCTCTGAGGGAGATCTTGTTCACTTTGAAAGCCAGCCTTAATTTAGGGGGGAAATCCCTTAGCTCTCAGAATTCTGGGAAGAACAACTTCCAATTTTCATAAGGACATATTCTCAAGACCACCAGATGAAAACTGAGGAAACAGTCATAAAGAAAGTAACATTAATTGACAAGGACAAGTTTAACATACCATATCTTTAGCAGTAATATCCAGGGCTTACTCCTCAAATGTCAAACTAAACTGTATCTTCAGTTGATAAAGTTTTGATGGGCATAGTTCAATTTGACACGTGTTTAGTGGGAGGAAGTGGCACATGTCTACACCATCCATAAATCACACCAGAAAAAAATGTGTTACTAATGAGAGATGCCAATAGCATTCTTTTGAATTGCCTGCCTTGTTAGCTTTGCACCAAGGAGAACCAGTGATATCACTGAAAAAAGGAGTGAAGTGATCTTCCAGATGGTTCATCTGCTTGCTTTTCTCAATCACACTGCCCCCTTCATTTAGTAGTTTCCATCAAACACAAGCTAAATACTTTTTGTCTTTTGGTACCTCACTTGAGAAGAAATGCCACTGTCACATGATTAAGAACTGAAGAAGCTGCAGAAAAAAAAATGACCCAGAAGGTGAAATTTATTATTATACTGAAATGAAAGTAACATGCTTTTTGACAAGTTTGACAAGCTTACAAGCTGGTTACTGTGATTTTTTTCAGAGGCACACAGCACCTTAACACAACCTATCTTGTAACCTGCAGAGAAGGGAAAGCATGGAGCATGCAGCTTCAAAAGTAGCGACCAGCTGAGCAATTAACCTGTGGAGATAGCACAGCATTGCAGAGCAGAATGCAATTAGTACCTCTTATCAATTCAAGGGAACTCTCACAACTCTTCCAGTTCTCTATAGGAACTTTCCTAACTCTCTGTTAGGAAAAAAGGAAATGGATGTGGAACCAAATAAACATTGGTGACTTATTTGAGACAATGGGATGTTCATGACGACAGTGGGAAATGTCCATGTTATCCTTCAGCTTTTAGATCTGAAAACTGGGGTAGTGGAAGATTTTATGACATTTTATGATACAGAATTAGTTAAAAGAAAATCTGTTAAAGTTGATTCCATATGTCACATTTTTGTCTGTCTGTCTATCAATCATCATCATCACCATCACCATTATCTATCCTCCACATATTTAGGAGTAAGGCCTACTGAACTCCCAGGAACTGAACAAACATGCACACAATCAGGCTGCATACTGTTTATAGCTCAAAGCAAACTTGCACTTGAAATGCAGACGAATATAAGGCACATCTGCCTTATAAACAATACTGTGCTATTGAGGAAAAAGTAAACATTATGTGATGAATGGAGCACCTGGTCACTTTGAAGCAATGTTTAAAACCAAGACTGCCCCAGGGATATCTGCTTTCAAAGCCTTCCTCCTCTTCCCTGCACCTGCTTCTGCTGTGTATGCCTCCTGTTACATGGCCTCATGTTGCTGCTTCTTTGCTCACCTGCCCCCCCCCCCCAAGGGCTCTCCTGCTTTGCTGCACATTGTCTCTAAGTGTAAAGCTTGATTTTATTTCTGCTTCATGGTCACTTGCTTCCTCCCACTCTGTTAGGCTGAAGCATTTATGGGTTCAAATAAGAGGAAGCGATGGCTGCACTCTATAGCTGCTGAAGCCCAATGGAAATGATGGAGGGCTCTATGTGAGAAAAAAATATATCGATGACAAGTTTTGTACAATACTCTGGGCCAAAACAAACACTGTGGTGGAGAATAACTATCGGGAGTGGTCAACAAATTGCTATCATGCTAGTTATTTTCAACCAGAATGCTGCCTAGTTGAAAAAGACGAAGAATTCCTGAGCTGTACCAATTAATTGAGTGCCTGCCGTCTGCAATCTCATCCAGGACCTTTCTAGGATAGCTCGAAGCTGCCAAGCAACATTCATGCAAAATAAAATTTAAGATGAACATTTAGTGGTCCTCTTCCTTCCTTCAATGAAACTGTTTTAAATAAGGAGGAATAATACAAGACAATTTTGTCTATGTAGAATACATAGAGCATTAAAAAAAAAAAGAATTGTCACAAGGTGGGGGAGTTGGAATTTCTTAAAATCCAACAGATAATCTGCTTGCAGGCTCCTGCCAAAAGAAAACAAAGGAGATAATCTCAATTTTCAAAAAGACAGAAATGATAAACGCATACATTATGCTATAGAGTGAAAATTAAACTAAAAGAACCCAATACTATATTTCTCTAAACTAGGGAAAGGCTGTGTTTTCATTCAGCCCAATAGGATTACAACTTACTGCTGCCATATCCTCTTTTTATACTAACTGAGAACCTGTCACTCCCAAAATCTGGTTCTTGTACACAAAATACCCTGGCTAATCATCAGAAAGCCAGTCTTAGTAAAATGCCTACTACCAGTGAGATCCTATGTAGAGTTGCAATGGACTTGGACTGGGGTGATTCTTCATAGGGTTACACTGTAAGTCACTTATTTGTTGAATAAGTATTATACATATGTGAACAAAATTCCAGTTTACTTCTTATTCATGCACTGCTTCCCTTTAAAGGACTGAGCTGGGGTGGAAGCCTGCCTGCTCTTCCTCTTCTTTCCCTTTCCATATAGGGTTGTGGCTATGTAGGTGGTCTGCCCCCCTTCCAGCCTGGAATAAGACCACCTCCAACAATTTACCATGTATTTTTCTATCCTTCACTCTCTTCTTTTCAAGGGAGGGAAGAAAGTAGTCAAGTTCCATAGGAATCAATTTTGGAACTATTACTATTTAATTTGTTTATAAATGATCTTTGTATTGCCCCCCCCCCAATACTCAGAATACCCAAAACACCCACTTATTTGACTCCCTAGCCATCAACAATGCAAAGAGGTAGGATGCACATCTTTGAAATAAAAATTTTTAAAAATGTTATGTTTGGCTTAAGCCCATTACGAATGTCAATTAGCCGCTCTGAGACTCTTCGGAGTGGAGAGCGGGATATAAATCCAATATCATCATCATCATCTTCTTCTTCAATTGTTTTGTTTGTTTGTTTGTTTTTTTAGAAAATCCACTAGGTGACTTAGATCTGTCAAAAAGGAAAAATAGACCTGGGTTTCATCAATATACTGATGATAATTCACTTCAAACCTCTGGGTTATTTCAACTGGTGACTTCATATAAATGTTAAATGGGGAGGAGACTAAACTAGTCATCTAGTACAACAGTTTTATCCAATAACCAAAAGAGACTAATAAAGGTCTAAGTACTTCACCATCTGTCATTTTAATAAAACTTTAAAAAGATAGCCCCCTGTGCAAGCACCAGTTGTTTTCAACTCTGGGGTGACGTTGCTTTCACAACATTTTCATGACAGACTTTTTACGGGGTGGTTTGCCACTGCCTTCCCCAGTCATCTACACTTTCCCCTTAGCAAGCTGAGTACTCATTTTACCAACCTCAGAAGGATGGAAGGCTGAGTCAACCTCGAGCCGGCTACCTGAACCAGCTTTCTCTGGGATCAAACTCAGGTCATGAGCAGAGGGCTCCGACTCAGTACTGTAGCTTTACCACTCTGCACTACGGGGCTCTTAATAAAACTTTAGGAGGATGTTTATACCAGACATCCAAGCACACTTGATACACTGCACCCACTGACTGAGGGAAATAGGTTTAGAAGGGTGTAAATGATTAGGCTAGCACTATACAGGAGATATCACCACTGATCTCAGTAACCATGCAAGTATAATTCCAGTGGATTCTTCAGGGAAGCCATGTCAAACTGGTTTAGGGTGACTGCATAGATTGCTCATCCATAGATTTTTGCAGCCTGTGGGGCAAAGAAAGACCCACACAGGAAGAATATTTTCTCCCTTTATTACAGCAGGCTGCCAAGTGTTGAACCAAATTGTTTTTTAAAAGATGGTTTTCCTGTTTCACAGAACAATGTGTTTCATTTCTGTAGGTACTTTCCCCTCTCCTAGCATAATGCATAAGAATTAATATTTCATAGCTTCTTAATCCATTCATTCAGAAACAGAAATGCAGACTTTCAAATATTTATGCTTCAGAGTCAAGACATGGCACATTGAATTAGTGCACTGTGCTTTATCCTCTGCCACTGATTTATGATCAGTCTAGATCAGGTAACTTTTTTTTTTAAGTGTTCAACAAGGAGATGGTACTGAGATGATGATATACACTGCATTTAAATGCTGAATTTTATCCAAAGAAAGTATCTCATTATATGCTCATTCCAATAATATTTATTTAATTTTTTTAAAAAAAAAATGTTAAAAGATTTTGAGGTGTACTGCCAGTAGGAGAAACTAGAGCAGACTATTTAGCAGGATGTCCACAAAAGGCATGAAATGTGAACTCAGCAATAGTCAGTCTATTTTTGAGAGTAATCTGCCTGTGGCATTAAATAATACTGTAACCTTTAATACAGACATTCAGTTATTGAGAGAAGACTGAACAGGCCACGTTTCCTGTGCACAGGACAGGCTGTACTACTAGACATACTACTGGATGGGAAATCTTCTGAGATATAAATACCTTCCTTTTGACCCAGGCTTAATACAATATAGTCATTAACAGACATGCTCACATTTTGACATATTACTGTTTTATTGCTTTTGCATGCTCATGCTACTCAGATCAAAGGTTTGCTCAATTTGTTAATTTTACTATTCTGCCATTGAATCATAAATTTGTACCATTTTGCATTCTAAACCACTCCCTATCAGATAATTTTACTATACTGTCATTGGATCTTAAATTTGTACCAGTTTGCATTCTGAGCCACTGACTACCAGCTATGTGTGGCTTTGCTCACTGTACCGGATTCCTCGTCTGATGAAGTGTGCTTACACAGCACATGAAAGCTTACGTTCTGAATAAAATTAAGTTGGTCTTAAAGATGCCACTTGACTCCTGTTTTGTTCTACTAGACATACTGTCATTTCTAAAAGACTACGCAATCACTACTGGCGAACAGCAAAATTTGAGGGACTCTTATTATGATGTACGTTTGCAATTTCTAAAGCAATCAAGATTGATGGATGATGGGGAAATACAAAGGTAAGCCTTACTTCCATTTAGTCCATTACTGTCAATCGCATTCTGTAGGAGATCTCAGAATTAACTTCCTGAGGTGTTCAGAAGAAATTTCTACGAAACCTTCCCTCTGAGATTTTCTGAAGCATGCATTCTAGCAGTATCAAAAAAAAAAAAGTGTCTTCAATGGATCTAGCCCACTCCCTCAGCCAGAAGCTGCCACGTGTGTGTTTGTGTGTAGGTAAAGTGCTGACTTAAGGCAACCCTTTAGGGTTTTCAAGGCAAAAGGCATTCAGAGGTGGTTTACCATTGCTTGTCTCTGCATAGCAGCCATGGATTTCCATGGTAGTTTTCCATCCAAGTACTAACCAGGGCTGACCCTGCTTAGTTTGAAAGATTTGACAAGATGGGGCTAGCCTGGGCCATCCAGGGCAGAGCTGCCATAAAGACCTTCAACACCACAGAACTGTGCACTTACATTCACTAAGCAACAGCAGCTGATAGTGGCAGAACAAGCAGGAGATGGGCTGGGAAGAAAGAACTTGCCTGAAATGACATGTGACCCATTGTTTCCTTTTTGCCCTCACTGTGATTCTATCATCACCAGGATAATTGGTACTGAATGTCTTGTTAGTTTCATTTCTCCCTGATGAGAGAAAAGGTGCATCAGGGGTCATAAGTGAGAAGCCAGAGGATAGCTTCCAAAGCGCTGTAAGCACACTGACTAGGTAACCGCTTTATCACTTTACTTGTTTTGTATGTGTTTATATGGTAGATAATGGCTTTTATTACTATACCATCCATGTAAGAGTGAACATGGTATAGTGGTTAGGTGAATTAGGATCTGTAAGACCCTGGTTCAAATCCCCACTTGCCCTGAAGCTTACTGAGTGATCTTGGGTCATTCTCTCTCAGTCTAACCTACCTCACAGGATTGCTATGAAGATAAAATGAAGACAAATAGAATGAGGCACACAACCCGAGATCCTTGGTGGGAGGGCTAAATATAGATGAAGAAATAAATGAAGATACACTTTACCTAAACTAATGGAGGTATAAGATCTGGTGTTAAAAGACTCCAACGCTTTTGGTCCCAGGTGACTGCAACATCTCTACCATTGTTCTCTTAACTGATATGGCTCAGAATTTCATGGTTTCTATAGTGCTATACCAGACAATCATAGAACCTGTGCACATTTTAGATCTCCCTTTGCATTCTAGAATGAATAGATAAATGCTAATTTGTTGACTCGGTTATTTCACTTTTGAGCACACTGATGTTGCCTAAAATTGCAAGACTCTGATGATTGAGAAAGCTGCTTCCTTGTAATGGCTGTGTTTGATTTGAGAAGACCTTGATTCAAATTTCACACCCCTGTGAATTCACAAGCTACTTATTGTTTCACACATGCAGAATGGTGATGATACTCAGTTGCTGAATATCCCATGAAACATAGCTGTGCTGTTCAAGAACTAATGAGAGAAGGGGTGGCAATACTGCCTTGCTTGTGCTAACAAATCAACTTGAAATTATCCTGGATGGGGTTAGGAGTTGAAGGAACTGAATTCCAGTGTAGATTGATTCCAGAAGGTGATGTGGGAGGAGGGGGGAACTACTGTTCTGTGCCATGATATTCCTATTATTGTGTCCAGTGTGCTTGTACCTTTAAAATCCCTACAAAATCTCTGACTAGGATATTTGAAGGACTTCCCTCTCTTGTTCTCATCAGTTAAAAATAACGCTGAAAACTACCCCAGTCTTCAGAGCATGTATCTATCGGAGACAAAGCCCTCTCTATGGATATGCCCCTCTTGTGGAGCTTTCTGTAGAGAAACATCTGCCTGGTGTCATCTTTTAGGCACCAAGCAATGGTTGTCCTATTTATATATTCTTTTGCATGTGTGGTTGTGAGTCTGGTTTATGGTGGTGGTGTTTTTTTTCCTGGGCCCTGTAATTTTGTAAACTGGACTCTTCAAAGTTGCACTTTTGATTATTAATGTGACTTTATATTAAACTAAGAAAAAGGCCAATCGAGAGAAAAAAATACAATGGGGTCTAGAAAGAGGCATGGTTATATTATGGTATACTATAGAGTATGCGCCTCAAGGTGGCCATTTTCTGTAGGGGAACTGATCTGACTTCAGCTTTCCATTCCCTCCCTACAACCTCTATCTAAGAAAGGACAGTCTTTCTCCACAGTGTGGACCAAAGAAGGAGGGAAGCAACCTCAGCAGGGTATAATAACACAGAGTCCGCCCTGAAAGGCAACCATTTTCTTCAGGGGAAATGATCTCTGCCATCTGGAGAGCAGTTGAAAGTACTCTGCAGAGCAGTGATCTCCAGACCTCACCTGGAGACTGGCAACAATAGCTCCCCAAGAAGAAATGGCTGGTTTGGAGGTTGGAGTCTATGGCATTGCACCTGTCTAAAGGTCCCACCACTCCTCAAACCCCACCCTGTCCAGGCTCTACCCCTCAAAGTTCCAGGAATTTCCCAACCTGGAGTTGGCAAACCTATCTCCTTGTCAACCAACCCTTAGTTTACCTTTATCTGCTCCTCTGACTTCGGCTTTCCATCGCCTCCCCCTTTCCTGAAGCCTCTACCAAGGAAAAGTATAGTCTTTCTCCACAATGGGGACGAAAACAGCTTTCATCATTCTCCTCTCTCCCTTTTGATATGCAAAACAATCCTGTGAGGTAGATTAGGCTGAAAGCCTGTGACTGATCCAAAATCACCCTGTCAGCTTCTACAGCAAGAACCTGGTCTGGCAGACCCTGTTCTGAAGTGCTGACTGCCACATCACACTAGCTGTCATGGGGGACTGCTGCTGAACAGGAGCAAATAATGCACAGTATAAAAACACCGTGTAAACATAATAAGATTACTCAGCAAACAATCACCATCTGGTTATTATTATAATGTAATAATATGAACTAACTTCTGCACAGTCTTATCACTATACACCAGATATGGAGTTTGCTACTCAAGATACAATAACAACATTAAAGGGCTCAATCTCGAATCACCACAATTATGTCAATGATGAGAATCATAGTATTGCCAAATCCTCTTGATTTGTAGTGAGGCTTGAATAACTAGCAAGGCTTGAATGATGACATGCATTCCTAGGTTATTTAATTCTGCATGTTTCAATGAGACATCTTCTGGTCAACCTTTTCTATATTGGAACCACTGCTCATTCAATCTATTGCTTGGTAAAGACCCAGTCACACTTTAATTTTGGCAGTATAGTTCTCATAGGGTCTGGGGTAGGCAACCTCCAGGTGGAGCCTGAAGATCTCCTGGAATCACAATGGAATTCCAGACAACAGGTGTCTCTCCTCCCGAAGAAAATAACTGCTTTGGAGGGTGGACTCTATGGCATTATATTCAGCTGAGGCTTCTTCCATTCCCAAACTCCGGCTTCCATAGAATCCACCACAAAATCTCTTGTAATTTCCCACCAACCTGGAGCTGGCAACCCTAGTCAGGACTGGCCCCAATGAGTTTTCCCTCAAAGGCCAAGATAGGCCCAGAAAGGGCCTTCTCCCCTCATGTTTTACTGACAGAATCAAGCCTGGTTGCTAGCAACATCCACTGAGGGAAAATGAGTGCAGTGTAAGAATGAAAGAGCTGGCAGGATGGGCCAATAGGATGTGAAGGCAGCTTCCCCAGTGATCCAATCATCGTCTGTCCTGGGGCTTGAAGATATGGTTGCTTTTTGAGTGACATGTGGCTCAGCCAAAGGGATGGTAGGTGAGTAATCCCCAACATGGTTAGGGAGGGATGGAGGGATGGGGGGATAGATAGATAGATAGATAGATAGATAGATAGATAGATAGATAGATAGATAGATAGATAGATAGATAGATAGATAGATAGATAGATAGATAGATAGATAGGATTTGCTTTTATATTTTGTAAACTGCCAGGAGCCTCTTGAGACAGAAAAGTAGCTTTAACATTTTTTTTTTTTTTAAAAAAATACCACTAAGCTGCTAGTCCTAAATTAGGTGCAAGGTTCCTTCTGGCCACCAGTGAGGGATGAGGAGGTAGGATTGCCAGATCCAGGTTGAAAAACTACTGGAGATTTGGGGATGGAGCCTGAGGGGGGGCAGGAACCTCAGTAGGGTCCAATATCATAGGATCTCACCCTCCAAAGCTTCAGTTTTCTCCAGGGGAATTGATCTCCATAGTCTGGAGATGAGCTATAATTCCAAGGGATCCCCAGGTCCCAACTGGAAGCTGACATCCCTACCTAAACTAAGTTTTTATACCCTAACTATTCTATGCTAATGAAATATGTCACCTAGAACATTACAGCTGCATAGGCTGGGAGATAGTAAACATCTGAGGAACAATTTATTTTAATCCTGTCTTTTGTTCCTCCCTTTGCCTTTACATATCACATCAGGCTCTGGCCATACAAACAGTGGGGCTGATTAAATGACATATATTTTCCTATTCACCATCATTTTCAACACATCAAGCTGTCAAATTAGAATACTCTGTAATGGCTGCTCCGACCACAGAATTCTCCCTGGAGTATTCTTAACAGTGACAACACTCAGAATCAGCCCAAACTTTTCTTTATTTAAATGCATTGCTTACCTAATTGCCTATGATGTCAAATGAATAAAAAGGCAGAAGATTCTCATTTACAAAAAAAAAAATCAAATAAAAAAGCTTTCATTAGCATGTAAATAGATACTTGGGAGCTTTTTAAAATTCTGATTATTTACTCTGTTGGCCTTAACAGGCCATTAACAATGCAAATCCATAGCAAGGGGATGTTAGTTGGTCTTTAACCCAAAAGATACTGCTGATGTCATTCAAGTTCAGAACATTTTATCATATGAATAAGAATTTAGAGAGGGCAGGAGAAGTAATTCAGCATGAAGATGCTTATCATTTGTATTGAAATTGAAATCAGAAGCCATCATTCTATGTGTTTTGACTCTTCAGTGGAAGAATACATATGCTTAAAATTATTTAATGGTTTGGATTGTTATCACTGTATCAAGAACTTTATGGATATGATATAAATAAACAAATTAATATGTACATGAAGCACTCCTACACAAAGCAACAGGGTCAGGGCCTTAGAGCTACTTTTTTCTAATGTAATAGAAGGTACACACCACACAAACAGGCAATATAGGGGTACACACCACATACATATAGGCAAAACATTTAGTGGGGTGTACTATCTTGCCTAGTAGTGCTTTGGCACACACAAATGTGTTCAGAAATATTATCCAACATAACTAAAACCGAACAAAAATTAAAGAACATAATACAGAATTCTGAGATAGATAACTATACACACATTGAAAAATGGCAATAAATTTACCTTTAAAGTATAAGCCAACATATGTGATATCTATGTGAACCAGCTCACAAAGTAAAGTTCATCGGGAATTTTGGCTGGTTCGTGGTTCATGAAGCAATATTCATGGAAGGGTACTGACATGAACATTTCATGAACTTTGGTGCTGTTTGTGGTGGTTCATGGCTGTTCATGAATGATTACATTTCCAGACAGACTGCCTCCACTCAATTAGACTGCTTAAAAAATGCCAAGGAAATGGGGGGCTCAGAATTCTCCAGCCTTAGAAACACCAGTTGGAGTCCTCTAAAGCTTAACGAACACTGCTGGCTGCCAATAACTGAGTTCCATTCTGTTCTATGGAATTAGAATGCTATATATACACTCAGCTCAGTTCCCCACCCTCTCCTCTGTCAGCTGTTCACAGTTATACAGAGAGGCAGGGAACTTGTTAAAAGCACACTAGAAGAGCATATTCCCTCCTGATTGTGAACTCCTCTCTCCTGCTGAGGTTTGGGGGTGTTAGGTGGACTTGGGACGCTGAGTTGCCCTCTCTCTCTGTCCACACCAAGCAGAGGGACTTAGCTAGCGGGTTCCCTGGCTGAGGGCCCACATTTTGATTGTGATTCCACTCCCCTGCTGGGATTTGGGGGTCTTAGGTGGATTCATTTCTTTTCTCATGCTGAGCAGAAGGGCTTAGCTACTGGGTGCCATTTTATACCCTCCCAATCCTCCTGTTTGTGAACCCCTCTGTGCCATGAGGGTGAAAGTGGTTGCAAAGGGGTTTGGCATGAGGGGAAGACTCATTGGTTTCATAACACCAAACAATCACAATAAGCTGATGTTCATAGCTCCAATTTTGAGCTTGGTCATATTAGTGAAAGCTACAAGCATATAACTCTAGAATTACATTAATACAACTGATGGTATCATTGTGCTGGACAATTACTATTTGTGTCCTCCTGAAACTAATGCTGGATGTTGAGTTTGCATCACACTAATAGTAATTCAAAATTTGATTGCAACTGGAACATAGATATATAATAATTCCCCAGGATGCTTGAAACTGACAGTGAAAATAGTTCTGGAGCAGACTGTTACTAATTTGTTTTTGTGTGTGCAAGAACTCTGTGTTGTAAAAGGCAGACTCTTCCATTCCCTACACTTAGACATAGGATGAACACTACTTTTTCCCTAACACTAAAGACAAAAACAGGGATTAACAGTTTTAATATGTTCACTGCGAACTGTACAAAAGTAAATACTGCTAACATTACTGTTAAAATAAATGTGCTACTGTTTGAAAAAGGAAGTCAGAATGAATCTTGAACTTCTCTGTGTGTGTTAAGTGCCTCAAGTTGCCTCTGACTTATGATGACCCTATGAATTAATGACATCCAAAACATTCTATCATTAACAGCTTCACTCGGGTCTTTGCACACTGAGGGCCATGGCTTCCTTGATTGAGTCAATCCATGTCATTCCTCTTTTCCTGCTACCTTCAGCTTCTCCTAGCATTATTGGTTCCCCCCCCCCCCCAGTGACTCTTGTATTCTAATAATGTGACTAAAGCATGATAGCCTCAGTTTAATCATGTTAGTTTCAAGGGAGTTCAGGTTTGATTATATCAAGAACCCATTTATTTGTCTCTTTGGGTGTCCACAGTATTTGTAAAACTCTCCTCCAACTCCACATTTCAAATAAATCAACTTTGTTCCTGTCAGCTTTCTTAATTGTCCAACTTTCACACCCATATATAGAAATGGAGAATATTATTGCATTAATTATCTCGATCTTGGTTGCCATCCTAACACTTAAGAAACTGAACTCATAAGGGTGACTTTTCATAAATCTATCAGAGGGAAGGCTTGAGAACAGTCATGGACTTCATCAGTCATTTTTGAGAAAAAGGTTGTTTTGTGGTTCTCAGATTTGCTCTGGCCTGGAAATATAGGCATGGGACTACATCCAGGCTGTCAAACATTACATGGGCAACAGCTCTTAATTACCAGTCTTTCCATTTTGCACCATCCCATTCTTCATATCCTTTTTCTGGGTTGCCGTGTCAAGAAAATTTTTCAGAATGTCTGGCAAGTGATTTGTTCTTCTTAGTGACAAAGAGGGGGCAATTCCCCCCAGGAGGAAAACTGAACACACAACAGTGTGACACTTCTGAAGAGAGAAGCAACTGTAATTGTACTTGGCAGGTTCTCTTCAGCAGCTATCACTGTAAGGGCTTCAAGGGAAAAGATATTGCAAAAGAAACAGCCAAGATGCAGTGGGATGTGGGGTAAAGAGAAAATGAAACGCAAGTGCATGTATTTGGGACAAAATCTCGCATTACCAAATTATAGGGGAGAAATTGTGGAAGTGCTTGCCATAAATTGACAAGGACAGCAACAATAACAATAATCATAACATAATTTCTGCCTAACCTGCTTGAAATAAAAATAACAAGTACAAAAGTTCAGAACTTAGGCCTGCTGCATCTCATAGCATTAAGCTTAAATCCTGATACCATCTGTTCCACTGAAATTTCATACTATATGCAATATGCCAGATCACAATTATGCTCCCAATGATAGCAGCTTCCTCATTTGCAAAATAACTTGCTACCCTGTTTGAATGAAATGAGGACTAAAGGGTGGCCAACCTGCAGCATAACTTGGCAAATTTACTGCTAGTGCTGTTATGACATAAGCAGAAGACATGCTGTTGGTGGCACCTAGGTGATAGGCACCCTCAGAGTAAGAATGTATAATTGTCAATTGGTATAGCAAGTCATGAAGATCAAATAACTGAGATTCTGTGATTAAAACTGCAGCTTATTTTGCGCATTGAACATGTACCTAACACTGGTGGGAGGAGTGTGGGGAACAATTTCCCCTCTGAAGCAAAGTAGAAGGAAAATGCCCCCTCCCAGATGGGTTTCCTCCCTGTGCCAAGTTCCATCTTTTATAGATATGTGCAATGTCATAGAACCATGAAGGTCTTGTCATTGCAGCTAGAAGCAAGAGTAGGGTCTTTCTTTCTCATGGGAGAGCACCAATGTGGCAGAGAAATGTCAGCCCTGTTGTATTTACACTCCCAAACATGAACAAGCAGATTAGAATGTAATCATAGGGTGTGTTCACACTACACTAAATAATGCATTTTGCAACTGCATTTTTGCTATTCTTACATAGCAAAAATCTAGTTGCAAAATGTATTATTTAGTGTCGTGTGAACACACGCATAGACTGCATCAAGTTGCCCATTAGTTCTTATAAATGAGCACAGATGTCATGTTGGCAATGTTGTCTTTCTTCTTCAGGCAGTGATGATGCACACAAACTAAAGGAAACAGCAGCAAAAGTGTCCAGTTTGATGAACGAGCTCCACCCACTGGCTTCTTAGACCACCCAGGAGCTACAAGTTTCTTGAGAAAATGGAAGAAACAAAGGTAGAGTTCCCAGATCAGACTAATCCCCCAAAGGTTGTGGTGGACCAGGCTCAGCCTCTTCCTTGATAGCAGCAGACTGCTTGGGGGAGAAACAATTGACCAGTCAACAGATGACAGAATGTCTAGCTGCAGAGAAGATAGTTTGATTACGTTTTCCCAAACATGGTATTACTAACACCATGAATGATGGAGTTGCCAGGACAACTGTTCTACAATTGCCAGTCCCTGTTTTCATGAACTAGAAATCATTTTATAGGTAATTTTCTAACTGCATAGTTTGCTCGCTAAGGCTATGGGTCTATCTGTCCAGGCCAACATCATCCCAAGGTCTACTTTAGCTTGTGAATTCTCCCCTGTAGCAACTCATCAGAAATTGCTGTCAACTTCAATCCTGGTGCCATACTCCATGTGTTCCTTCATTCTGAGTTTACTATCTTCTATAACTCCTAATGTCCAGCACCCACTAGTCACAATTCATTAAAGGTCCATTTGTAACATTACCTTTAGTACCATTGGAATGTCTCTTATTCCCACATCATAAATAACAGCAAAAAGAAGAGTGTGTCATTGAGTCACACCCAACTTATGACAACTCCATCCATTAGGCATTCCAGGTAAGAAACACGCATGCCTGATTTACCATTGCCTTTTTCTGCATAGCAAACCAAATCACAGCAACCCAAATCAAGTACTGGCTGAGACTGACCCTGCTTAGTTACCAATAAGTATGGGTTAAACTGGGCTATTCAGACTGCTCGACACTGGAAGCCCACAGTTAACTGGGTGGAATATAGATTACAGATCCTCCTCTTTCCAGTACCAGCCTTTACAGAAATGAAAGAGGTGCTGACATGGAAAGCAGCCGTTATGTGAACTGTGAACTTCCCCTGTTGTTCAACAGAATATGAAGAAACTACTCTTGAACAGTTTTTATGCTGCTAAGCATAAGGATAAGCATAACAATGATAAGAACTTAAACTCTATATTTGATAAAGGACTTCTTTAATTTACAAAATGCAACAAATTGAGATAATTCACTAATGATATAGCTCACTGTAGTAAGGTATAACTGATTCCCCCCTAAGTAATTCTTAAAATGTGAAGAAATGTTTGCTTCCATTCTATAACCAGGGCCCAATGGATTAAGCATAGCAGGATACATATGGTCTTGCACCCTGCTTTTACATTGAATTACCAGCTCTATGATTGGATTATAAGTGATCTAAACGCAGATTTGTTTCAACAATGAAATCATTTCAGTGACAAAAACGTACAGGTGCAATAATTACATACCAGGGAAATAATTTTAAGTAAGGCTTTTAATTTTAATTTCTATTCTAATTTCTGCTTAAGGTTATAGCTGTATAAGCAATACTAGATAGATACAATGATTTTTTTTAAAAGGCATTACATTGGCACTACAGCAGGGGTGGCCAAACTTGCTTAACGTAAAAGCCACATAGAATAAACATCAGAAGTCTGAGAGCCATAAGACATGAATGTCAGATGTTTGAGAGCTGGAAGGAAGGCAGGAAAATAGATGGGGAGGGAGAGGTAGAAAGAAACAACTTTGACTATAATTTCATCCTCCAAACTGCTGATGGGCTTGACTTGGAGAAGTGATTTAAAGATAGAAATGTCTTCTCCAAGCTGGCCAACAGGGTTGGTGGGGGCTTTGATAGCCACACGATATGTGAGAAAGAGCTGCACATGGCTCCTGAGCCACCGTTTCGCCACCCCTGTACTACAGTGTCTTGAGCAAATTCATGGCAACATCTCATACTAAAATGATGGAATTTTAAGCCCAGCAAAACTGTATAGTTACTGCTCACAAAGCAATCATGCATGAAAAAAACAAAGATTAGTATTAATCCTGGCAGTTCCCCAATTAGACCCTCTTTCCCACACCTTTCCAATGGGCCAGGTCTAGCTGTTGTTGTTCTAAGCTTTTCATTATATTTTAGTTGTGTATAGTACCAGTCCTTGAGTTCAGCAAGAGCTCACAGGAGCATAGCTCCTGAACCTTTCTGACGCCCCCCCTCCTCCTCCTCCCCCTCCCCACCTACCTACCTTGTCCATTAAATAGTAGGTGTAGCTGCATAATAATCCCTGGATTAGGAGAGTGGGCAGCCAGCCAGCCACCAGGTGCTTTGCCACACCCCCAGCAGCCCTCTTTAACCCCTGAAGAAGCCCAAGCCATCCTTTCTCCACTTCTTATGTGATTTTGGGTGGCAGGTGGCTTGCTAGCCTTTTGACTGGGGGTGTGACCAAGGAGAGTCCCAGGTGAGCAAGGCCTGCTTGGGCTGGCTGGATCTCTAGTCAGCCCAAGCAGGCCTTGCTCACTCAGGGCTCTCCTTTCTTGTGTCAGGTTGCTTTTGGCTGGTTGGGGAGGTGGCATATAATAATGAGTTATACTAATGAGCTCCGCCATCTATTTTTCTACAAAACGACCCCTGTATAGTATACTTTATAAAGAACAATAAAAGCCCCAATAGTTTAAAATTGGTTCAAATTTTAAATCTGAATAATACAACAAGAGATGATAAGCAAAGGAACATGGAATTAAGATAGAGCAAGGACTAATGTTTCTGTTTAGTGTCATATACAGTATGACCATTTTCGCACACAGCTCACAATCCTGTTTCGCAGTCACAATCCTGTTCCCTCCGCAGCATCTGGTCAGATTTCCCACCATCTGCGTCGAAGTTACAGGAAGTGCCGCAGCTTTTGCGTAGCAAACGTAAACCGCTAAAACCCAGTTTACGTTTGCTACGCAAAAGCCGCGGCACTTCCTGTAACTCCGGCGCAAATGGTGGGAAATCTGACAGACGCTGCGAAGGGTCAGGATTGTGACTGCGAGGTAAGCTGTGTGCAAAAAAGGTTTAATTTCCTCTATAACAGCGTTTTCTTCCTGTAAGCAACCATATTTCCTGGTGTGTGAAAAGGTCAAGGTTATGATCAATAACTTTTATTATTATTATTAATAATAATAATAGTTTATTTATATTCCACCCATTCCCCTGTGGGACCTTGTCACAACCCCTGAGGCAAAGCAGAGGGTCAGAGGATCATGCATACACATCCATATCTGTGTAAGGTCAGAGACGTGTCACTGGAACATACAAATAACAGCCCTTCCATTTGAGTGGCATAGATTATTAGGTGAATAAAGCTCTAAAATATCCCTGCAAGGGCATTTATTAAGATTATTGGAAGTGTATAAACAAGCTCTAATTTAAATTCACTGCCTTAAGGAAACTGATGTATATATTTCTCGGTATTTATTTACTTACTTCTCATCAGGCAGTATTTTCATCCTGCGGAGTGACAAGTGGTTCCTAAATTTTCACATTCATTTATTCAGACAAAGTAATAAAGCAAACAGCTTTATGAAGTTTGGTCCCCTCAAGAGCTGTTCTTGTCACTCTTTTTAAGAAAAAAATCTATATTTTGAAAAATGTGCTAGATTAAAAATCTATTTAAATATGTTCACATTGATTTCAGACCTAATGACCAACGACAACAAAACTTCTCCCATTGCCTCTGGTAGCAATAAACACCATGAATTCTGGCATATGGGCTTTAGGGAGGCTTAGAGTGGAAGGCCCCACTGGCAGCATAAAAAAGGATTTTCATCACCATCCATTTATGCCTAATATATCACTGTTCCATGGGCCACTTTTTTGGGAAACATTCCTGGAGTCTGAAAATGTCTGTCTGAATAACTGCCTCCCCCATCTCATACACAGGCTCAAGTTATATGTGAACTGAAGTTCAGAGCCCATTGGTTGCCATTTGTTCTCAAATAGAGGCAGTATGTAAAATCACTCAACTTGCCACCAAACTGTCCACATTTCAAAATTCAAGAAGAATACATAGTAGAAAAATTTTCTTAAAGTTCCATCTGCATTTACAAAAATATTGACTGTTTTTCACAACATGTGGGAAGCAACATTCAAGTAGAAGACAGAAGCAAACATAAAACAACCCCATAGTTATGTGATACACCTGATAGGAAGGCTGCTAAACATGCACACATCCTGCCTGTACCCCTGCAAAATGCATGATTAATATTGTATGCTTGAAAACAATTCCTGGCATCTTTTGTTCTAGTGTTTCATTGAGAAATGTGCATGTGTGTTAGGGTTGTCAACATCCCCCTGGCCACCAGTCAGGGATGGGTGGAGTAAGATTTATTCATTGACTTATTAACTTTGGATTTATACCCCACTCTCTCCACGAACGGACTCAGGGCAGATAACAATCAACCAAAAATCACAGTATTAAAATAATTAAATAATATTAAAATCAATTAAAACAACATTGTGGTGCTACTCAGAAGAAATTAGATAGGCAGGATCACAGCTTTCTTCAGCAGACAATTTAGTTTGTATTGGTTTCATAGTTACTTTTATCTGATAGCCAGATCTAGGTTGGGAAACTCTAGGAGATTTAGGGGTGGACCCTGAGAAGAACAGGGGCAAATTGGGGCACAATGTCATACAGTCCACTCTCCAAAGTATCCATTTTCTCCGGAGTACTGATCTCTGTAGTCTATAATTCCAGGGGATCCCCAGGTCCCACCTAGAGGCTGGCATCCCTAGCTGAAATGAAAGTGGGCAATAATTCTTAGCCCACTTACTTGCATATCCAACTTCAAGCAGATGTATTAGGGTGGTTTCCAACATGTGTTTATTAAAGCTTAGAATGCCACAAGTTGGAGAACCAATTTTGCCACTTAACTGCTACAAAACATATGATAATCTCTCCTTAAAAGCAATGTTGGCCTTTTGATGGGCATTGATTTGGATTCCCCCTGTTATGAACTTTCTTACAAGGATTTTACACAGCTCTAAAATTTATATCTTCTACTGAAACAACTCAGGTAGTTTAGTTGGGGGAGAGTGCACATGGTGAACTGTGTTACAAACTGCAACTACTACACAATTACTAAGAAGTTTCCTCTGTGCTTACTCCTACTTGTGTGCATGTATAAAGGCTAACATATGTTATGCAAAGGTGATTTTTTTAGGGTCAAAACTATATTCAAGTATTCTTGCCCATCAACTGTTGCTTGCTAATGGAGCTGTATCACTGCTGGTGGTGAATAATCCCAAATGATAAATAATAAACATCATGCAATTATATTTGCATGACAATGACGGAAACGAATAGGTATTTTACTAAAGTTTTCAGAACACTTCAGTTGCCAGGTCCAAAATCAAGATATGTCTATAAAGAGAAATACAATAGATTACAAAGTGATCTCTAGTATTTATAATTTGATGGCACACCATCATTTATTTATTTATTTATTTATATTTATATTTCGATTTATATCCCGCCCTTCCCACCGAAGTGGCTCAGGGCAGCTCACAACATATGAACTTACATAAGTTTGGCTTAAAAACAATTACATAATAACAGTTAAAACAATAAATTAATAAAACATAGAACATAAAAACCAGCGATCTGTCAAATGCGTTCTAGCTCCATCCAGGAATTCTCAGTGTCAGTTAGTTGTTGTAGGCCAGCCGGAAGAGGACTATCTTACAGGCCCTGCGGAACTGCCCTAGGTTCCGCAGGGCCCTAACCTCTTCTGGCAGCTGGTTCCACCAGTAAGGCGCCGTTACCGAGAAGGCCCGATCCCTGGTGGATTTCAGACGGGCCTCCTTTGGCCCGGGGATTACTAGCAGGTTTTGTGAGCCCGATCTTAGTACTCTCTGGGGAACGTGTGGGGAGAGACGGTCCCTAAGGTAGGCATCATCATCATCATCATTGATTATTGCAAAGTAACTACCCAACATGACACTTCCAGGTTGTCATGATCCCTGAGGCTGTGGAGTGGAACAACCTGTAGGCCTCAAGACAGCCTTTCCCTCATGCACAGACCTTAGGCATGACTGCCAGTTACCCTGCAGGCCTACACCTGGTTGCACCTAGAGGCTGTCAACCTCTGGGTGCAGCTTGGAGATTTCCCAGAATTACAACTGATCTTCAGACGATAGAGATCAGTTTCCCTGTGGAAAATCACTGCTTCAGACGGTGGATTCAATATCATTATATCCAGCTAAGGTCCCTCCCCTCTCAAATTCCACTCTCCACAGGCTCCAGCCTCAAAACCTCCAGGTATTTCCCAACCCACTGCTGGCAACACTTGGCATCCACCAAACTACTTGATGAAAATGGAGGGTCAATAGTGTGGTATACTTCAAAATTGGAGGCCTCAACTCTATTATCTTCTTTTTAGGGATCACAAGAGGCATATCTATCTAGGACATATCTGTACTACAGATAAATTGGTTTAATAGTGTGTTGTTTTTTAAAGGAACTCTGGGAGTGGAAGTTCTTTATTTTTTAACACTCAATATCCTTGCCAAATTACAGTTCAAATAATTCTTTAGGGAACACCATAAGAGATGAAATGTATAAATAAGTCATTTTGTAGAAAAATAGGTGGTGGAGCTCATCCAGGGATTGTTATGCAACTGCACATACTATTCAATGGACAAGGAGGTGGAACTCTCAGGAGGAAGTGGAACTCCCAGAAAGGTTCAGGAGCTGTGCTCCTGTGAGCTCCCACTGAATCTGAGGCCTCATTATAGCACAGATAGGTCAATAGTTAGACAAAATAGAAGAATGTGTCTTTTTCCAAAGCACTGAAATGATTTGGTTGCTAACTGACCACGGTTGATGTTAGCATAAAAAAAATGTTGAGTTTGCTGGCGTTTTCTCAGTGATCTGTTTGGATCTATTCTCTGTTGCTGCTGGTTTTCCATCCTCCTGCCCTGTTGTCCCTTTTCCTGGTTCTGTTTTTTTTTTTGGGGGGGGGGGGGGGGTTTAAAAGTTAAGTTTCTTTCTGTCACATTTTGTTTTTTTTAAATTACCTCTGGTAAATGCCGGTAACTGAGGAGGAGGGGGGTGGAAGCAGCTCATCTGCCACTTCCACTGCTGTTCATCCCCAACCTCCTCGGCTAGGCAGTGTTTCCCACCAGACTCACACCACGAAGAGTCCTGAGATGACACTCATCGGGCGGCTCATTGGCCCCTCTGGGAGCGGTAGGCCCCTGAGAGTGGAGACAGGTGCTGTGATGGTGAGGGCCCAACGAGTCGCAGGAAACGCCTCCTTTGGACTACTGGGTCGTGAAGGAGGGGGTCTGGCCGGCCCTCTCCTCCGTGTCCAAGGCGTTCCTCTCATGCCCACCGATGAGCGTGCAGAGCAAGCGCGTCTTTTCGCATATGGGCGACATTGTCTGCCCACATCGCAATCGCCTGCAGCCATGGACAACTGAGCAGTTGGTCTTCCTGAAGGTCAAATTGCCTCTGTTTGGCTCCCCAAACATAGACTTTGAGAATGAATGAAGTGAGCACCTACTTGTGCCTGCATCCTCTCTTGGCCTGCGCTTGGAAGGTGGTTGTGAAACGCTCTCCCACTAAAAATAGACTAGAGTCCAAAGACACCCCAAAAACTCACAAATTGATTGGCAGTGCACCCGACCCCCACCCCTCATCCATCCCCAAACCAAAATTGAATGCTGGTTTAAAATCTGCAAAGCAATCCAAATTTTCCCAGTCCCCATCCACACATGCCTAATAATACTGAAAGGGCCATTGCAGCCCCCAACTGTAACTGACAGCACCAACAGGCCCAGCCAGGATAACCCAGGTTTTTTTTTTCAGGGGCAGGAGGAAGAAAGAAGGAGATGTCAGTGATGATGACAGGCAGCCAGCAGCCATACCAATGCTGAGGTCCCTCTAATGGGACAGTGATGCTGGTGTGTTGCTGCTGAGCTGAGAGAGAAGGAATGGTTCCCTTCCTCTCACACAATCTGAGGCCCTCCTAGTGATCTTCCTCATTTGGGGTGCAACTCTGGCTCGCCTCCTCGTGGTGCACCCTGGGTAAGGCAAAAGACCCCGGACCAGCCAACCATCCATTACTCAAGGTAAGTCAAAATGCTTCTTGCTTTGTGTCAGATACAGAATGATGTGGAGCTAGGTGTGGTCCACTGCTTCTCTTGTTTGAAAGTTGTGTTGTTTAGGGCAGGGCTGGAGAGCTGGCATCTATAGATTGTGTGTTCTGTGGCAGGGAAGCTGGCACCTGGGTGAGAGACCCAGAACCAGCATGCTTGTTGTGCTTGGCCAGCTCTCCCTGTGTTGTTTGGGGCAGGGCTGGAGATCTGGCATCTGGGTTTGCTGCAGCCAGGTCTGCAGAGCAGACCTTGAGCAGATTGTGTTTTGTGTGGCAGTGACATTGGCATTGGCAACTGGGTTTATATTGGTTCCAGGCCAGCAGGGTTCATAGAATAGATAGATGGATGTAGTGCATTTGGGTCCTATAGAGATTTTCTGGTGTGAAGTTAGGTTTGGCTTTGGTTGCCCCAGGAATTGGACCCCCTGGCCCAATCTTTTTGGGACTTGGGGCTTTTATAGGTAAGAGTCCCCTGCGGGTTCCCTGCAGTTTTGGGGGCTCTCCCTCAAACCCCCTGCCCCCCAGTAGCCTCTAATTATTCCCTATGTCGCCATTGATTTAAATGGCCCATAGGGTATAATGGTGGGATAGGGCACCCTCTTTGGGTGCCCCTGGAATTGGACCCCCTGGCCCAATCTTTTTGGGACTTGGGGAGTTTGTAGGGAAGAGCCCCCTGCAGGTCCCCTGCAAATTTCGGGGCTCTCCCTCAAACCTCCTCCCCTCCAGGTGGCTTCCAATATACCCTATTTTGCCATTGATTTCAATTGCCATAGGGTATAATGGGGCCGTATTTTTGGAAATAGCCGCACATCTACTATATATGCGGCTATTCTGAGTACCTGTATTTGGAAATATACGGTATTCTGAATTTTTTGGCCCTGTATATTTCCGAATCCGATTAATTCCGAATTTTTTTTTTTGCACACCCCTATTAGGAAGTCTCTGTCAGTGTAATCTTCTCTTGTTATTAAAGTTGGTCTCCCGTGTATGCTTTTGTCACAAGCCAATCAAACCACTCAGAGCAATTCCATACTTAGATTATCTCCCTTCAGTTTACAAAGAACTCCAAAAGCATTTCATATGCACTACACATGTATTTTGTGAGAATATCAGATGCTAATAATAAAGGCCCTTTTCAAACTGTCATTGTATTCCATTTTAGTAATTGGTTGCTAATGGATTTTCCCCCTGTTATTTCAAACATACCCATTTTAGTAACCATCTGCTAGTGTAATTTATTCGTTCATACCAGGGGTCGTTTTGTAGAAAAAAAGGTCGCGGAGCTCATCCAGGGATTGTTATGCAGCTGCACCTACTATTAAATGGACAAGGTGGGAAGAAGGAGGTGGAACTGAAGAAGAAGAAGAAGAAAACTGCAGATTAATACTCTGCCCTTCTCTCTGAAACAGAGACTCAGAGCGACTTATAATCTCCTGTATCTTCTCCCCCCACAACAGACACCTTGTGAGGTGGGTGGGGCTGAGAGGGCTCTCACAGCAGTTTCCCTTTCAAGGATAACTCCTGCGATAGCTATGGCTGACCCATGGCCATTCCAGCAGCTGTAAGTGGAGAAGTGGGGAATCAAACCCGGTTCTCTCAGATAAGAGTCCATATAACTACACCAAACTGTCAGAAAGGTTCAGGAGCTGCCCTCCTGTGAGTGCAGGAGGTTCAGGAGCTGCACTCCGCTGAGTCTGAGGCCTGGTTCATACAAACATGCCTGCATTGAGTTTCAAAGTATGGTTGAGCCACTTTCGAGGGAAACTGCTTTCCTCTGTTTTCTACCTCTTTGTTGCACTTTTGAATTGCTATGGTTGCTGTTTAAAATGTCTATAGTGCTTCCTACAATACTGCTTCCCCCCCACACACACACACATACATAAAAAGGCAAAAAAGAAAAAAAATCACAGAGAATTGAATTAAGAAAAAACATAAGATAAAGAAAAAAAGGAAGTATATTTCAATTTTAATCTATGACTGATACATTTGGACTGATACAACTTACTTTCTCTATTCATGCTCTCTATATCTACATAAAATACCTCTATCTATAATAGATTTTTTTCTCCTCTTAATCTTCAAAACCGTAAATGATCATTTATTTCCATTTCATGCAAAAGTCTATAAGGAGTTTCCAGTTAGCAATAAATGTAGTTAATGTCTTTTGCCTTATCAAGGAGGTAGTTTGCCACTAATTGCAAGTTCCACCATCTTCACCAGCCATTCTATTATTGGTAATATTGGAGATTTCAGTTTCTGGGCATATAATAATCTTGCCACTGTTATCATTTACAAAAATAATGTTCCGTGCGTTTTTATTGTTTATCCATTAACCCCACACACAAAAAAAAAGCCTCTAGTTCCAGTTGTGTGTTAGTGTTTAAAATCTTCTGAATGACAAACATGTATTTGTATCTGAAAATATTTTGGCTTTAGAACATATCTACCACAGGTGATAGAATGTCCCTTCTTGTTGCCCACATTTCCAACATTTTTTTGAATATTTTTATATATTTTAGCCAATTTTTCTGGAGACATATACCATCAATACATTATTTTATCAAAATTCTCTTTCAAAATAGTACTTTTCAGCAATGGCCTGCCGATGGTGGAATCAACTCCCAGAGGTAGTGTGAGCCCTGCGGGACTTGAATCAGTTCCGCAGGGCTTGCAAAACCATCCTCTTTCAGCTTGCTTTTAAGATAGAACCCGGCTAAATTGACTTGTAGCCACCTAGCCATCTTATACATGACCGTGAACTGTAGCACCTTAACTATTAACTTTTAACTTATAACAGCTGTTTTATCTATTTTAATTTAATCTATAACGGTAACTTAATTGTATTTTAATCTGCTTTTGTCTCAATTGTATTTTATTGAAATCATGGTTGTCCCATGTCTGTGCGCCGCCCTGAGCCTGCCTTTGGCGGGGGAGGGCGGGATACAAAAATAAATTTACCTTACCTTACCTTACCTTACCTTACTTAATGTAAATGCAAGACCCTTTGACCACATATTGTTCCAATTGTATGCTATATCCAAAGTTCTTGGTCCATTTTATCATAGAATCTTTGACATGTTCTTCCTCTGCCTCAAATCTCAACAGAAATGTATACATTTTTGCAATAACATACTCATTATTCTTACATTTCTATTTCAAATTCCATAATTAGTTGTTCAAAACCGTAAGATCTCTTATCTGTTTTAAATCATTCTAGCAATTGTACATAAAAGGACCTTTGACAATTATATCTTTGTGTCATTAGGTCCTTCTCTTGATTTCATTTTACAGTCTCCTTAGTGTAAACTCGAATATAAAATCTAATATATCACAACATGTTAACCACTTGTACTTAGTCACCATCTTACTCTAAAAAAATGCTTACAGTCACAAATCTGTTTTCTGGCAAAGCCTAAGCTAATATTTATTTATTCCATATTCTCAGAATGGTTCATCTAATATGATGGTTTTGAAAATAAACATTATCTTTCACCTTATCATACCATAGATAAATTATAAGTATTACAAGTTTCACTGGAAACTGACCAGAAGGCAGGGGGCTGGGAAGAGTGGAACTGCTTCTTCTAGTCCATTTCACCCCCCACCAAGCTTCATGGGGGTGAAATGGACCAGAAGTTTTAGGATGGCTTCCCTTTCTTTTCCCAGCTTGACATACTCTTAGGAGAGCAGTTTACTGGGGGCACCTGCTTTGGGGGGCTGTAGCTTGCCCCCCCCCCTTCAGAATCCATTTTGCACCAAACTTGGAAAGTAAGTAGAGGAGAATCCGCCACAAGTTTGGCATCAGGGGGTGTGGCCTAATATGCAAATGTGATCTTGTTGGGCTTTTTCTATTAAAAAGCCCTGTGTTAAATAATGGTGTCCTCAGGGTGTGTGGCCTAATATGCAAATGAGCTCCTGCTGGGCTTCTTCTACCAAAAAAGCCCTGCTTAAAACATAGAGTTTACCTAAGATACAGTCAAAGGACAATGTTACAACTGTATTTGCCATTTTGGAATATTTGGAAAAGCATAATGTTTGAAAGTCAAGACCACACCCTCTAATTTGCTCCATCGAAATCCTAATCTTTTATCTTTTCAGTTAAGAACATATAGTCTATTCTCTTACGCAAAATCCTCAAAGGGAGCTACTTCGTAACAATTATGTCTGTCATTCATTTTCATCTTTGTTCTAAAATGCTGTTGTAAAATTTGCTCTCTTGTTTCCCCCCCCCCCCCCCCGCAACAAAAGGTACCAAAGTATCCCTTGGAACCTTTTTCATAGTGGCAGATCTAATATTTATTCTATACATTTGATCAATTTCTGAGATTTTTCTCATTCTTTGTCGGTCACCTCTGATTTGCATTCTAGTGTTTCCACTCTGTCAGAAATCAGCTTTACTTGTCCAGAAATTTACATTAAAGAGCTGTCTAATTTTTAGTATCTTGTGTTAATTTATTGCCCCTCTTTGACAATCTATCCTCTAAATGCTTTTCAACTGTATCTAGTTTATTAATAATGAAGAAATTCAGATGTAACTGGCTTTCCAAGAGGTAAATCTAGTAAACCAGATCTTGTCTTGGGAGTTACCATTATAAATAAAACTCCCAATTTCTCCAAAACAAACAAACAAACAAGCAACAAACCAAACCAGTCTCCAAACAGTCCCCTCCAGAAAGACTAGATAAAAAAGGAACACAGGTCTGTGTTTACATTCCTCTAGCTGTGTAGATCACCATGGCAACAGCACGTCAGCAATTAAATCATTAATTTGTAAATGTCCATCAGTTAAAACACTGGATGCCATGTAGTTCCATCCCAGTCTCATCCAACTTTTTTAGTTATCAGACTTTATCCAAATGCAGATTTGTCAAAGAAAATAAATACATATCCAAATGCACACCGTTAATACACACACATTTGCAGCAAGAGACTCCGCAAAAAAGTTTTTATGATTCTTCTGAATGTATCAACTGGCATCCTTCCAAGTCTATTAAAGTTAGTGTGCTTAGAAGTGTGCAACTTGGTTTAGGATTGTATTTTAAGTCACTAGATTCCTTTTTTTTTTTTAGTATACGAAAGCCATCTTGTGATATCTGTCAGCCAGAAAAGTTCAGTACAACAGCCTAGAATTTTCAGACTGTGTTCTGGGGAACTCTGAGTATCTTGGAAGTAAATCAGGGATTCATTTGAGCAAGGAGGGGGGAATCAGTAGCAGCAGACGAGCATCTTGAATGGAGATTACATAAGAAGAGAGGGGAAGGAAAGATAAAAAATGATGCAGAAAGTGATCTTGTCAGCAATGTTGTTTAGCATCTATATGCACTGCCCAGTTAGTGAGGAGGTATTGATTGGGTTGACATCAATATGCTGATGATACCCAGCTCTGTCTGTTGATGGATGGCCACCCAGTCTCTGCCCCAGAAAACCTTGGGCTATGCGCTGGAGGCTGTGGCAGGGTGGTTGCAACAGAGCTGATTGAAACTAAATCCAGGACTTTTTTGAGCAAGAATGCACAGGAATGCAGTTCCAGCTGGCTTGGCATTGGGGATGTGACCTAACATGCAAATGAGTTCCTGCTGTTTTTTTCCTACAAAAAAAGCCTTGTTCGAAGCAATTGTGGTGTCAGGGTGTGTGGCCTAATATGCAAATGAGTTCCTGCTGAGCTTTTTCTAAAAAAGGGGGGGAGAAGCCCTAACTAAATCCATCAGAGGTCCTGTGTCTGGCCCAAGGTGGGACAGGTATGAGAATAAGGCTCCTGACCATTAGTGGGGCACTATTGTTGCCAGCATTGAAGGTCCAACACCTTGGAGTGATCCTGGATGCCTCGCTTTCCATGGAGGCTCAGGTCACTGTGGTAGCCAGGTCTGCCTTTTACTATCTACGGCAGGCAAAATAGCTGGCTTCCGACCTTTCTGTCCAGGATCTGGCCACGGTGATCCATAGGCTAGATTACTGCAATTCACTCTATGCAGGCTTGCCCTTGAATCTGAACCAGAAAATCTAGTTGGTGCAGAATGCAGTGGCACAGTGGCACATTTGCTTGCTGCAGTGCCTATACATTCATGTATGTAGCCAGTGCTCTGCCAGCTGCACTGGATACCAGTTGAGTACCAGATCCAGTGCAAGGTTTTAGTTTTGACCTTTAAAGCACTGAACGGCCTGGGACCAGAATATCTGCAGGAGCGCCTCTTCCAATATACTCCCTGGAGAGCTTTACGTTCCATGGATCAACATTTGCTGGTAATCCCTGGCCCCCAAAAAAGTCCACTTAGCCACAACCTGGGCCAGGGTGTTTCCTGTCCTGGACCCTACCTGGTGGAACAAGCTCCCATTGTAGATTAGAGCCATGCGGGGACTGCTGCAGTTCCACCGGGCCTGTAAAACAGAGCTGTTCCACCGGGCCTTCAACTGAGGCAGTGGATGTTTTACCAATTGGTGGTCTCCCTGCTGCAGCAGCCCTACTGAAATCATTATTTTGAGTTAACCCACTACCTTGGGGTTATTCATCTGTTTATACCAGCTGGGGGAAGTATGGAAGGAGTCGATGTAATTTTATATTGCCACCTGCAGAATTTAAGTTTTATATGAAGTAATCTTAACTCTGTATATTTATGGATTGTTGCTGCCCGGAGCCTGTTGAGGGAAGGGTGGGTTATAAATTGAAAATAATAATAAAGAGCAATATTTATTTATTTAGAAGATTTACATGCCACTTTTCCCCTGGCACACAGGACCTGAAGTAGCTTACAAATATGGAAATCATAAACAAATAGTATGATAACTCAAAATCCAAATGCATCAGGACATCTATTTCTGATGTCTCCATTATTACAAGACTCCAACTGACATTCAGTCCTTCTTGACTTCACTCACACCTTCAAAGCTTCCTTCAACAATTACCAAAAAAGGAAAATAGAGCAGAAATTAGAGCAGAAATTGATTTTGGAAGACATTACAATATCAACAAAATATACCTAATGGCATATTTTAGAGCAAGGGTGGGGAACCTTTTTTCTGCCAAGGGTCATATGGATATTTATAACATCATTCGCGGGCCATAAAAAATTATCAACTTAAAAAACAGTGCTCCGCCAAGGGAGAATGATTTAGGCCAGCAAAATTAATGCAAATAATTGTTTTTTCTATGTGAAGTCATGTGGGGAGAGCCTAATCTGGTACACACACACACACACACCCGGCCCGCTGCCCTAGGCAAATGCATAGGTCCAGAGCTTTTTTGTAGAAAAAGCCCAGCAGGAACTCAATAGTATATTAGACCACATCCCCTAATATTAGCATATTAGGTCACACACACATTAGCATATTAGGCCACACCATCTGGGATAATCAAGTGCAAACTGAACTGTGATAGTAACTTTTCCAGGCCCTGCAGCAATTCTGGCCGGCCAGCCAGGCCCCAGGGAGGCTGCCACACAGTACATCTGGGCCCTGTGATCCCTGCCGGACCCTGGGGAGGCTGCTGCACAGCACATCTGGGCCCCACGATCCTTGCTGGCCAGCCAGACCCTGAGAGGCTGCCACTTGGCTTGGTTCGGTCCAGCAATCCCCGAGGGCCACACCAAGTAACCTCGAGGGCCATATACAGCCCTCGGGACAGAGGTTCCCCAACCCCGTTTTAGAGGAAGAAAAAAGCAGCCTCTCTCTTCCCAGTCCTGCGTAGCAAGTCTTTACATTATTTTTAGGCACAAAGCAGAACTGCAGCTCTGCAGATGGAGTTAGGAGCTAGCAATCTGCAGGCCGAAGTAGGTTCATTTATATATGCATTCAGTAGGAAAGAGGGGCTGTGCCAAAGAAATCATACAAAAGGTAGAATTTGAGAAAGAGTTTGATGGAAATGAGAGAGTAGGCACTACACAGATGTTCTGGGAGGCAGCTCAAGTCAATAGGGGCAGCGAGGATGAAATGTGCATTTAAGTCACACAGAGAAGGTCCTTGGCTGTGGTAGTGGCTGCTGTCAAAACAACATTTTAAAAAATTGAACAATCAAATTTCCAGTAGGGAATCACTGAGCAAAAGTCTCAACTGCCCTGCCTACATTCTAATAGCACTTGGCATGCACAAGGAAAGGTATTGGTGGGTGCACTGGTACCCATGGGCACCAGGTTGGGGAACATATGAACATATGAAGCTGCCTTAAACTGAATCAGACCCTTGGTCCATCAAAGTCAGTATTGTCTTCTCAGACTGGCAGCGGCTCTCCAGGGTCTCAAGCTGAGGTTTTTTACACCTATTTGCCTGGACCCTTTTTTGGAGATGCCCGGGATTGAACCTGGGACCTTCTGCTTCCCAAGCAGATGCTCTACCACTGAGCCACTGTCCCTCCCCAGAGCCCTGGGCTTATAGGCTATGCTGGATCTGGGAACATACAATAAACCAGGGTAGGGGTTTTAACCAGGGGTGTGATGATCTTTCATGTGAGCCTGCCATTAATCATTTAACTAAATATAAACCCTAAAAACATGCCACATAGAAACCCAGGAGGACAAGTCAATGAAGAAAGCATTCCTTGATTATACAAAGTTTGAAAACTGTTCAGCTAATTGGCTATCGCTAGTGTGCATCTAAAAATATGTCAATTAAAGAATGGATTTTTTAAAAAAGACGAAACAAGCTGTGAAAGTAGCCGGACTGAAATAGTGTGTACATGTGAAGGATGGAAGATAGTGTAAACCAATGTTTGTTATTATTTGATATAATTCTGGCCGTCCACATTTAATTCCCAGGTTGACATTTGTCATTGCAGTTCTCTCTCTTTTTTACATTTGAAACTTTGCTGTTTGTGTGTAATTTTTAAAACACATAAAAAGAACAGGAAAAAAAGTTTGAAAACAGCTGCTTTAGACTGACATGCTGATTTAGAGCCACAGGGGCTCTTGCCTTTCATGTCCTAGCTACACTGCTACATAAAAAATGAATGTGTTCCCAGCATCACATTAAAAAACATGCAACAGAGAACACGTAATGGCTGGTTTTTCACACATACATATCGGCTTGTTGGTTTTGATCCATTTCGACTCTAATGAAAATCACAAACAAAAAAAGAGCTCTTTGGGTAGGGATTTGAAGCCTTAGACATGACCCACTGCAGCCAATCAGGCTCCCGTTGACTTTATTGCAGCAATTATGCGGTTGCGCAGCTTCATAAATCCAGAAACTTCATGTTTAATTTAACACCTCAGTGCCAGTCCTTGAATTGATAGTCACTCACAAAAGCAGCAAGCAAAAGAATAAGAAGGCAGTGGATGCTGCAAACTGTCCCACAAGATGCATTCAAATACATATACGTAGGAAAACCATGCGTATATCACAATATGAGAGGAATCTTTATGTCTGTTTTGGATGTGCAGCTTCATTTGGGGGGGAAAACACACTGTGAATCGGAAAGTGCATGTTTTATCACATATTAAATGCTCTACACTACAGTAGAGCATGTAACAAAATGAGCATGTCATTTTCAGCTCTAGAAACTGAAAGCAAGTAAAGAAATAACGATCAGTGTGGGATGCCTACTATTTTGTACATGGAGTTATATGCTTTTTAACAAATACAGTTTCTTCATAGTTTGAAAATACCACCCAAAAATATTACAGTCTTTTCATCCCTGGTTCAAGGATCCTTTACAAAGCTATTCTTGAAAAGTTCACACAGCAAGACAAAAATCTGCCAATCTTTGATAAGGAATAGAGCCTACATGCATTCCAGATCTGAACATTTTATCACAAACAGTATTTTGGTTATTATGAATTGCTTAAGAAAGGACAGTATAATCTCAAAAAAGTCACCTATCATTTCAAATGCTCTGCTTGATCTTACACTGGCCTTTCAAAATCGTGGGCCAAGCTGCTTACTACAGAGCTGTTAGAAAATGAATCTGTTCCCTATGGCATGTTTCTGATGAATGTTGGCTTCATTCACTGTTCATCAAAGTTCTCTCGCTCATCCCATTGGTCATGGCTTTATGCATGAACAAAATTCTCACATAAAAAGTCTATCAGTTTCCTCTATTTCTGTGCACTGCTACTCAGACTAATTGCAGTCAAATACTAGATACCTATTGAACAGATGGAAGGGCCATTAGTCCTGGAACCTAAAACATTGAATGAGGTGGGCTTGTCATCCCGGTAGTGTCCTATAGGTACAGGATTATAATGTTGATACCAGTATGGAGGAGATTCCTAGGCAGTTAGTGGACTATGGAACTAAACATTAAATGAGTTGATACAGAATTGGAAGAGTACAGAGCTGGTCTTCTTCACATCTCTTCTACTAAATAGGAATAGTCATAATTAAATGCACAAAAGATCCTTGCATTTTAGTTTGATTTGAATCCAGTAGCATCTTAGACCAACAACATTTCCAGGGTATAAGCTTTAGTGCAGGGGGGTCACTCATTTGTTATGAGGGCCGGATCTGACACAAATGGGACTTTGTGGGGCCAGGCCTTGTGTGTCATAAAATGTGAGGTAGCAGAGATATAAACTGTATAAAGGATACAGGCAAATACAAGTAAAGATATTATGTTTTAACTTAAAATACAAATATGCTTAAAACTCTTGCAAGATTTTGTTTAAAATGGAAAGGTTGAGAAACAGTAGGATTTGACAATGTAATTTTTAAAATAAAACATCAAGAAAAAGCACAAGGATCACAGCAGAAATTAAAAATATAAAATGCTCTGAGACTGGGAAAACAATGAAAAGGCATTGCATGCTTCTCCCCTCCACCACCCCACCCAGCATGGGTCTACTCATATTGGAAATGACTCTCTAGTGTAATATCTCCCTTCGTATGTGGGTTCTCAGGTTAGAGTACTCATTAGATCAGGTCCATTCAGCAGAGACAAGCTGTCTCAAAGCATCAACCCTTTATTTGCAAGGACACAACTCCAGAAAGCATGAGCTTCAGCTGGCTATAGGAATGCTGAAAGTGAAACTGATCTCCACTCCACTGAAACACATTGCAACACAGACAAAACTGCAAGGAAAACATGGAATGGATTTTCCACTTAGGTCTCTGGGCCCTATCTATCTGGGCACAGAGACTTTAATGGAAAATCCATTTCATGTTTTCCTTGCAGCTTTGCTTCTGCTGCAGCCAACAAAGACAAGACAAAAAGAGCAGGGAACTTCAGCAGCCTCTGAGCTTCAAAGGGTAAGGACAGGAGGGGGAGGAGGGGAGAGAAAATAACTCCACAGGCCTAATTAAAGCCTTGGCAGGCCAGTTCTGGTCTATGGGCTGGATATTTGAGCCCTGTTTTAGAGATTCAAAAATCCCTTTGTCATATTTCCTATCTAATTTTTAATCTCCACTTCAGGGTGCATAAGTATTGTACAGTTTTTTATTGGTTTAGTAGACCCCTTCCCTTTTTTTTAGTATTTATCTGTTTATAATTCCTTCTGCCCTCTCATGGATTGCTGCCTTGTTGTGGTGAGAGGGCTTGCGCGGTTCAATGAGGTTGTGGGCTATGCCATGCAGAGCCAACAAAGATGGACAGGCCACAGCTGAGAACCCAGACAGAATGTGATCCACTGGAGAAGGAAATGGCAAACCACTCCAGTATCCTTGCCAAGAAAACCCCATGAACAGAAACAAAAGGCCAAAAGATATGGCGCTGGAAGATGAGCCCCTCAGGTCAGAAGGTGCCCAGTATGCTATTGGGGAAGAGCGTTCAGGTAACCACAGAAAGAGTGAAGCAGCTGAGCCAAAGCCAAAAGGATGCTCAGCTATGGATGTGTCTGATGGTGAAAGAACAGTCCGATGCTCCAAAGAACAATACTGCATTGGAACATGGAATGTAAGATCTATGAATCAAGCTAAGCTAGATGTGGTCAAACAAGAGATGGCAAGACTGAACATCGACATCTTGGGAATCAGTGAACTAAAATGGATGGGAATGGGTGAATTTAACTCAGAGGATCACTACATCTATTATTGTGGGCAAGAGTCCCATAGAAGAAATGGTATGGCCTTTATACTTAACAAGAGAGTGAGGAAGGCAATAATGGGATACAATCTCAAAAATGACAGAATTATCTCAGTCCGTATCCAAGGCAAACCATTCAATATCACAAGTCTGTGCCCCAACCACTGATGCAGAAGAGGTCGAAGTGGACCAGTTCTATGAAGATCTACAACACTTTCTAGAATTAACACCAAAAAAAAGATGTCCTCCTCATCATAGGGGACTGGAATGCCAAAGTGGGAAATCAAAAGGTGACCAGAACAACTGACAAGTTTGGCCTTGGAGAACAAAATGAAGCTGGGCAAAGGCTAATAGAGTTTTGTCAAGAGAACACCCTCTTCCAACAACCTAAAAGGCAATTCTACACATGAACATCACCTGATGGGCAACACAGAAATCAGATTGATTATATACTCTGCAGTCAAAGATGGAGAACCTCCTTACAGTCAGCAAAAACAAGACCTGGAGCTGACTGCAGCTCAGATCATGAGCTACTCATTGCAAAATTCAGGCTTAAACTGAAGAAAACTGGGAAAGCCATTAGGCCATTCAGGCTTGACCTTGATCACATCCCTTATGAATATACAGTGGAGGTGAAGAATAAATTTAAGGAACTAGAGTTGGTAGACAGAGTGCCTGAAGAACTATGGACGGAGGTTCATGACATTGTACAGAAGGCAGCAATCAGCACCATCCCAAAGAAAAAGAAATGCAAGAAAGCAAAGTGGCTGTCTGATGAGGCTTTACAAATAGCTGAGGAAAGAAGGAAAGCGAAAGGCAAAGGTGAAAAGGAAAGATTAACCCAACCGAATGCGGATTTCCAGAGAACAGTAAGGAGAGATAAGGAGGCCTTCCTGAAGGAACAATGCAAAGCAATAGAGGAAAATAGTAGAATGGGAAGAACAAAAGATCTCTTCAAGAAAATTGGAGAAATCAAGGCAACATTTTGTGCAAAGATGGCCATGATAAAGGACAAAAATGGTAGAGACTTAACAGAAGCAGAAGAGATCAGGAAGAGGTGGCAAGAATGCACAGAAGAATTATACAAGAAGGATCTCAATGTCACGGACAACCATGACAGTGAAAACGATGACCTTGAGCCAGACATCCTGGAGTGTGAAGTCAAATGAGCTTAAGAAAGCATTACTAACATCAAAGAGAGTGGAGATGATGGTATTCCAGTTGAGCTATTCAAAGTCTTAAAAGATTATGCTGTTAAAGTGATGCACACATTATGTCAACAAATATGGAAAACACAACAGTGGCCACAGGATTGGAAAAGATCAGTTTATATTCCAATGCCAAAGAAGGGTAATGCCAAAAAATGTTCAAACTACCGCACCATTGCAGTCATTTCACATGCCAGCAAGATCATGTTTAAGATCCTACAAGCTATGCTTCAGCAGTATGTGGATCAGGAGCTACCAGAAGTTCAAGCTGGGTTTTTGAGAGATAGAGGAACTAGAGATAAAATTGCCAACATTCACTGGATTATGGAAAAAGCACGGGAGTAGCAGAAAAATATCTATTTCTGTTTCATTGACTACGCTAAAGCCTTCGATTGTGTGGATCACAACAAACTGTGGCAAGTCCTTAAAGAGATGGGCGTACCAGACCACTTCACATGTTCCTTTTATCATAATCTCCATAAAGATTTATTTTGCAAGCTTTCTTTCTCTCCAGATTTGTCTATTCTGCCACCCTGTTATTATTTATTGACTGATACTGAGGGGGAGGTTAGCGAGGCTGTGGCAAAAAATTTTGCTGACATCCTTAAATTTAAATCTGTCCATGTATGTATGCATCTCTAAGTTCGGTTTCATTTTATCTTCAATGTTTAAATTTTTATATTCTGTGTATTTTTATTTGCAACTGTTATGCCATTAAAGGTTAGATATGGTATGTTAAAGATCCTACAATTTAGGATTCAGCAGTGTGTCGATCGGGAACTACCAGAAGTTCAAGCTGGGTTATTGAGAGGTAGAGGAACTAGAGATCAAATTGCCAACATTCGATGGATTATGGAGCAAGCACGGGAGTATCAGAAAAACGTCTATTTCTACTTCATTGACTATGCTAAAGCCTTTGATTGTGTGGATCACAACAAACTGTGACAAGTCCATAAAGAGATGGGAGTACCAGACCACCTCACATGTCTCCTGAGAAACCTGTATAAGGGTCAAGAAGCAACTGTCAGAACGGGATATGGAACAACTGATTGGTTTAGAATAGGAAAAGAAGTTCAACAAGGATATATATTGTCATCCTGCTTATTTAATTTATATGCAGAGTACATCATGAGGAATGCTGGTCTGGAGGAAACAGAAGCCGGAATTAAGATTGCCGGGAAAAACATCAACATCCTCAGATATGCAGATGACACTACTCTAATGGCAGAAAGTGAGGACCTAAAAAACCTCTTGTTGAGGGTGAAAGAGGAGAGCACTAAAGTAGACTTGAAACTCAACATCGAAAAAACTAAGATCACGGCATCCAGCCCCATCACACCTTGGCAAATAGAAGGGGAAGACATGGAAGTAGTGACAGACTTCATATTTCTGGAATCCAAGATCATTGCAGATGACTGTAGCCATGAAATTAAAAGACATTTGCTCCTTGGGAGGACAGCTATGGCAAACCTGGGCAGTATAATAAAAAGTAGAGACATCACCCTGCCAACAAAAGTCCGTATAGTCAAAGCGATGGTATTCCCAGTAGTAATGTATGACTGTGAGAGCTGGACCATAAGGAAGGCCGAGCGCAGAAGAATAGATGCTTTTGAGATGTGGTGCTGGAGAAGACTCTTGAGAGTCCCTTGGACTGCAAGAAGATCAAATCAGTCAGTCCTAAGGCAAATCAACCCAGACTGTTCCCCGGAAGGTCAGATGCTAAAGCTCAAATACTTTGGCCACCAAATGAGAAGGGAGCCCTCACTGGAGAAGATCCTGATGCTGGGAAAGACAGAAGGCAAAAGAAGAAGGGGATGGCAAAAGATGAGATGGCTGGACAGTGTTACTGATGTAACAAACATGAATTTGAAGAGACTTCGGATGATGGTGGAAGACAGGAGGGCCTGCTGTGACTTTGTCCATGGGGTTGCAAAGAGTCGGACTCGACTGTGCGACTGAACAACAACAACAACAATACCTTCTGATCTGGCTTCATCTTCTAACATTATTAGAATCCTGTTAGCTATATTTTAATGTTTAGAACGCTGCATTATACTTATCTCTTTTTAAGACTTTTCATTTTAGAGTCTGATATTGTACTATACACTATAAAATGCATACTTGCTGTTTCAGAAGATTTAATAAAAGTTATAATTTTTGAGGGGGGGGGTGGAGAGATACAGAAGGGATCTGTAGGGTTTTGTCAAAGGGGAGTTTTGAGTCTCGAAAGCTTGTACCCTGGAAATCTTGCTGGTCTTTAAGGTGCTACAGGACTTGAACCTTGCTCTTCTGCAAACCAGCATGGCTGCCCACTAACTATGTTTTAGCTCAGCATTGCATGAAAATGAACTGACTATTCCTCCGTATATGTATTTAATTATTATTCTACTTCTCCTCTCAGAAGCTCCTAATGACAAGAGCTCTTTCTTCATTCTAACACAATAACAGCCCTGTAATGTAGGCTACCCTGAAAGAGAATGGATGGTGCAAGGTAATCCAATGTAATTCATAGCCCAAGTGGACTTTTAAACCCAGATGGCCCCAGTCCTAGTCCAAAACTTTAATAATCACTCTAGACCACACTGTAGAGAGTGAAAGCTGTTCCAAATAATAAGGCTTGCATTATCAACTTTAACTATAAACTGGCAAATTGAAGGTAAAGAAAATTAATTAAGATGGCTACACATTCTGCAATAATAAATATAGCTCCTAGTGACTTTTGCCTTTAAAAATGCTATTTAACTAACTAGCTAATAAGAGCAGTGACAATATTTTCACTTATGTTATAAAAGAACACAATGGTTTAAAATCAAAGAGGAAGCAAAAATGCTGCTACTTTTGTTTGGGTCATGGGGGGGAGTCACCCTGCTGATTTTATTTATATTCCATGGTGCCTCAGTGATAGATAGTGGACAATTTTCAACTGAAATCCCCTTTAAATGGAAGCAGAAAATGTGCGCCTGAAATGAGCGTACACATTTCCATCTGCTCGATCACATCAAGGTGCCATTTGTTATGACTTCGCTGTGAGACTCTTGCTTTTAAGGCTTAGATGTATCTTGTAGTGCTAAGTGCTTTCTCCTCAGGAATGTCTAGGAAGAGATGCAAAGCCGTCTATACACTTCCTACATGGAACAAAGGCCGAGTGAGCGCACAGTTACAGCCTATTACAAAAGGGTCTCAGATGCCTGAAGGAAGCTTATTCTGCACATTTATTTATTTTATTTACTTTATAATTGGAGTTGTATTTGAGTCATTTTTCTAAGGGCTTTGTGCTGAATAGATCCATTAGTACTGCCACCACCCCCATACATAATTTATTTATTTGATTTATAAAGAATCAGCCTTCCAGCCAAAAAAAAAACTTAGCCACCACCACAGTTAATGAGTCAACACCTAAAAATTGCCATTCACTTTGTGTGATGGCACATTCAGCAGAAGCCTTGAGAATCTGGAGGCATTAGTAATTTATGAACCATCTTCCTCAGGCTGTTTGTCTATTACAGCTGTGCAGTTTCAAATCAACATCAGGTTTACACATGAAAAGCCACTTATATGAGTAACATTCATTGGGAAATTTACAAGCAGGATGGATAAGGCACTCCAAAAGAATGATTTATATTCATAGGTTATCTCAGCTGTTCACTATAAACCATCAGCTGAAATATAAACATTTAAATCTTTTAGATGATTAGTTACCTTTTAAAATATAAAAGAAGAAGGGGATGGCAAAAGATGAAATGGCTGGACAGCGTTACTGATGTAACAAACATGAATTTGAGCAGGCTTCAGAGGATGGTGGAAGACAGGAGGACCTGGCGTGACTTTGTCCATGGGGTCGCAAAGCGTCAGACTTGACTGTGCGACTGAACAACAACAGCAAAATGCTAATGTAACTGTTCTGTTGCTGGACAATCAGAATCCACTCTGTTCAAATGCCAAAACCTGTCCATTTTGCTTCCTGCCTTTATTAGTATTGAGGTATCTGGAATTGTAAAGAAAAAAACTGAAGCACTTGCTATAGTACATTTCTAGATTCAAGCTCACAATAGACTTTGGAAATGATAAGGGAAAATTCATTTTGGGTATCAGTAGCCAAAGAAGGAACCTGTCAAAACTACAAAAACCCTCTTGGATGTCATTGGTCAAAATAGGATGTCCACCACCGCCCCCCCCCCACAAAAAACCCCCTTCAGTTCCACTTTTTCTTGCAGTCTCAGCTGCCAATCAAGCAAACTGATTCTTAGAACAGAAAGTCAAACTGGGTTCTTCATGGCAGATCCTAAATATCAATACCAACATTTTTTACCATTCTTCCTAGAAGCATGATGAGGAAAACAGGGTTAACTTTTGTAAATCAGGGCAGTACTCCATATATATAAGGCTTATTCCTGCCCTTCAAAAACGAACCATGCTTCAAACCAGTGTAAACCTACACTAGTGTGTAGTCTAATATACATGGTCAGCCCATATATGAAATCACTTGCTTTTAAGTTAACTAAAGTGGCAATTAAATGATAGCCATATATAGTTACCACCTGATTGCATTTAAATTGCCTGAACAAGTGTTTTGTTAGGAGATGGTTGCTTCCTAATAAATGTTCTCTTTTACTAACCCTGTTCCATAATGTGTAATTTCAAATTCACCTGTAATTTATTACGCATCCAGATGAACTCAGGGTACAATGGAGAATTGTTCTGTGGATATCTGGGGCTCTAGCAGGCTGTTTTTTTGAGATTGAGGCACCAAACTTTCAGCATAGCATTCAGTGCCTCTCCCCAAAATACCCTCCAAGATGCCTGAGAAGTGCTAGCCAGAGGCTGTTGTTAGGCTGCTTTTGTCAGAAAAGCGAGGCCTCAAGTGCATAAAATGGCAGATAGTCCATCCTCCAAAGCAGTTATTTACTCCAGAATGGGGGGAGAGATCTGTTGTCTGCAGTTCAGCTCCACCTGGGGGCTGGCTACCCAGCCTACGCCTGGCTTGCTACTGTTCAGCTACTGTTTGCTACTGTTCAGCAGCAGGCCGCCTCCCCAGGATAGCCTGTGTGGCATAGGAATTAGGGCTTCAGAGTGGGTCTGACAGACCCAGGTTCTTGCTATGGAAGCTGACTGATTTAAGCCAGTCACAGACTTTCAGTGTAACCTACCTCACAGGGTTGTTGTACGGATCAAAGGAGGGAGAGGAGAATGATGAAAGCTGCTTTGGTTCCCCCCCCCCCCCTTTGTGGAGAAAACTGTCCTTTTCCCTTGCAGAGGCTGCAAGGAGGGGGAAGGCGATGGAAAGCTGAAGTCAGAGGGGCAGATAAAGGGAAGGAGATAGGGTTGACAACTCCAGGTTAGGAAATTCCTGGAGATTTAAGGGGTGGGGCCTGAAGAGGATGGGATTTGAGGAGGGATGGGTCCTCAGACAGATACAATGGCATTTCCTCCTGCGAACCACTGTAGCCAATCTGCAAGACAGGCCTGAAGATCACGCAGAATTACAACTGCTCTCCAGATGGCAGAATTCAGCTCCTCTTGAGGTGGGGGGGGGAGTGAATGCCTTCACTTGGGTGGGTGGGAAGACAGCAAGGGTGGGGAGCACACCCACCTAGAGCCTCTCTCTAGAGCCTATTGTATTTTTCTTCACAGCAGACCATATTACTAGTTTTTTGATAAAGCAATGTCTAGACGAGATCTGTTTGAAACAGGATTTGCATGCACAATATTATCATACATGTATCATATCCAAGGCTTTTTTTCAGGGGGAATGTGGCATAACAGAGTTCTGGAACCTCTTAATGAAAACAAAATTATCAAAAATGTTTAAAAGTTCATGAGGAGCACCTGTGTGTTTCTTCTTTATTTCCCTCTTGAGAGTTCCAGCACCTCTTTTTCTAGAAAGAAAAAAAAAGCCCTGATTCTATCCATTGCTCAAAGGGACTCAAGGTAGCATGAACTGAATAATCCCCTTTCCCCCTCATAATAGGTAGCAACTTGCCCAACAGCATACATGAAAAGGAATTTGAAACCAGGTCTTCCTGAGTAAAATCCTCATCTGACACACCACCTGATTCTCTTTCTGTGCTTAAAGTCACAGAATTAGAAAATCCCCAAAGGCTATGCATTTATCTTCAGTCATCTCCTACAAATCGTTCCACACAGTTCACATTACAATGGAGTGGTTTATAACCATTCTGTAATGGACCAACCATGCACTTGGTAAAAGGTAAAGGTAGTCCCTTGTGCAAGCATCAGTCATTTTCGACTCTGGGGTGACGTTGCTTTCACAACGTTTTTACAGCAGACTTTTTACGAGGTGGTTTGCTATTGCCTTCCCCAGTCATCTACACTCCCCCCACCCAGCAAGCTCAGTACTCCTTTTGCTGAACTCTGAAGGATGGAAGGCTGAGTCAACCTGGAGCCGACTACCTGAACCAGCTTCTGCTGGGATCAAACTCAGGTCGTGAGCAGAGGGTTCCGACTGCAGTACTGCAGCTTTGCCACTCTGCGCCACAGGGCCCTTTTGCACTTGGTGGGGATGCATAAATGCTTATATGCCACCCAGTCTGTCTAAAAAGTAATACATGGTGCAGGCTGCAAGTACATAGCAATTACATGATCCTACCCCCGCAAAAAAGGAGGGGTGAGGGAAGGTGTACAGCACACAAATGTTTAAAATGTTTGTATGCTATGTTGTATGCATGGTTAAAATTCATAAGCATTCATGCTTTCTCACCATGCACATGGAGGGCCAGTTTCAGTAAGTTTGTGAACTGCCTTTGTGTTCTGAAGAGGGAAACCATAAGTAGATCAACTCCAGAGTAAATCTCATTTTGTTCAATGGGACTTACTCACAGGAACGTGTTCTTAGGAATGCAGTCACAAGCAATAAACAGTGGTACTGGAAAAAATAGCAAACATATAAGTCCAGAAATCAGTATCACAAGTCAATGGGGAAGCTAACTGAGCAATATGATCTGAGGGAACATCTATTTTTAACAGCCCAATGCATCTGTTGGTAAGAACATAAGCAAAATCTATCCACGGAGCTTTTGCAAGGAAAGTTTCATCTCTGCTTAAGAGAATATGTGCCCTCTGGAAGAGGACACTGTTTGGATTCCAATCACTTCCATCCTGTTCGCAGTCTATCTTGCACTCTGGCACTGCACAAATCAACAGCATCTGAATTTCCTCCCTCCCACTCTTCCTCTCACCCACTCTGCACACTTTAGAAATCTCACTCTCATGAGAGATCATTAAATTTCAGAACAATCAGCAGTTCATTTTATATCTTCCTTTGCACTGCAGTGTAACTTTTAAAATGTGCCTATCCATTAAATAATACTGGGAGGTATTAAGGAAGTGAGGATTTTAAGCTGCTTCTATCAGGGCTCTAACAATGCAGCAGTGAACTTCCCCTCAAGACAGAGAGGGAGTTCTTTTGTCAAGAGTTCACATAAAATTGAACATCTGGTAACTAACATATTAGGCTGGATCCTAATGATTTCCTTTCACAGAGTTAAAAGCCTTGTTCTCGAATAGGATAAGGACCACAGAATCCACCCTCCAAAGCATCCATTTTCTTCAAGGGAACTGATTTCTGTAGTCTAGAGGTGAGCTGTAATTCCAGGAAATCTCCAGGTCCTACCTGGAGACTGACATCTCTAGGATGTTCCCAGGGCCAGCCTTAGATCAAATAGCACTACAGATAGCGATGCCCCCCACACCTCCATTTACTCAGCTTTTGAATACTTTATTCTTATTGCACTTGTAGCCGATTTCATTACTTTATGATTTGCTTGGTGGTTCTTTTTGTATTATTGCTTGGATTATTGTTCAGATTATTTATCGCTTGGTTTGCTTGGATTATTTATCCTAACATTGAAATGATAAATGTACATCCTAATATCTGAAAATAGGCACTTTCTAATTTACAAGAATAACCGGGATACACTAACATCAAGCAACTGAGCAGGGGCCCGTAATAATAATACAAGAGTCCTGTTCGAGATAATACAAGAGCTCTGTCCACAAGTTACAGCAAATGGGGAGGGACGGTGGCTCAGTGGTAGAGCATCTGCTTGGGAAGCAGAAGGTCCCAGGTTCAATCCCTGGCATCTCCAAAAAAGGGTCCAGGCAAATAGGTGTGAAAAACTTCAGCTTGAGACCCTGGAGAGCAGGGGAGGGACAGTGGCTCAGTGGTAGAGCATCTGCTTGGGAAGCAGAAGGTACCAGGTTCAATCCCTGGCATCTCCAAAAAGGGTCCAGGCAAATAGGTGTGAAAAACCTCAGCTTGAGACCCTGGAGAGCAGGGGAGGGACAGTGGCTCAGTGGTAGAGCATCTGCTTGGGAAGCAGACGGTCCCAGGTTCAATCCCTGGCATCTCCAAAAAAGGGTCCAGGCAAATAGGTGTGAAAAACCTCAGCTTGACACCCTGGAGAGCCACTGCCAGTCTGTGAAAACAATACTGACTTTGATGGACCAAAGGTCTGATTCAGTATAAGGCAGCTTCATATGTTCAAATACATATGCAATCATTGCATGCTGTATACTTTTTTAAAATAGGAATGAAGTAACTCTGTATAATTATAAAACAATAAATAGTTTGTCACAATAAAGTTGCTGGGAGGGTGTTTATGCAGACTGGTCTCTAAAACTGGAGAGCGATCTCTTGGCAGTCACTCCTTAAAGAATAAGGTGGAGGGGGAGCATAAACATTTTTTATCTCAAAATTTCTTAAGTCAGTGAAGACAGGAACACACCTACAGTTTTCTTCTTTACCACTTGACAGGGATCACCTCCTCACCTTTACCAGGAGCTGTTTCCCTCAGGGCAGGATGACTTGTCCTACTTCCTTAATTTATGTCAATAGGATACAGTCACACTAAGGTTACCCGGTCTGCCGCTCTTAACCGTCACACCAAACTGGCTCCAGAGCTCAAGTGCAAAAACTCCATATAATATAAGCAGTTCTGGTCATAAAGGGGATCCACCACAGGTACCATGAAGCCAAACAGAACAGAAATCTGTACTGAATCCCACTGATGTCAATAGGATACAGTTACGCTACGGTTGTTGGGTCTGTCAGACCTGCCAGTAGGGGAAGGGGTAAACTTAACAGGAGTGGGGAGAAAAGAAGCTGGATATAAACATCATGTGTAGGGTTGCCAAGTCCAATTCAAGAAATATCTGGGGACTTTGGGGGTAAAGCCAGGAGACTTTGGGGGTGGAGCCAGGAGACATTAGGGGTGGAGCCAAGATCAAGGCTGCGACAAGCATAATTGAACTTCAAAGGGAGTTCTGGCCATCACATTTAAAGGGACGGCACACCTTTTCAATGCCTTCCTTCCATAGGAAATAATGAAGGATAGGGGCACCTTCTTTTGGGGCCCATAGAATTGAACCCCCTAGTCCAATCTTTTTGAAACTTGGGGGGTATTTTGGGGAGAGGCACTAGATGCTATACTGAAAATTTGGTGCCTCTACCCCAAAAAACGCCCCCCCCCAGATACTCACGGATCAATTCTCCATGATTTTCTATGGGAATAAATCTTCATAGGGAATAATAGAGTTCCCAGCAGACATTTCCCTCCCCTCCCCCCCTCTTTCTGATCACCCTGAAGCAGGGGGAAGGCCTCCAAACCAGGGGATCCCCTGCCCCCACCTGGGGATTGGCAACCCTAATCACGTGCCTTCTACAATTAACTTCTACCACAGAGTTTTGCCCAAAAACCAGAATGTGCCCTCCCCCACATCACCAACATGCCTATACCACTTCTGGGTGACGTAGGCACATTGCATTTATTTCCAGCTTCTTGCCTTTTGGGGAATAATTCTCCTCTGCTAGCCAGTTGGCTAGTGATGGAGAGGAGCACTCAAAACTGGGGGACTCCCACCTCTATTGGGGGGTCTGGCATCCCTAAGTCACACCGAGCTCATGCTAAATACTGTGTCCTGAGTGAAGGCCTGCAGAACATACAGCCTGCAGGAATGACTGCAATCCTTGGAGGAAATTTAAACTTTCCCTAGTTTTGTAGCTCAGCTGTCCTGGGCTCTTTTTTGTCTCTGTAAATTGCAAACTGCCCAGAGCTCAAATGCAAGTCACACAGTGCACTTTAGCTTAGCATTGCAAGGCATGCAAGCAAAGATACTTCAGAGACAGTTAAAAGCAATAGAAAAAAAGAGAGAAACCACACAAGGCCTTATTGATTTGTTCAGCCTGTCTTGCAAAATTAGCAGCACAAAATGTGCAAACCATATAGCAGTGAGCTTGTTGGCTTGTTTATCCACCGCCTGTTGAAGTGGTAACGAAAGCAGAAGCAGAGGGGCTTGAGAGAAGAGAGCTGGTTCCAGTGTGGACTGTGAGGCAAGGGCAGATCTTCATATTACAGTGTCCTCTCTTATGTTGAGGGCAACATGAGCACTTTTGTGCCATGCAGATGCCTGACAGATGTTTACCATGATGTGCAGGGAGAAGTAGCTTCAGTTTCCCCTCTCCATGCCATTTTCACATCCTCAAACCACCCTATGAAGACAACATGAGCTCCTTGCAATAATTTCATTACTTATGAGGCTTCACATCATTTTTGTAATGGAGCTGGCAGTGGCTCCATGAGAAGTGTGAGGACAGAAAACATTGGGGGAAGAAGCTGAAACTGCTTTCCCCCATATGCCATGGTCACAAAATTAATACAAAACTCCTATTGTACAAACTCACCAACTCTTCATGTTATTTGTCAACAAATATGAGGGCTTTATAATGGGCTTTCGTTTCAGGCAGGATCATTTTAAATAAGAAAGCAGCATCACTTTCTGTCTGTATGTATATTTTTATTTGGTCCCTTCTCTAAGGAACTTAAGGTTTTTCCCTCATTTATTTTAACCTCAAAACACTGCTGAGGTAGGTTAGGCTGCAAGACTGATTCAAGATAACCCTGTCAAATCCATGGCAGAGTGAGAATTTAAAGCCTGTTCTCCTTAGTCCAGTTCTTTAATTACTAAGGAGATCAGGTATCATATCCTCTCCCACCCTTTTTTTTTTTTTGCCCACTAGTCTGCTGAAGGCCAGCAGGAAAATTGTTTTCAAAATGGTAGCCATGCTGGCAGTGCAACTTCACTTCTGGTGAATACTCAGACATAACAAAAGATTACTGACATGATAATGAAATGATGCTCTATGATTTGAGAAAAACTCCTATAGCATCGGTTAGCATCATGTAGGGTTGCCAAGTCCAATTCAAGGGGTAGAGCCAGGAGTCTTTGGGGGCGGAGCCAGGAGCAAGGGTGTGATAAACAGAATTGAACTCCAAGGGAGTTCTGGCCATCACATTTAAAGGGACAGCACACCTTTTAAAATGCCTTCCTTCCATAGAAAATAATGAAAGATAGGGGCACCTTCTTTTGGGGCTCGTAGAATTGGACCCCTTGGTCCAATCCTTTTAAAACTTGGGGGGTACTTTGGGGAGAGGCACTAGATGCTATACTGAAAATTTGGCGCCTCTACCTCAAAAAACAGCCCCTCCAGAGCCCCCGATACTCGCAGATCAATTCCCCATCATTCCCTATGGGAATTGTTCATGGAGGTGCATAATGGCTGTGGGGGAGGGGCTTCCCCCGCCGGCCAGCTGGCTGGGGGAGGGGGGAAGCCTGTAAAACCAGGGGATCCCCCACTGGGACTTGGGGATTGGGAAGCCTAGCATCATGTTGGCACTGGAAGTGGCATCACACTGCCAGCACAGCACCATTCCTCCATTCTCACCCCTCTCCCTCCGGTTGCCATTGGCTAGCAACCATAGCTATCACTTTGGCAGGCATGCCATGAGGGAAAAATTAGGCTATCCAGTCCCTTTGATCTTCTCCATTAAAAAAGAAAAACAAAACACCTCTCTTATTTTGCTGTCTGTTTGGATAAGGTTTATCCATCAAGGACTGCAATCCTACAGGCTACACCCAGTTTTCTGGGCATATGTCCCAATTAATTAAATCAGAATTATTTCCAAGTATGTATCCAACCACAAAAAGCAACACATATTTTCAACAATGGTGGTGATGAGATCTGGGTGGTGGTGAGTAAGGGGAGAGAGGAAAGCACTGCATCAGAAAATACTCAGTTATGCTTGCTAAATCATTCCGAAATTACCTCTTTCTTTGATGTAGAAACGCCACTGTGAAAAAGCTTGTATAATATTGCCAGAGAGCAATTTTAAATCTTGACATTTTTCATAAACAGCAAGATTTTGTTCAGGAAGCCTTGTTCAACCTCATTATAGCTGCAGTCTGCAATATACCCACAAGCAAAGGGTTTTTTTGAGCAGGAACACAGTTCCAGCTGGCTTGCCATCAGGGGGGTGTGGTCTAATAGGCAAATGAATTCCTGCTGGGCATTTTCTACAAAAAAAGCCTTATGTGAAACAATGGCGATGTCAGGGGTATGGGCTAATATGCAAAGGAGTTGCTGCTGGGCTTTTTCAACATGAGTATGTTCCAATGGAAGCAAATCCAGAAGGATTTATTTTTTGAGAAAATTGTACAGGATTGGGTTGCCCATGCGATGGTGGAAAGTGCTATCAAGTCGCAGCTGACTTAGGGTTTTCAAAGCAAAAGACGAGCAGAGGTGGTTTGCCATTGCCTCCCTCTATGGAGCAACCCTAGACTTTCTTGATGATTTCCTGGCCGTTTTCCCACTGAGCTTACCTCAGAGCGACGTCCCTCTTCACCGCGCAGCGTCTGCGCGGATTTCCCACCAACTGCTCCGAGGCTGCTCTGAGGAACCAGGAAGTTCCCGACCTTTTGCGTCGCAAATGGAAACCGCTAAAAACCAGTTTACGTTAGCAACGCAAAAGCCGCGACTCTACTTGGTTACTCGGAGCAGCCTCGGAGCAGTTGGTGGGACACTGCGCGGTGACGAGGGACGTCGCTCCGAGGTAAGCTCAGTGGGGAAACGGCCCCTGTCTAAGCACTAACCAAAGCCAGCCCTGCTTAGCGTCCAAAATCTGATGAGATTGGGCTAGCATGGGTCATCCAGGTTACCCATGTACTCAACAACAACCATGAGAGGGGGAGAAATGCCTTTTTGCAATTAACACAAAAGTGTGCCTACATGAGTTAATCCCAGTGTAAAAGGGGATCATCAGAGATGTTTTATTCTATTTATTTATTTAAAGATTTATATCCTGCCCTTCCCATAAAGCTCAGGACAGCTTACCATACAGGGAAATAAAATCTGGTTTCCAGAGGGGGAAAAAAACAGAAACCACTCAGCAGATTTACCAGCAGAACATGTAAATTGTGCACTCCTCCCTAAGTGTGCTAATGGGAATAGGACATTGTTGGAAGGTTGAATTATGTATTATACATCTTGCATTTTATTTGCCCTTTAGCCTCACAGAGGCTGTGATCACGTGCTAAATAATGCAGTTTAAATGCACTTTCAAACTGGATTTTGCCAGTTCACACAGTAAAATCCAGTTGGAAAGTGAATTGAAAGCAGATTGAAACTGCATTATCTAGCATGTGTGATCACAGTCTGACTGTACAATCTGCACTCCACTTATGTGTATACACTTCGTGCAGCTGATGCTAATCTTCAGCCTACATGCCACAGCACATTTGCCAGCCGTTTGGATGCCATAGGACTCTTCATCATATCAATTCACCAACATTACACCATTGCTATAGCAACACTGTGATGGTATAACAACAAAACAAAGTCTACCTCAGCAAGCGTTTACTGCTGGCTAGTTTTCTGCTTTGTGATTCCAGTTACACTGTGCGTATGTAAATGCAAATACACTTACTAATTAAACGTTGCCTCAAACTTTGTACCAAGAAAAACGTGACACATTGTGGTTGGTTAAATTAGTCTTAGGTAAAGTATGTCATCAGAAACCTCTTGGGATTTCTCTTGCATTTGTTGCTAAAGGTCATACATCAGAATTCTGAGTAGACACCAATTATTGTGCACATTTTCCCAAATATTGCCACCCAACAGCATGCACTCATTTAACTGCAAATAATTTGATGAGGACCTTACAACTATCTCTTAATATTCATAACTGACTTTAACAGTAGAGTGAATAAACCAAACAGCGGTTTTGTTGAAAGGGTAAGGTGAAAACAGGACCACAATCCACATGGCTGGTATAATAAGTGGAAGCAGCAGCTGTCTTGAAGGCACACAAAGCCTGTCAATTAATTTTCTGCCTAGAGTCATTTTGCCAAGGATGTCTTAAAAGTTTCCTTTGAACATTACAGCTACTCAAGATATTTTAACTGTATGGTTATGAAGACAAGGCAAGGCAAGCCTTAAGGAAATGTGTATAATACTCTCCCTCCACCCTTTTAAAAAGAGAAACTTTCACACTTTGTCAGAGTTTGGAAAATGCCTCTAACAATAACATATACATTGATTTCCATATATCTGTGAACTCATTATGTGAACAGTGACTAGCAGCCCCATCAGTTCCCCTTTCATGATGCCATTTTTTTTACACTTCCTCTCATTTCTGTCTGTCCTTTTTCTTCCCTTTTCCTGAGTACAGTGACTTCCTGATAGCCTAAAGAAAGTTTCCTATGGAAGGGAAAAAGTATTTGAGACTTGGGGCCTATAGTCACCTTAAAGTGCTTCCTTACGTGAAGAACAATTCATATGGATTCATTCATATCTCTCAAACTTTCTTTCACACTACCACATAGAGCCAGCTCCAGTTCAGTTCAGGCCACAGATTTATACTGTTTACAGAAAATAACAGAAAGCTATCCCTCAAACCTTGATTTTAGCTATCAGCTCCTGAGCCAACCTTTGGTTTTCAGCCCACGTTATTAGAAGAAAGCAACTTCCAGTGGTGTTCTGTACATTTCCAGTCATTCTTAAAAGGACAAATGTCTCCTGAGAAAAACTGTCCCTTTCATTGGCCTTCATTAATTGCTAGTCATTCAATCAAGAGTCCACAGAGGAAAAGACCATTGTCACCTCAGCAACCCACAGATCTTTTTCCCCTCTACACCAGCAGTCTCTGCTTAACACCCAGTAGAATTTCTTTGCTACATGCTGTCTTTATATAACATTTCCTTAATCCCCAAGGAACAAAAACTGATATTTTTCTTGAGTGTTTACATATGTTACTTAGTATGAGTAAAGACATACATGATATTCTCCATTGCTTAGTGCTGTGGGTCAGCTGAACAAAATAGCTTTGCACAAGTGGGAAAAAGAGATGACAAGACCACCATCCCAAAAAAATTTTTTCCAGGAAGGGAATAATTCTGAAATGACATAATTTTCTGGACAAACATAAGAACTACTTACAGTCAAAGCAGAAGCCAAGATATGTGTTGTTATAGGGTCAGTAGCCTTGGGCTGGGAAATTCCAGGAGATTTGGGAAGGGAGCCTGGAGAGGACTAGGGTTGCCAAGTCCAATTTAAGAAATATCTGGGGACTTTGGGGGTGGAGCCAGGAGACTTTGGGGGAGGAGCCAGGAGACCTCAGGGTGGAGCCAAGATCAAGGCTGTGACAAGCATAAGTGAACTCCAAAGGGAGTTCTGGCCATCACATTTAAAGGGATGGTACACCTTTTCCATGCCTTCCTTCCCTAGGAAATAATGAAAGATAGGGGCACCTTCTTTGGGGGCTCATAGAATTGGACCCCCTGGTCCAATCGTTTTGAAACTTGGGGGATATTTTGGGGAGAGGCGCTAGATGCTGTACTGAAAATTTGGTGCCTCTATCTCAGAAAACAGCTGCCCCAGAGCCCCAGATACCCGCAATCAATTCTCCATGATTTTCTATGGGAATAAATCTCTATAGGGAATAACAGAGTTCCCAGCAGACATTTCCCTCCCCTCCCCCCCTTCTGACGATCCTGAAGCGGGGGGAGGGCCTCCAAACCGGGGGATCCCCTGCCCCCACCTGGGGATTGGCAACCCTAGAGAGGGCAGGGTTTGGGAAGGGGAAGGACCTCAGCAGGGAATGATGCAACAGACTCCACCATCCAAAGCAGCCATTTTCTCCAGGAAAACTGGTTTCTGTCATCTGGAAATCAGTTGTAATTTCAGGAGATCTCCATGTCTAGCATCACTACTCTAGCCTCAGTCCATCATTGTCCAATTTGTATACTGTAAGCCTAGGAAGAAGTCTTATGGGAAAACTGTCCTTGTGAAATATATGCAAAAGGCTGTTCTCATGTAAAAAAAAAATGATTAAATGACTAAGGATTACGCTTGGGACAAAAGACTGTTGTGTTACAAAGAATGGAAAGGGTATGAAAAGGAAAGAAGAGAGAGAATGCAGTACAGTAGAAATGAGGCACATTCTGGTCTTCCAAACTACACCCCTGAAATTAAGCTGGGGTATATGAAAAAAAAAACAGATAGAGTGCAAAGGATCAAAAGATAGCTGGAGCCTATGATCCATCATGAATGGGAACTCATCCTCTGGAGTGAGCAGTCTTTTATTCAGACACCCACCATGGAAATCACCTAGAATCCCTGAATCATTTAAATATAATGGACCCAATTTACACATAGGCACAGCCTGCCTCCCAATTCCCCCTTGTACTGGCCTAGTTTAAAGCTGGAACACAGCCCAGCTGCACTGAACCTGCTCACTGCATTGTCATTCCTTGTGTCTTGCCCTGTATCCCCACTCACTTAGCAATGCAGAAACGATTTTGCAACCCTGACTTCTGTCTGTGGCTTCTGCAAGTAAGAAGTGAATACAAATTCCCCAATAGAATTTTGGATGCTTGCATATATCAGCCACAAAGAAACGCAGCCTCTATGCTAGACTATTCATCTATGAAATTCTCCTGCCATTACACTTTGAGGAATGCCCACCTTTATCCTCATATTTTCCTTTAAATCCATCTGGAAACGTTTGAACAGATGCAATATTTTTATGCTTTGTCTCAGGATCTGAAACATAAATTTCAACAGACTGTCTCATTACCTTTTAAAAACATCAGTGCTTTCGACCACATTCCCAAGCTCCTTCTGCATTTGAACAGAAGGTAGTTAAGCTGATCAGCAAAGAATATCTTTGCTTGTCGCTAACTAGTTGCTTTAGAATACCTCCCACTGTTTCAGCCCATTAACCCCAGCACAACAGCTTGATGAATTAATGCTTATATAGGCACAGTTGGCAGCTTCTAATTAAATAATTATGGCCATGCAGCTGCAAAGAAGCTGGAATGTCCCGCCGGAAAACCAGATGTCAGTTTTATTGGTCCTAAGAGTTTCTGAAACAGGAATTTTGGAAATTTGATGTGACAGGGCTCTGACCATTCTCAATATGGATTTCTTTACATCAGAATTCTCAATAGGTGATTACATATAAACATTCAAATCATCACTGTATTTTAACAAAGATTTAAACTGCAACATTACTTGTATGTATGGTTGCCAGCTTCCAGGTGGAGCCTGGAGATCTCCCAGAATTACATTTGATCTCCAGCTTGCAGGGATCAATTCCCCTAGAGAAAATGACTGGTTTTAGGGTTCCAGGTCCCCACCAGCTACCATGTAACTGAGAGGCGTTGCCTGTTAATACGGAGCACCCCAATAGCTAGAGAGAGAGTGGGGATCCTATTTCTGGAAACAAAATGGAGTCTGACCAGAAACAGGCCAAGAAATACTTCATACAAAATGGAGTAGAGCAGAGAGCTTGTTCTAGTTCCACCCAAAGACTCCCTCTGGAAATGGCCCTCTCCCCTCCGCCCAAACAGGATGCATAATAACAATGGGGACTGCTGGTAAGTATCACTCACGCCCTAATCCTTAGCTACTGATTAATCAGCCATCTCCCTGGCTTTTTGCAGCAATTCAGTTTCTTTTGTCTAATGCTATGCCTAGGCAAATTCTTAGTGTTCCATGCTTGCCTCTCCCCAGAGGTATCTTTGCTGAACCACCCAAACCATTAACACATATCCTGATTTTTTGTAACCTATTGAGTGGACATTACTAAATCAGCCCCACTATTGTTACCTGAAGATCCATCCAGGTGACCAGAGTCAGTTCTGCTCATTGGCTTAAGGTGAGCAACCAATCAGGTACCCAGGAAAGAGGCATCACTGCCCACTGCAAGTCACCCCCTTTTCTGGGAGGGCCTCACCCCCTCCTAAAATTATATACATGAGAGCAAGCCATGCTCTCTCTCTCTCTCTGCCTGAGCAACATGTAACGAGATTGCACCCCCCCCCCAGGACTCTATGTAATGGGGGCCCTCAGACATGGCATATGGTAATGCATGTCTGCATCTTCAAGCTGTAGCTGGACCTCACCACATCTGGAACAGGTGAATATCACCCTCTTCAACAACCCCTCAATTCCTCTATTGATAACCTCTATCCTTCCTAGCTTCTTGATTGCCTGTATTGTGTATTTGTGTGTGTGAATGTACCCTTTTACATATTTTAAGTAAACATTATAAAATATATGTTTGCCTGGCGTATTCTTGCTTGAAAACCCAACCTCCGTATTATTGAAGACAAGATCCTTCACTCTACCAAGTCTCTTAGCTAATTTCCCCATTAAAAATAAGAGACTCAAAGCATTTCCGGTAACAACTAGCAGGGGGTGGGGGCATAGGGTTGCCAGCTCTAAACTGGGAAATCCCTGGAGATTTGGGGTTGGAGCCTGGGGAGGACAGGAATCTCAGTGGGGTACAATGCCATAACCTCCACCCTCCAAAGCATCTATTTTCTCCAGGGAAACTGATTTTTGTAGTCTGGAGATGAGCTATAATTCCAGGAGATCCCCAGATCCCACCTGGAGGCTGGTGTCCCTAGCTGATTTGGAGGGTGGTCTGTATGGCATTACCCTGCTGAAGTCCTTCCCCTCCTCAACCCCCCTTCTCAGGCTCCATTCCAAAATCTAGGGTAGGAATTTTCTAATCCTAGATGACAACTATACTTGAATGTATGATGTAAATTTATTACAATTCCTACAGGAAATGCTTGAACCACATGCTTTGGTTCAGATTTCAGATTTATTAATTAATTAATAATAAAAATCAACATTCTTAAGATACTCCTTTGTAACAGAAGGTATGGGCACTCAATGGCTAATGAATTTCATAGCCAGCATCACATGGCTTTCATTCACCAGCTTTACTCCATTCACAAACATTAACTTGAATTATTGCCAACCTTTTATTTCAGAGTTAATCCTGAACCTGGGATAGCAGATGTGGGTTTCATTTGTGTGCCAGTGCTTAGCATTAGTCAAAGAAGCCAGACCACAACCTGAATGAATTGTCTTGAAGACTATAATACTTACAAGCATGTTACAACACGGAAAGGACAGAACGGATCATTTGTAAATTCCATGACAGTTATGAAAGCTTTCAGGTCAGGCCTGCTTTTTTTGTCTAAGACACTACATTTCCTGTTCCCCTTCACAGTTTTGCCTTATCAAACCTTTCCCTTGTTGTGTCCTTTACTTGCATTCCCATGATTATCCTTGAATGGACTTGTTCCTTCAACCTGTCCCATTTACTTGGTAAGGTCTGCCAGCTAACCACAAACCGTGTAAAGAGGAAACAGTCAAATGGGATCTGGTATGCCAGGCATGAGGAACAAAAAGGCCCCTTCCTAATTTTAGCAATATCATAAAGATGCAAATCACAACAGATTTCAGACACTGAGTGGAAAGGGGTATCTCTGTGTAGTCAATTTCAGATATTAGTCTATGGCCACAAAAAAAAAAAAGAGGGGTCCAGCCAGCGCCTTAAAAATCAACAAAAAAAAATATTTCTCATAAGTTTGCATGAGTCAAAGGTCAGACATCTGATGAAGTGAGCTCTAACTCACAGTATTAATGCTAGAATGAAGTTTGTTCATAGTATTAATGCTAGAATGAAGTTTGGAATTTGATCGCTCACACGTCTCACTATAGTATTTCTGAAATCTTTCAGACGAAATGGGCTTTCCCCTTACATGTGGAAAAGCCATGCGTAATTAGATACCATCAAATATTTTTTCAGTTCATCATACAGATCAAATACTCCAGTAAAATAATGTTCACTATTTCAAGGTCTGAGAACATTCTTTAAAAAGCAATTCCTTCAGAAACAAATAAAGAAATGTGGTGAGCTATCACACACATCCAGGTCCACTACAAAATACCTACCAGGTAAAAGTCCCATACATATTAAATACGTCAAATTGTCAAGTGAGCAAATGCATGCAGGATAGCAAAGGAGAGAACTATGGAATTAGTCGCAAAGTATGGTTCAGCAAAAAATGTTGGTTCTTAACCCAGCCATAACACAAGAGAGTTGTATCACCATCAATAACAACATGATAGCGGATAAATCAATATAAGCATAATCCCCATCTTTATTTTGTCTGTAACTCTGCTTGTAACACAACTGGAACTAGAAGAATTAATGGCCTGGCTGATTCACTTCAACAGGAGCTTCTGTCTAATCTTGCAGGAACAGCCTCAGTCTGTGTTAAGAAGCCACAAGCCAGTGATACTCTGTTCTCAAATCAGGAGCATTTGTGCTGCCACTATGAGTCAGAGAAGCACCAGCAAGTTTGTTTGCACAGCAGTGACCTGGCCCATTCCTTGTGTTCAGAGATGGCTAGAGTCTGCTAAGCCTTCAGTGCTGGAAATCTTGGCGAGGAGGGAATTTTGTAACACAGCAAAGCACCTGAGTGGATCATACGTTGAATGCCAAGATGCTGAGCTTTACCACTTCTTTCTGTAGTGTGTGTGTGTGTGTGTACACAGGGCTTTTTTTAAAGCAGGAACACAGTTCCAGTTGGCTTGGTGTCAGGGGGTATGGCCTAATATGCAAATGAATTCCTGCTGGGCTTTTTCTACAAAAAAAGCCCTGTGCAAAAAATGGTGATATCGGGGGGGGGAGGTAAGGCCTAATATGCAAATGAGTTCCTGCTGGGCTTTTTCTACAAAAAAAGCCTTGTGGGTACATATGGAAACAAATATATACGTATGTCAGAGACAGAGGATAGAACGCAACAAAACACTGATGGGTACTTCAGAGTAAGAGGGAAAGAGCCATTAATACATTTATTAGCAGTCATGAGAACTGTATCACCAGGACAGTTTTATCACCAGTTCCACCAATTTTATGACCTATGATCATAGAAGGGAAGGAAGAGGGGGGGGGGGGGACTAACAGAAGTTTGCATTTTTTTTAAATACAGGATATCCCTTTTTCCAACTTTGAAAAGTGTTGTCTTCCTTAACAACAAAAAATATAGTCCAAAGAAAAGTGAAAAACGAATCCTTTGCTTTAATACAGGTGGCATTAAACACAAGACTAATGCGCACGCACATACACACACACACACGCACAAAACCAACTAAAACTACAGGAGCTTTCTGGATCTTTTCTTCCCACAGGTAAACAGACACATGGATCATTTACATTAGATAACTAGTGTGTGATCCTAAATAGAGTTATGTCCTAAATCCACTGATGTCAATTCACCTAGAATGGTACAACTCTGCTTAAGACTGCACTGTTAAGACATAGCTGGTACTTTCCTATTTCCCCCATTGCTTTCTGTATCAGACAGATCAGTGTGATTAGTTTTGAAATTAAATTATAGGCATATAGAAAAATCATTGACATCAAAGGCACTTCTGTAGGCTTCTAAAACAAGTGCCTTAAGAGACTGGACTCCCACTGAAAACATTCCTTTTAAGCAGGCACCACTTTTCAAATTCTGCAGACTTTCAGATCAAACAACTATCACCCACGCATTTAAACAGTGAGGTATAGTGCACTAAGTCAGTAAGATAAGAAGCAGGTATCTCACATTAGCCTTCATCACAAAACAGTATATTTAAATAACATAATTCATACTTGATTGTACTAATAGACTAATTTATCTTTCCCCCTTGGAAGTAAACTCAGGATAAAATGCTTCAGCCCACATCCTGAAGATCGAGTTCTGCTGTGGAATAATGGAAATCTAACTCTCCTGGTGTTACCATTGTCTCAATCACCAGCCTCCCAGATAATGCAAAGCTTAGAAAGTTAACAAGGCTGCTGAAGCGATCAGCTGGAAAATTCGTTCAAAAGCAGTAGGTCACCTGATGCAATTGCAACCAGCTGAGAAAATGTGTTGAGTTAGGAGGAGCATTTATATCACCATAGCAAAAATAACGTAGATTCATTCCTAGATATAAACGGAGTGTTTTATGCAAGACCTTGTTTATGAAAACCACCCTTGATGGAAAGCAGCCAGAGTGAGTAGATTTCCCTTTCCTTTCTCTGCATGTAAGAATTTCAGCTTTGTTGACAGATAGCTCGGCTGACTGTGCATGATTATTTTTGAGTATCTATTACCTTTGTAAACTGAACCTCATTTGAAGATCTCCTATAATTAAATCAGCAGTGTCTTGGTAGGGTTTACATTACATTGAAAGAGCACTCCAAAAATGCACAAGGTAATCAGATAGTTAACAAAGGTGTGATCACAGCTTCACTGTATGTTTGTAAGAGTATGTACTAACAGTCAATGAAACGGGGGAGTTTTGGCAGTCTGTGCTGCCACCTAGCCAAGACCACACCACTAAGTTCACGGTCAATGTCTTCACAAAAGACTTAAGCCAAACAGACTGATTTGGTTCCTGTTCTTCCATGTGAAGCTACATTTAGCAGCAAGAACTTTGACACTCATTCAAGCTAAAGAAGCAGAAAACAACTTTTCTCCTGCACCCAAACCCTTGCCGCAGCAGTGTCTCCTTGTACTTACGGTAGAAGACGTATTCCGTGTAGCTGGACCAAACCTTGTCATCAGTGTATTGATTGACAAAAGAAGCTGTCACCGAGGAATTACATGCTACCATGTGGAATCCACATTCTGACAACATGTCAAAAGCCCTTTCCAGGTGCCTAAATTTCAGATAAAATCTGGAGGTGTATCTATCTGGAGCCCGGTCTGGGTCTCTGCTCTCATTCAAACTTTCTCCAAAAACTTCTTTGACTAAAGCAATCCTTCCACAAACCAAAATCCTTGGGACTCTCCTGAACTTGGCATCTGCTTGGGTCTCCCTGCCCATGGTGCATGACCCTCTGTAGCCAATGGTAATGAAGCCCCACTTTCGATCCGAAGGTAAGAGTGACGATGGGGCACTTATCCTTGTGTCACTGCTTTGGGAAACCTCCTCATAGTCACTATGGCAATAGTCATCAGGGCTTTGCTTGATCTCATCAGGAGTCAGAAGTTTGACCAAGTCTAGGAGCTGAAAGTACTCCGCTTCCCTCTTGAGCCTTCCTCTTTCTGGAAAGTGGTCAGGCAAGACCACCTGCTTGTCCCTGAGATAGTCCAGAATGTAGCGGAAGAGGAAGCCATCTCTGTCGATGAAAATCCTTCCCTTGGAATCTTTTGCTAGGTCATTGACTGTCTCTCTCTTGGAGGTGAACATTTTCCAAAGCAGGGAGTGGGGAATGCCTATTAAAGTTGAGTAGCGAGTGAAATAAACCTGGCCACCCACATTCAGTTCTATTACCTCTGGGAAAGAATGCACAACTGTCCCTTGTTCTCTAGGAGGGAGGTAAGTTCTGCAGTTTCCACTCAAGGCCATGGTACTTTGAAAAAAAAAACCAACCACAAGTTGAGGCAGAACTCTCAGTCACATCCAAGGTTTCAATCAGGATCCTATACCTGTTTCCCCAAGGGCCTCCCAAGCCCTAACATGTAAGGTATTGGAACTGGGGATGGGGTGGAGCATGAAAAGAAGGTTGTGGGGTTTATTTTTTTTTTCAATTGTCCAAAAATAACTATCACAAGAACTGGCACAGTGGCTTTATTCTTAAATAGTAGATGATGAATGTTCACGAAATGCAGTTAAATAATCAGATCTTCCAGCAAAGCCCAAAACAGCAGGATCAAGCCAACTTTACAATGTCTCACAAGCCTATTGAAGACAGGGGAAAGATAAGACAGAATTATTTCCCTCTGCATGAGAAAAGAATAAAGAGTTAAAAGCAGTTGAGTTTTGAACACTCTGAGTAACATTAATTTGGGAATATTTACCTTATTTAATTTTTTTTTTAAAGATTTCTTTTTTGGTCAATTAAAGCAGTGACTGAAAGAGTTAACAAGGCACCACACATTTCAGTTTGCACAAGCATCTAATTTAGAATATGTAAATGAGGGGAGCAGAGCCCCGAGTCTTACCTTAGTTACAGCTGATCTATCATTCCTGCAAAGGGAAGCAGCATTTTTTCTAAGCAACCCCAAAATCAGCACAGAGGCAGGCTGGATCTGGTGAGCAGCAAATCCAGAGCAGGAAAAGGTCTGAAACAGTAAGCTGAGTCCATTTGACAATATCCACCATGCAGAAGTTACAAGTTAAACCCAAGCATCGGAAAGTTAAGCAGAAGGGCAATGAAGAGCTGGGGAGCTCGGCAGCAGTAGCTGAGACAGAAGAGGGGAAAAGGCAAGAAGAGCATAAATCCAGTTAGGATCCTTTGGGATGAGACAGAATTTCAGGAGGAGGACCTTGGTTTAGATGTCTTGCAAAGAGCCCAGATTCCAAGATAAACCCTGGCACGTTTCAGTGGCATCCCACAGTGATACCCTCTCCATCAGTAAGCGCAGAGAGCCTCCCATGTTCCCAGTCAGGTCCAGAGAATAACAAGCCTGTAGCAGTTTGAAAGGATGCCCAGGGAAGCTGCCTGCTCTGCTTTCACTACACAAGCTGCTCCTCTGGTTGCTGAGCTGGGTGGTTCCACAGTTCCCAGTGCAGTTCAGATGCTGTTGTTTCAGCAGTGCAGGAAAGAAACCATCCAGGGAGATGACTATTACATCATCTTAAAGGAATATGGCTTTGAGAAAGCCAAGCAACCTGGAGGGGGTGGGACTCGACTTCAATTCCCCCTTCTTCGTTTTTTAACGAGTTGCAGAGAGCAGAAGTGCAGCATGAAGCTGCCACAAACAGCTATTCCCAAACCAAGCAGCAATTCTCCAGGAAAGCTTCTCGCGCTTAATCTGCTAGATGAAAGGATTCAGCTCTTACACATTTCTATCTCCAAGCCTGCCTTGAAGTTCTTTGTAGTACTGAACAGAGATCTTTCCTGTTGCATGAGCCATTTTTTTTACTGCATTGATAAATTGTATCTTTCTGTAATATTGTGCAAAAATGGAACTGTGTGGTTTTTACTGTCCTCCAAAGACGCACTGAATAAATGAAACTACATAAACATGTAAATTCAGTTCCCTATCCACACACAAGAAAATGTCACCCTTTTCACACCAAATTAACTCATAATGACTTGTCAAGTTCATGAAATAAAATCAGCCAGGGGAAAGGGGCAGGAAGGGAACAACTACGAAATGGAAGAAACAGAGTCTTTTTACTCTGATGGTGAATGTTTTTTGCAAAGTTAGGATGGGAAAGTAACTATGTCTCTGAAATAAAGAATCGTGCCAAGTTTCATTTATAAGAAATGCTTTGTTCTTATATAGAACTTTAAGAGCAGCAAAAACTGCACTGATTCAAGAATCTGGAATCAACAAGAATAACCAGAGTTTCATATTGTTCAATGGCCAGGGCAGAATCCATACTACTACTGCCTCTGCTGATAAAAACTACAAAGGTTAGATTAAACTGCTAATTAAATCAGATAACAAAACATGCTTCTTAGTCCTCTGGCTCTGACAGTAGAGCAACCAAAAGAAGCTAAGGCCGTTTAAATGCTTCACCATTTAAACTGAAGTCTCTTCAGATCCTCCAATGTGCTTTAAGATGAGGCACACACACATGGACTTTTCCACTTTGTTCCATAATATGTACTTAACATACGTCTGAAAATCAAGGCAAATTATCTGTGGATGAGACACCACAGTATTTCTAGGTGCTCCAGCAAATAATATCAACCAGGAGTTTGGTGGGTCCTTTGGTGGGTCCTTCAGTCTGAATGTTTCTTTTCATCATATTCAGCTCAGAATCCTAATCTTTACTGTCTTAATAGTTTTCTAAGACTAAGCCTTCTATATGACCATTCAGCTGAAACTGATCATCATATGGCCAAAAGTCTCCCAGTCATTGTTCATATTTAATAGACCAATAAACTGGGGGAGGGGGGGGGATGAAAACTTGTATTTAACTTAGTTCATGTTTTTGCTAACACTTACCTGTTGTGGCCTCAATAGTTTTCCAACAACAAAAGCCAAGCCTATGGCTGGTGTTATTTTTCATGCTTATAGCACCACCTAATGGCTCTAAAATATTCTGCTAGAGCTAGTAAGAACACACTGGAAGTCATTTTCACAAAAAAGCAATCATCTTACATACATAACTATGTAGGAGGGGGGAAAGGATGCTCACGGTTGCCAATTACAGGTTGGAGAGTTCCTTGGGATTTGGATGTGCTGCCTGGATGGTGGAAATTTGGGGAGGGAAGAGAACTCAGATGGGATGGGATCTGATGCCATGGAGTGTGCCATTTTCACTAGGGATATAAATCTCATCAGCGTGGAGATCAGTTGTAATGCTGAGAAAATTCCAGGTTCTGCCAAGATGATGGCAACCCTTTTCTTCACTATCATCACTCCTCCATGGAATTCAGGCCAGCATATAAGGTCTCCCCTCCCATTTTATCTTCAAAGCCACACTGCGAAGGTCAGACTGAAATAGAGTAACTTGCCCAGTGAGAATAATGGCAGAATGCAATGCCAAACCAGGTCTCACCAATTTTAATCTAACCACTCTGTCACACTGGTGTCTATAATCAACCAATGTGTTCGTTTAGCCAAAGGTGCACATAACTAGAAGTTTTGCGCTGTGCCCAGGTGGGAAAACAGAGTCATGCATCACAGCACACACAGATTTTCCTACACTGGAATAAAATCGATTTTTCACAATGTCATATGTTAAGTGGCCCTTACCTTTGACTTGCTTTCAGAAATCATTCAGGAAAGGATGCCACTTTTGAAAAGGCAGGGTCAGAATTTTAAGTGTGCGTGGGCTTCACTCGTTGCAATTTAATTAGAACAATGATGTCATAATTTATTTATTTATTATTTATTTATTTTTCGATTTATATCCCGCCCTACCCCACCGAAGCGGGCTCAGGGCGGCTTACAACACAGAGGTTCTAACAATAAAATTTGAATTTTAAATACAATAACAATTTATATAATTAAGACATTAAAAAACATTAAAAAAACATTAAAATCAGTACATCAATCCAACAGTATGCTATCTATAAACTTCCTTCAGTATTTTGGTAGTTTTGGTGCCGGTCAGTTATAGGCCAACCGGAAGAGGACTGTCTTACAGGCCCTGCGGAATTGTCCAATGTCCCGCAGGGCCCTGACCTCTTCCGGTAACTGGTTCCACCATCAAGGGGCTGTTATTGAGAAGGCCCTGTCCCTGATTGACTTCAACCGGGCCTCCTTTGACCCAGGGATTACGAGCAGATTTTGGGAGCCAGATCGCAGTACTCTCTGGGCAACATATAGGAAGAGACGGTCCCTAAGGTAGGCAGGTCCTAGACTGTTGTGGTAGTTGTGGTATCCCATAATAGTTGTGGTAACACTCCTGCTCTTAACCAGAAACAATATGGCCATTAACGTTCATGAGCTAGAGACAAGTGCAAACTGTACTGCAAATATTCAGCAACATGAGCAGGGGGGAAATGGCCACTAACCTACTGAGGAAGTTCCCAGCAGACCATTTTATGGGGAGAGGTGGGGAACTGGTAGTTCCTGTGGGGCTGGCAGTGTTAGCAGTCAGCCCTGCCCTGTGGATGGGTAGAGTTTGGCATCGAAAGAGAAAAGAATGCCATTCACTTATCATACCATATCACTCCAAATATCATGAGTGCAACATACTGCCTGGTGCAGAAATGACCTCAAAAGGGGTGCCAGTCAGAAGATCAGTCTGGGAAACTATTTGGAAGTGAACCAAAAGGCTAATTTGTAAATAAGTCTCTCCCATCCTAAAATAATGCATAGTTAACAGCAATGGATTTCTCAGGAAAATAGCACCTCACTTTGAATCAACCTCATTCAACCCCAATTGTGCTTCTCCCTTTGGCACATGTAGCATATCTGTATCACCTAGAAGTGTCACCCATCCAACGCTTCAGAGGTCATCAATGAATATTAACACCCACATCCCATCCCCAGGAGAGTCATCAAGCTTTGTCCAAGTCTTTGGGAAAATTCCTGTAAACACATCAAGTTTTTGACTTTGGGCATACCCGCCATTGTGCCCTGGGGACATTTTTTGTATAAATACAAGCATTCAGCTCTAATGTGTGTTCGTGTGTGTGTGTGTTCTCAGCATCAATATTGCATCCCCATTTGTGTGTGAGACAATACCCCCTAACAAAATGCTGGTCTTTTCACTCTTTCATGGACCAGGACCTCCTAGACTTTTAAATATCACCCTTGAAACTCCCTCACTTTTTCCCACTCCTTCCTTTATTTTTCTCATAGCTAGCTTGTGTTTTTCCCATGTGCTTTGTGTGTATGTTTTATTCATTTATTATTTTTCAATAAAACCTTACCGGTTGAACATCTGACTGGTTTGTTCTCAGAGTTAAGGGAATAATTCTGGTATACAAAGATGGAGATAATCAGTTACCCCTTCATGCTGTGTTGATATCCAGAAAGACACCCCTGGACTGATACCCAAACAATGCACTCCTGGAATGTGATATTGCAATGTAACACTAGAATATGAATATTGCACAGCAATGCCCATCTGAACTGGGATGGTCTCCTTTCCACAGAAGAGAGGCAAACTCAGTCCAGTTTTTAGGCCCCTAGGCAGGCTGGCATGATATTGTCTGGTTCACAGGCTTGGCAGACATTTTGGCTGTGCTGAAAGGCTAAAGAAACAACCATTTTCTGATCCTGAAATGGAGAGACCCAGAGAACGACATATAGTGGGCAAAGCTGTAAAAAAATTTCCTTCACCCCTTTTGGCAACCTCTTTCAAGTCCTGTTCTCAAAACGTAAAACCTGCAACACATAAACAAATCATCCATATGTATGGTCTGCTATTCTGCAGGAAAGACAGCAGAAATGCAAAGGTTAAAGGCTAAGTGCAATATTGTTGTGTGAATGTGTGGTATATCTGTATTCTGGTTTCACATTTCTGCCAGGGAATCTGAGTTCTATAGAATCTCTATTTTTCTTTAATTACTACTAAAGGCTATCAAAGTTAAGCTATCTCCTGAATTTGTTATTAATGGACATCCATTCTGACATGTAGAGAGAGATCTATCACCTCTTGTGAGGTTCAAAGAACCAGCCTCAGCAATAATGGGGCCATAAACCCATTTGGCCAAACTAATTAAGATTCCTCTTTTGGGGTTTGCGCATATTACACCCTGGTTTCTCATTGGATATGACACCCTGTTTTCTCATTGGATATTTGGTTTTTGACACTCTGTTTTCTTATTGGACACTTGGACCTCTTGATGTGATGTAACTTACCCTAGGAAGCAGGCCACCCTACCTGTCAAGAATATCCTCCTGTATAATGGATGCTAAAGAGAGAGGAGGATTTCAGCTTCCAGATTTAAGATTATATCATGATGCAGTCTGTTTGGCATGGATAAAGGATTGGGTGATGTTGTTAAATAAAAAAACTCTTAATGTTAGAAGCTCATGGAAATAAATTTGGCTGGCATGCTTATATGTATTATGGGGGGGAAAAGATGGATGGTTTTTTTTCCCTCACCATTATATCAGAAATAATTTGTTGAATACATGGATAAAGTACAAGAAATATGGTGACGAAAGAAAGCCATTATGGATAGTACCAGCAGAAGTAATAAAAATAACGGCTGAATCTGATGAAGAGAGAGGCTTGTCATATAATCAATTATTAAAGATTCAAGGTGATAAAACTGAATTAAAATCTGCTGAAGAGCTGAGTAATAAGTATGATTGGTTTCAAATGCAACAAATAAAAAGTTTGATGGATAACGACATTAAATCTGAAGGAATTAGACGTGAACAAACAGAAATGGAAAAGGTTCTGCTCGGAGATAACGAAAAATTAATATCAAAAAATATATAAGTTATTGTTGAAATGGTCTACAGAAGAAGAAGTAAAACCTCAAATGATTAAATGGGCAATTAATGTAAATAAGGAAATACAGATGGATACATGGGAATATCTTTGGAAGAACTCTATGAGAATATCAACATGTCAAAGTATTAAAGAGAATTGTTTCAAGATGATGTATAGGTGGTATATGACTCCTAAAAGTTGGCAAAGATGAGTAAGAAGATATCAGATAGATGTTGGAAATGTAAAAAACATGAAGGTTCTTTTTATCATTTGTGGTGGACATGTGGAAAAGCGAAAAAGTTTTGGCAAATGATACAACAAGAAATATCTAAGATTCTGGGATATGACTTTTAAAAAGTAGCAGAGACTTACCTGTTGGGATTACAAATGGAAAAATTTCCAAAAGAAGATAGCACTTTAATTTGGCACTTGCTCTCAGCTGCTAGGACTTTGTATGCGCAGTTGTGGAAGCAAGAAATAATACCAGAGAAATGGGACTGGATTTTGAAAGTTTTATCATGGAGTGAGATGGATAAATTAACAAGAACACTAAGAGACTATGATATGGAAGTGTTTAAAAATGAATGGAAGAAATTTAGAAGTTATGTAGAGAAAGAATGGAATATAAAAAGACATTGGACAATTTTTTTAATAATAAGTATTAGGGAAAGTTAGAATATGAATTTTGATTTTGATAGTTAAGGGTACCTTTATAAGTTAACTTTAAGTATATAGCTTCAGCGGGAGTCTAGTAATGGAGGGAGGGGGGTATAGAAAATATCATATGGGATAGGGATAGAGGTGATATAAATAGATATTGTTACCATATGTTATCAATAAAATTGTTTAACAAGAGTATCCTCCTGTGTATCTTTCTATCCTCCCATCCTTCCCTCCATCCTTGCATCCTTCCCTCCATCCATCCCTTCCTGCCCTCATTCCCCTCCCCCCTTTCTCAGGAGAAATCTCTCTCTAGAGGTCTCTGGACTTCTCTGACCAGCCTACTCTGCAAGAACGAGGTAATTGTATCACCTCCCCAACCCACTTATTCAGCTAACCTCTGTAATTCCTCTTGTATGCTTGAAAATTATTTGATTGGGATGTAACCATTTGAAAATCATTTCCTATAATAAAATCCATTATTTTAACCAAAGGATTTCAATGGTCTATCTCCGTAAACACTGACAGAGATCCTGCTTACCTCACCTCTCATAGGCTTGCCATTTTGAGCTAAGAAAAATTAATATTCACCAATAAAAAGCTGGTTGAGGTAACAGTGTCTCCAATTAAGTTAATTCCCCCAGTTTAGCAGCAGACTACCAATTTAGGTAACAGAAGTGCCACAAGGGTCACTTGGTTTGGACCTGGGCTGTGACAAGGCTGTGGCTAACTGGACTTCCTGAAGGGTCATACTAGGGAGGAACTCATTTAAGCAGCTGCTGAAGAACTGTCCCATTTTGAAACACAAGCAGCCAGTGGCAGGTTGAGATAAGATGTTGAGGCAATCAGTTTGGCACCCAACCTCCTATGTGGATTGGTCTCCTGACAGCCCCAACTGGTCATCACTGAAGCCTTGCCATTGTCAGCAGCACCCTGGTGGCCACTCCATCCCAATGGAAATGCCTGCCATCCCTAGGCTATCTCAGCTGATCTGATGTGTGGTGGGGGGCCTACAAGCATGGCAGTGGTGGTATGTGTCAGCCTTGTAAGGGCCTAATGAACAGGAAGGATAAATTGGTGCTGTATTCAAAGCACTTCAGAGTTTTCCTGGCAAGCCGGATGCAGGACCTGCAGAGTTGGCATGGAAAACTGCATGGAGCTGCATGCTACAAGCAAGTGTCAGAGCAGAGAAAAGGAAGCCTCTCTGCCTTGCCCCTTGTAGCCCAGACAGGCCCTTTTGTCCAAGAAGCAGCACCTCTGAGAAACAGCAGCCCAACCATGCTAGTGTACTTGCAATGGAAGAAAAGCCCTGTCCTAGCACACTGCTCCCATCTCTTTGTTCTGGCGCCCCCCCACCCCCCAGCTCCATGAAGATCTTCATGCCACCTTCTCAAACCACACATGTGAGAGCCATGAAGCACTTGGCGTGCTACATCAACTTGTCCTTCCTTCATAATTGAGCTCTTCCTCTTGGTGTTGCTACTTTTGCTGCTCCATCTCTGCCTACAATACCAACCTGGCCAGCACTACCACCAAGCCCATCATGCTCATGTCAAGTGCTGACCATCACCACAAAAGCCAGGTTCTTTACCATTGAAAGTGCTAACCTTACTGGCATGGGCTTGCACAACCCTGCGCAGAAAACAGAATAGCAGCACACCAAAACATTATCCCACAAAAAAGTACTTCGTACAATGCCATTTGGGAACCTAGCACCATAGGACTTTGAGCACACCATGAAGAAGGCACCAACAATGAATGGAACAGCTATAGGGTTTGTTTGTTGAGTCTGTGCTTACATCTAAGCCAAGTGGCCTCTTGTGATGATGCCAGTTCTCCATGGCTCCACTTAATTCAAGGCCATTGTAATGTCCTATTTTATCCCTTGGACATAGTTGAGGAATCACATATGTCGGGGAGGGACGGTGGCTCAGTGGGAGAACATCTGCTTGGGAAGCAGAAGGTCCCAGGTTCAATCCCTGGCATCTCCAAAAAAGGGTCCAGGCAAATAGGTGTGAAAAACCTCAGCTTGAGACTCTGGAGAGCCACTGCCAGTCTGAGAAGACAATACTGACTTTGATGGACCAAGGGTCTGATTCAGTATAAGGCAGCTTCATATGTTCATATATGTTCAAACTTAGTTCCTTTTTGCTCATATTCATTTTTACTTATATTTCACTTTACCAACAAAACTTTGGATATTCCTGAGGTACCTCTTTGAGGTGTTACACCTTTCAACTCTTGCAGCTGGGGGATGTGGAAAAGAAATTTACAACTATGAGGCCTACTGCTAGTACCCTTGGTCCATGTCTTTCTTTGCTCATATGCTCTTGCACTAGAGAAAAGAAATACAAAAAAAAAAAAAAGAAAAGAAATATAAAAAAAACCTGAAAGCATTACCCAGAGACCATACTGGCATGGTGGACACTCATCGATCATGGAATAGCATGCCAATGAAGACTGTGATATGCTCAGGAAGAGTGCAATTCCTACCATACTTCTGAAATCTCTGCAGATCATGGTGAGCACAAGAGAATGCTCAACATTTAGCTCTTATTCATAAAGTGTGTGTGGGGGGGGGGGGTGGTTCCAGCCAGTCTTTGAAATCAAAAGTAAATCCAGCTAAGGAAAAAATAGGTAGTGGAATACTAGTAGGGAAAAATCACTACCACAGGAAGGTCAAAACAGCCCTCCCTCATCTCTATAAACTTTGTATTGTAAGTTTTCCTCCATACTTCAGAAAATGTAGAATTGGTACCACATATTTAACAAGGTGACCTAAATTTTGGTCCTCAAGTACTGAGAATGTGATTCCTCTGGCATGCCCCAGTCATTGGTGGTACCAGAACCCTGAACAGACCCTGGGGCTAATAGCAAACCAGCAAAAGCTATTTATTTACAATATTTAAATTGGCTTCCTGTTCATTTCCCTATGAAGAAAGGTTAAAACGCTTGGGGCTCTTTAGCTTAGAGAAACGTCGACTGCGGGGTGACATGATAGAGGTTTACAAGATTATGCATGGGATGGAGAAAGTAGAGAAAGAAGTCCTTTTCTCCCTTTCTCACAATACAAGAACTCGTGGGCATTCGATGAAATTGCTGAGCAGTTGGGTTAGAACGGATAAAAGGAGGTACTTCTTCACCCAAAGGGTGATTAACATGTCGAATTCACTGCCACAGGAGGTGGTGGCGGCTACAGGCATAGCCAGCTTCAAGAGGGGGTTAGATAAAAATATGGAGCAGAGGTCCATCAGTGGCTATTAGCCACAGTGTGTGTGTGTGTGTGTGTGTGTATATATATAAATTTTTGGCCACTCTGTGATACAGAGTGTTGGACTGGATGGGTCATTGGCCTAATCCAACATGGCTTCTCTTATGTTCTTATGTACTCCACTTCCATCAGAAAATGAGGCAACAAAATTCTGCTGCTAAGTAATAGACTTCAGTGGATTCAGAAAGGTGCACAACATTGCTCTGTGAACCTTCCAACCAATCTTCAAGGCAGCATTCTACAAACAAAATCCTATACATCAATCCCAAAGGCTACCTGGATATGGATAACAGTAGGCAAGTCCTCCAGTAATACTTCAGTAGCCCTTGAATAATGTTTCAATAAGGCCAGAAAGATTCAGGCAGAATAATGTGTTCGTTATGAGAATCGTAGCCATGCAACTGAGTGCATTAGAAAGCTGATCTCAAACTGACTTTCCCTCTTCTGCACAGTATTACTCTTTAAAGTCTGGTGCAAGTGAAGAGACGCTTCCTTTAAAAAAAAATGGATTGAACATTTGAATACTCAAGATTCACATGCATAACCACAGCTAATTTTTTTAAAAAAATGATTTAGCTGTTTAATTATCTGTCTTAGGCACCTGAGTGTGGTTTGTTTTCAGAAGCCATATCTAATTTTGCTCTGCAAAGGAGGTAGCATGCTTGCTGCAAGGAGGGAGATCAAGAGGACTACTCTTCAGCTTTTGGGCTGTTTGCTACAAGCAAAACTGCAAGGCTAAGGAGGAGTAATTGGATGAGGCTACAATTTCTGCCCCTTCACCAACCCCATCTCCTGCCAGTAAGTACAAACAAGCAAACAAACTCTTGTGATCATATTAATGTAATGCCCAATAGATGATACGGTTCAGTCAAGCAATGCCCCTGTTTGTATAGGCTGAGAGCCCTATCCTTATCTAATGAGCAAGCAATATTGATTCAAACTTTTAAAAAGAGCTCTAAGGGAAAACTTTTGATTTTCTGCAGAACGGAAATAAGGGGGTTTTTTTCCCCCATAAGAAAGGAATTCAGGTTTCTATAAAGGTCCTCATGACCAGACAGCTGATGGTGGAGATCGAACAGCAAAATGGGAAAAGAAAGTTTTGTCCCTGGCCCACAACAAGACTGGTTAAGCTCTGCTCTGAAGTTGTCATGGTTCTTTACCACAAGTTAAGACAGAAATGGAGGGAACACTGCGTCATACTAATTGATGTTTAAAGGCCAAAGAAAATATCATATGGGAGACCCCTTGAAATTATTATTTTCCCTTCGTCACAGGAAGACTCCAAATTTGATGAGAGTACCTATGAAGGTGAGGAGGTTTCATCTGTGCTGTTTTTACAGTCTAAACCGTCTCTCTTGCAAAATAGGCTTCCCAATCCCCAGGTCCCAGAAGGGGATCCCCTGGTTTTTCAGGCTTCCCCCCTCCCCCAGCCAGCTGGCCGGCGGGGGAAGCCCCTCCCCCAGAGCCATCATGCACCTCCATGAACGATTCCCACAGGGAATGATGAGGAATTGATCTGTGGATATCGGGGGCTCTGGGGGGCCTGTTTTTTGAGATAGAGACACCAAATTTTCAGTATAGCATCTAGTGCCTCTCCCCAAAATACCTTCCAGGTTTCAAAGAGATTGGGCCAGGGGGTCCGATTCTATGAGCCCCAAAAAAGGTGCCCCTATCCTTCATTATTTCCTATGGAAGGAAGGCATTTAAAAGGTGTTCAGTCCCTTGAAATGTGATGGCCAGAACTCCCTTGGAGTTCAATTGTGCTTGTCACAACCTTGCTCCTGGCTCCACCCCAATGTCTCCTGGCTCCACCCCCAAAGTCCCCAGATATTTCTTGAATTGGATTTGGCAACCCTATTGCAAAGGTACAAGGGGAAAGTACCTATATTATTTTCCCCAGGTTAGGATGGGTTAAATCTGGGAAGGGTTAAATATCTCTGCCTCAGTACTGGTATCAGTATACCCTGAGATGGGGGGCAGTTGCTGGGGCCCAGGGCACACTGCAGCCAAACCACCCTCACACCAGTGCACCTTCCCTTCCTGTGCACCCCTTCTACACCCACTTGCTTGTGAACACTCTGGTAACCTTACCCATGGCTGCACATGCTACCCAGCACTGTCAAGTAATTTCTGGGAGTCACCACAGTGGAATTCCCTATCAGGTATGTTGGTGGTTTTGAGCATAGAACAATGGGATGGCTGGTGAGTGGTCTGGGATAAGACACACAGACAGGTGGGGGGTGGGAAGGGAAGTGTGAGCAGGAGTTCTGGTGTTAGACAAAGGAGGAAGGTTCCTGAGAGCTTGGGAGGGGGACCTGGAACTGGCTCTGTCTGCTTCAATCAAATGCAAAGCCCTTACAGATGTTTTTTTAGGCAGGAGAGCCAATCAAAAATCTCCTGCATACATGAAATAAGCTGCCTGGAACTGTTTTAATTTTTTTTTGTTCAAATCTGACTTCTTATTACTCAACATTTTTTGCATTCCTGAAAGAGCTTTGGAAAGTGGCAAAGAACAACTCACAGCTCTTAAAGTCTGACAAGTCAGGGTATAAGAAATCTGCTGAAACAACAGACTGCCCATTGACATTGTGGTATGAATTACAAGTGGTAAAAGCTCATCTTCTTACATGCAGCCACCCATATAAATGAGAAATCCTAATAGAACAATTTTTTTCACATCACTTAAAGGCAGGCTTTAGCTCTGAACAGGCACTTACCAATGAAACAGCTTGAGTGCCATAAAATGTAATCCATTTTAACAACATGTAGTGTGGTGTTATGTAATTTTGTCCCCAAATCCTTTATTAAAAAAAAAAACAGGTAAAGGTAGTCCCCAGTGCAAGCACCGGTTGTTTCCGACTCTGGGGTGACACTGCTTTCACAACGTTTTCACAGCAGACTTTTTATGGGGTGGTTTGCCATTGCCTTCCCCAGTCATCTACACTTTCCCCACAGCAAGCTGGGTACTCATTTTACTGACCTCAGAAAGATGGAAGGCTGAGTCAACCTGAGCCGGCTACCTGAAACCAGCTTCCGCCGGGATCGAACTCAGGTCGTGAGCAGAGAGAGTTCAGACTGCAGTACTGCAGCTTTACCACTCTGCGCACTAGGTCATAATGCTTGTCTCATTCAAAGGAAAGAATGACTTCCATAATTACTCAGCATGTAGGGAAAGGGCAAAAAGAAGTAAAAAATTCCAACACAGGATGATAAGAAAAACAATGGTGCTAGAGCATTTTCACAGTGCCACGTAGAAGATATATGTGTGGTTTCTGCTGAGAAAATTGCATACTTTCAGTGTTTTATCAACTGCAATTGTAAAAGCGAATGTCCTACACAAAAATCCAGATTTGCAAAACAGGCGCATCATAGACATATTGTGCGTCAGGTTGATGTTTTAAGCAGCAATGGGATGCATCGTACATTGGTAAAACTAGTAAGCCATTCTGGAGCCTGCAAGTTTGATAAACAAATGCTCTGAGGAATATGGAGGACAGAAATAGTACAACTCTACACACTTTGAGCTGAAGAGGAATTAAGGCCCATCATTGAGCTTCTCAATTACCCTCTGTGACAGAATGGCCCTGCTCTGGCCTGCAGGCCCTGTTTCACCCTGCCCTCCTGGGTTTTCCCAGTACCTGGAGAGGGGTTTTTTTTTCTCTCTCTGTTCAACTGCCACTGCCATCTGATCTTTGTAGGAATTGTCCACTGGGTCAGGAATCCCAGCCTCCTTTCCATGTTCTGAGGCTTTGCCTTTGTGTCTCTCTGTCATGCCTGCCCCAGACCCAGCCCCTGCTAACTCTGAGCAGGTGCCTGCCCCTGGCCCAGCCCCTGCTAACTCAGAGCAGGAGCCACCTGAAATTGATCAGGCCACACCGGGCCCTAGCTCATCCCCTCCTGAATCTCCACCACCTGTGAGCCGGCTCCGTGAAAAGAGACGGCAGGAGTTTAGAATCAGACGGAGAGAAGCACGGATGTGTGGGAGGAGAGATCTAAGCCCGGAGTACTAACAAGTTAACAAGCCAAGCACAGTATATCTGTAACCCTGGCCTTAGGGCAAACTGTGCTGGCAACGAACGATCCTACTCGGACGTGACCTCGCCCCGCACCCTCTTGCCTGCTGAGAGAACCCGTGTGCTCCTGACCCGGCTTGAACCTTGGACTTGGAACTGGACTCTGATTTTGCTCTGTGGACTGACCTAGGTACTTTGACTATATTCGGCTTGCTTCCTCTGGCTTTTGACCCTCTGCATTCCTGTGACGACGCGCTCTGTTTCTCCCTTCGGCCCGACTGATTTATGGTGTTGACTAATTAGGACTGAAAGATAACGTTTGTGCTGCTCCTTGAAAGAGCCCCAGCCGGCTGCAAACGCTCTGGCCGACTGCCAGGACATCAGCAGCCGTCCGTCTCTACCTGAAGGTCCGAGTCGTGACACTCTCTCTCCCCAAAGCCTAGTTACCACTGGGACCACTTACTGTCTCGTGCACAGCTGGGGGAGTAGCCACTTGCCAACTGACTGCCCTCCCCTTCCTCATGGCGCTCCTCTTAAAATAGTGTGTCCATAATGGTGGAAGACTATGTGGTACAGAGAACCACTACCAGGATCAAAAATTATAAAGCATTTATTAAAAAAAAAATGTTCACAAGCATACTTTTAACACAGCACCATATTGTTCTTCCCTTCATACATGCCCTATCCGATGTTAAATATAAGGCAGGCTCCTTAGCTTAGTTTATTTATTTATTTTATTTATTTTATGACTTCTATCCCGCCCTTCCCAACAAGTTGCTCAGGGCGGCTTACAACACAAGAATATAACATAAATAGAAGTTAAAGATAAAACATTTAGATTTAAGTATTAAACCATTAAAACATTAAAAACGTTTAAAACATTTGGCATTTAAACATTTAAAACATCGGGGCAGCGGACATCCAGTATAGCTACACTCACTTTCTTGTACCAGCTAGTCATAGGCCAGCCGGAAGAGGGTTGTCTTACAGGCCCTGCGGAACTGGGCTAAGTCCCGCAGGGCCCTCACCTCTTCCGGCAGCTGATTCCACCAGGAGGGGGCCATAATAGAAAAGGCCCGGTCCCTCGTCGATTTTAAGCGGGCTTCCTTTGGCCCGGGGATAACTAGGAGATTTTGTGTTCCTGATCTCAGTACTCTCTGGGGAACATGCAGGGAGAGACGGTCCTTCAGGTAGGCAGGTCCTAGGCCATATAGGGCTTTAAAGGTAATAACCAGCACTTTGTACCGGACTCGGTAAGCTATCGGCAGCCAGTGCAGGTCCCGGAGCCCCGGCCGGATGTGCTCCCTTCTTGGGAGCCCTAACAGCAGCTGGGCCGCTTCATCACCTTCAAGCCTCCTTCAGGTGTACAAGCCAGCACATGGGAATGGCCACCTCCTCCAGATCTCAGTTGAGTACTGTCTGCTTTGATGGACCTTCTTCCTTGCTCCCAGGAGTTTTTTCTTCTCTCTTTCTCCTCCCACTGCCCAGGTCAGGCCAGGTCAAAAAAAACTTTTCCTGAAATCTCCAGGAGTTTCTTCCTGAAGTCCTTCTAATCTTAATTCTTCCCAATCTTTGCTTTCTGTTTGGGGGAGGGGAGAGACAGGACCATCCTATTGTCTCTAGCTAGACTAATTAGCAAAACTGCATTTCTTGACACCTTCCTATTCCTTATTTTCTACATCATATTTCAAAAATAGCATGGGAATCTGCTCCATCTTTCCTGCATTTTGTATACCTTTATAATAATTTGTGATCGTTGACAATACTTCGGGGATTATGAGCCAGTCCCTAACATCATCGTCTATTCCGTTCCTACGTCCTGATCCACAGCAATAACAGAAATCTCATGTATATGAATGAGTAGAATACTACATATTACCTCCTGTTGGGGCAGGTTATGATGCTTTCCTGATGAGCACCTTTGTAGCACCTCTTGGCTATGACAGCTTTGATTACCCAGGCCTTCTGCTAGTACCACCTTGTAAAGGGCAAAATCAGTAATTGCCCATTTACATGCAGTCTCTGTTGGGGGCCATACATTATCGAATGATCTTCCTGAGAAACTCAGGAAAGCTCCCACTCTCCTGGCATTCCACAAAACTGAATTCTTCAGACAGGGGTATTTTTACAAAAGTAATAGGTGATATTAGAAGAGAATGGTTGCCTTTAATAAAAGGAAAGGGTGTCAGCTCTGGGACTATCCTCAAGAAGGTTTCCAGTGTGATCAGAAAGCTGGCTTTATTGATAGATAGAACAGTTTGTTGTTGTTCAGTCGCACAGTCGAGTCCGACTCTTTGCAACCCCATGGACAAAGTCACGCCAGGCCCTCCTGTCTTCCATCATCCTCCGAAGTCTGCTCAAATTCGTGTTTGTTACATTAGTAACACTGTCCAGCCATCTCATCTTTTGCCATCCCCTTCTTCTTTTGCCTTCTGTCTTTCCTAGCATCAGGATCTTCTCCAGTGAGTGCTCCCTTCTCATTTGGTGGCCAAAGTATTTGAGCTTCAGCTTCAGCATCTGACCTTCCAGGGAACAGTCTGGGTTGATTTCCCTTAGGATTGACTGTTTTGATCTTCTTGCAGTCCAAGGGACTCTCAAGAGTCTTCTCCAGCACCACATCTCAAAAGCATCTATTCTTCTGCGCTTGGCTTTCCTTATGGTCCAGCTCTCACAGCCATACATTATTATTGGGAATACCATAGCTTTGACTACAAGAACTTTTGTTAGCAGGGTGATGTCTCTACTTTTTATTATACTGCCCAGGTTCGCCATAGCTGTCCTCCCAAGGAGCAAATGTCTTTTAATTTCATCTGCCTGATAGAACAGTAGTAATACACAAAAGTGTCAAAACTGGCTCACCTGGGAGGTGACCAGTCTTATATACCCTATCTTGGACCATTAAGCAGCCCACCAAAATTACAGTGCAAAAATTTTACAGTGCATAATAATACAAAATTATACTGTACAGTATAATATACTGTACAATGTATAATAATACAAAATAAATTTATGCAGTGTATAATAATACAAATCGTTTTCCACCAACACCTTTCTCACACCAGACAGTGGGAAGCTGAGCTGTCTCTGCCAAAGATCAAACAGCCTTGAAAATCCAGCTTTCACTCACTTTTGCAGGGCATAAACGAATACATATGAATGTTACATGGTAAAAGGCAAAGGACAGGCAAAGCAGGCACAGTGCACCCATCCATCCCCCATACATTTAACAGACAGAAATAGCAAAATGGCAAGGACCCCCTGACAAAGGAACCGTGGACTATAACAACATGTATAGCCTGTATTATCTGTTGGTGTGTGTGTTTTACTACTAGTAGCAACAAGGCCCATTGTGAGGAGAAATAAAATGGATGCTAGAAATCTGTGGTGGGTGAGTGTCATGGCCTTGGCCAGGGGAGCTACGGAGGGAAGGGAAAGATAGAGGGAGGCAAGGTATGTCAAGAAGGCAGCAATTCTTCAGATAGGGGTATTTTTACAAAAGTAATAGGTGATATTAGAAGAGAATGGTTGCCTTTAATAAAGGGAAAGGGTGTCAGGGAGTTAGTGTCTTCTTTCCAGATCTTGGTATTGACTTGCAAGGTTAGTTTGCCTTGGGTTCTCTGGTTTGAAATGGTTTGCTGGTGTTGCAACAGAGTTCCCTGCTTAAGTATATTTGTCTCGGATTTTCTGGTTTGAGCTTAGTTCTTTTGGACTTGCAACCATGTGCCTTGCTTCAGTTGGTTTGGTTTGGTTTGGGTTGTCCGGTTTGACATTGGTTGTGTTGGGGCTCATTGATTCTGTTTGCGTTAGGCGGCTTTAGGCCAGTGGTTGCTTGCTCTTGGGCTTCATTGTAAACTTCTTTGTCCTGTAGAAAGCATGGAATTTTTCCCCACAGGAAACAATGGAGATAAGTAGGATGGCTGGGGTCACATTGTTTCAGGGACCCATAGATTTGGACCCCTTGAGTTTGGTGTCATTTACTTGAAAAATAGTTACTCCAGCCCTCTGGAAAGATTCCCATAGGAAATAATAGATCTGGGAGGGGAATCAGAACACCCCCCCCCCCAAAAAAAAAACAACAACCCTGAATCCAAATACTGAAGTGGAAACAGTGATCCAAATAATCCAGAATACTGGTATTTATACCCTCCTGAAATCCAAATCCAAAATATACCAAATTATTTTCAGGTGTACATCCCTACCTGGAGAGCCACTGATGATCAGAGCTGAAAATACTAAGCTTGAAAGACCAGGACAGTTTCATTTTTCTTAGATGTGTTTTCATTGTATCTGAAGAAGTGTGCATGCATGCAAAAGCCTACACCATGAATAAGACTTTGTTGGCCTTAAAGAGGCCACTGGTGTTCTTTTATATACCACATTCTTTCAGATACATTCATGACCACATAATCTTGTTTGTTCTAATCATGAGAGTCAGATGTAGCTTCACTGTAATGTAGGACCATCTTCCTATCTCCTTCCATGCTCCCAAGGACTCTGGTGCTCTGCCAGGTTCACTGCATCCCTGCCGGATTATTAACTTCTGGTACCCTCTCATGCTTCATCTAGATCTTTTAGTGATGTGCTCTACCAAGTCCTACATAACAGGATGCTCACAACAGAGTGGGAATAATGCTTCATGCTGGGATCTTGAAAAGAGTAAGTCATGGAATAATTCAAGCTCAGCTATTGGGGAAATGAATGCTTTGTCTATGATGCACAGCATTAGGCACAAGAGCTGTGTGCAGAGGCACTATGGGGAAGAAAAGGAAGGCTTTACTAGATGCCAATGGAGTAGGGTTGCCAAGTCCAATTCAAGAAATATCTGGGGACTTTGGGGGTGGAGCCAGGAGACTTTGGGGGGGGAGCCAGGAGACATTGGGGCGGAGCCAGGAACAAGAGTGTGACAAGCATAATTGAACTCCAAGAGAGTTCTGGCCATCACATTTAAAGGGACAGCACACCTTTTTAAATGTCTTCCTTCCATAGGAAATAATGAAGGATAAGGGCACCTTCTTTTGGGGCTCATAGAATTGGACCCCCTGGTCCAATCGTTTTGAAATTTGGGGGATATTTTGGGGTGGGGCACTAGATACTATATTGAAAATTTGGTGCCTCTACCTCAAAAAACAGCTCCCCCAGAGCCCCCGAAACCTCCAAATCAATTCCCCATTATACCCTATGAGAATCGATCTTCACATAGGGAATAATGAAGACGTTTCCCTCTTCACCCCCCTTCCCCCTCCGCCCCCCCCCACGGTTTCTGGCAAATCTGATGCAGGGGACTGGCCTCTACTCACGAGTTGCTGCCAGCTTTTCACAGCAACACAGGCACACCAGCTGGGCACTTTATGGCATGGAATAGGAAGCCGGCAGAACTCACTCACCTCCGGAGGTGCAAAGGCACATGATCCTTTGGAGGCGGGGCTGGGCTCCCCTCCCTTCACCGGCCAGCTGACTGGGGACAGGAAGCAGCCTGAGAAAATGGAAGAGCTCTGGCTGCTGCGATCGGGGCTGGGTGGGAAGGGCTGCCATTCTCTCCCCCTCCCGCTTTCCCTTTTTTGCCGCGCGGGGGGAGGAGGCTCCAAATCGGGGGTCTCCAGGCCAAGCGGGGGATTTGGGAAGCCTACAATGGAGTACAAAGCACTCTTTGCCATGGGTGAACAGGATTCTGCCTAGAACGTTTCCCATTTCCATACTAACAGAAAATTCATTTTCTAAGCTGAAAAGCAAATGTACACCTCAGTTTTATGTTTCTTGTGTTATGTCTGGTGAAAGCTTCTTCCATGCTGTATGATTTTGAGCTGCCATATGGTGTAAATCATTCACTGAAGGTCATTTAATTCGGTTCTGTGTTTATCACAAAGATGTCAGATATTTATTTTATAGACATCTGAGGGATTAAATTTTCTGACCGTCACAAACTTCCAGTTTCATGCTATTTACAGATAGGAGACAGATTTTGGCATCAAACTTTTAAGCATTTTCTATTATTTAATCCCATTGAAGTAACTAGATCTATTGATAACTGCTCAGAAATATGTTATCTTTAACATACATACCAGACCAAAACCATTACCTTTGCTTCCACCATGCATTCATAATGAGCAATACAGCAAAAGTTCTGGAGAAGCTAAGACAGGGTGGTGTGTGCCAAGAAAAATTTCATTATGATTTCATTATGATTTCAGATCTGGGCTACAGTGTCTCAGAGATGGCCAAGGTCATCTCCATCTGATTATGCTCGCACCTGCAAGGGGCTTGGGAAAGAACTATGGGGAGAGGGATTGTTGCAGCTTTTTATGGGATTAAAAAGAGAGTGGACTTTGTACTGTGAATCTGGGGATCAATTACCTACTATGAATTTGTGGAAATGGACTATGGACTTTGTATGAATGTCTACTGAATTGTTCAATCAATTGGAGTGGTGGAGTACAATTGGAATGGATTTATGTATATTTTTTCATATATTTCTTATGCATAAATTCATTGTATGCCTGTTCTAAACATTTGCAAGATTTTAATTCATAGTAATTTTGGGTCACAGTAGCTTTTTTTTTTACATTTGGTACAGTTGCAATCTCTAGATGGGGGCTGAAGATCACTCAGAATTACAACTGCTCTTCAGATGACAGAGATCAGTTCCCCTGGAGCGAATAGCTGCTTTGAGGCTAGATTGTAAAGCAGGGGTGGGGAACCTTTTTTCTGCCAAGGGCCATACGGTTATTTATAACATCATTCGTGGGCCGTAAAAAATTATCAACTTAAAAAACAGTGCTCCCCCAATGGAGAATGATTCAGGCCAGCAAAATTAATGCAAATAATTGTTTTTTCTATTTGAAGTCATGTGGGGAGAGCCTAATCTGGCACACACACACACATACCTGGCCCACCGCCATAGGCAAATACATAGGTCCATGGCTTTTTTGCAGAAAAAGCTTAGCAGGAACTCAGTAGCATATTAGACCACATCCCCTAATATTAGCATATTAGGTCACACACTCATTAGCATATTAGGCCACACCATCTGGGATAATCAAGTGCAAACTGAACTGACAGTAACTTTTCCAGGCCCCGCAGCAATTCTAGCCAGCCAGCCAGGCCAGGAAGGCTGCCGCACAGTACATTTGGGCCCTGTGATCCCTTTCTGGCCCTGGGGAGGCTGCTGCACAGCACAGCTGGACCCCATGATCCTTGCTGGCCAGCCAGGCCCCAGGGAGGCTGCCACATGGCTCGGTTCGGCCCAGCAATACCCAAGGGTCACACCAAATGACCTCGAGGGCCGTATATGGCCCTTGGGATGGAGGTTCCCCACCCCTGCTGTGGAGCATCATACCCTGCCAAGATTGCCTCCCTCCTCAACCTTCCCTTCTCAAAGCTCCACCCCCAAATTTCCAGGAATTCCCCAACCTGGAGCTGGGAGCTTTCCCTAAAGGGGAAGTGATCTCTGTAGTTGTGAGACCTATTATGATTCTGAGATCTCCAGGCTCCACCTTCAGGTTGGCAACCCTAGAAGGACAGAAGAAAGCAGGAAAAGGGGAGAGGCTACTGGGACTATTATGATAGGGGGAAAGGAAGTAGTGGGGAAATGAGATGCCTCCCACAAGTCCTTGCAGGTTCCCATGTGTTTTCCATAATATTCACTCATCCTGAAAGTGTCAATACACAGATGCTGAAGTTCCAAAACAAAGTTTTACAATAAATGTAATATTTCATCAATGGACAAAATGTGTGGCTCCAGACAAAGTACTATTATATCGTTATCGACAGGCTGGCGTATAAAAAGGAACAAGAGACAGGTGATTTGATTTCACTAGATACATAAATCCTGGCAAGCAGGAATTCAAAACTCATCTTTTGACAGACAAAGGAAGATTTAAACATAACAGTAAAACCAAGTAAGACATATTGATCAAAGGATACCTTGCAATACCCATCATCTTCTATAATAAAAGACTCGGTCCGTCCATCAGTGTATCTGTGGCAGCCATAACTCATCCACAAATAAAGGTACATGCCTCAAAATTGGCTTGAGTATGATCACGGGAGTTGCAGTGACAAACATGAAAGCAATTGGAACATTCTGGCCCATGCAATTCCCAGACACCCCCCCCCCCTCCACATCTCCCTACTTTTTGCATTGGAAGCAATGGTCTGTGGTGGACACAACGTAACCAAAACTAAAGCTAAGAGCTTCATGATTCACCCCTGGCTTTAAGATAATCATGGGATGATTCTGGATGATGATGGGAGTTGCTGTGTCTAGAATATCCTCACCCAGGTGATCTGTTATCAGATGGCCTTGGGCCAGTCTGACACACTCGTCTTAATGTATTTCACAAACATATGAACATATGAAGCTGCCTTATACTGAATCAGACCTTTGGTCCATCAAAGTCAGTATTGTCTTCTCAGACTGGCAGCGGCTCTCCAGGGTCTCAAGCTGAGGTTTTTCACACCTATTTGCCTGGACCCTTTTTTGGAGATGCCAGGGATTGAACCTGGGACCTTCTGCTTCCCAAGCAGATGCTCTACCACTGAGCCACCGTCCCTCCCCAAAGTAGTAGTTGTGAGAATAAAACAACAAAGTAGTAGTTGTGAGAATAAAACAGAGGACAGGAGACTAGTATAAACTACTTTGGGTCCACATTGGGGAGAAAGGAACGGCATAAATGAATTAAATCTGTAATAATAAAGGGATGGATCTCTTGATTTGCAAAACTCTTAACTCTGCACACAGGCAACTTTCCTTTCTTTCAGGCTCCTTTGATCCAATGAAAAGGAAAAGCCGCTCTGAGACTCTGAGATTTAGAGTGAAGGGTGGGATACAAATCCAATATTTCTTGAGCAATGAAAAAGGAGCCTTTGTTTCTTTAAGGAAAATATGGTGGAGAGATACTTGGCCACATTCAGTGTAATCCTTGGATCTCTACCCACCAACTGATAAGGGACTATGTTATCTTTTGATAAGGTAGAAGGTCATTTTGTTAAAATAGGGGCAATCCATAACTCATGACAGAGATTATAATAAAGGCATTCCAGTATCATGTGGGGCAAAGAGTCAGCCTTTTCCAGGCCACATTAGCAAAGCCTGTACAAATAGGGCAGATTACATTATCTCCCACATAGGGCAGCTGAAGGAGCAGCATTCAAACATACTAGCATAAATTCTGTACAGTAACAAGGGACTGTTAGAAATTTTATATAGGCTGGGGTGGTTAGTGATGGAGAAATGCATCCCCCCCAAAAGAAAAAATGGGTCGAGCATGCTCTGCAAGCTCATTTGAGTCCAGTGGCACCTTTAATTCAACCTTATTCAAGGTATGAGCTTTGGTGTGCATGCACACTGCCTCAGATACCTATTCATCTGAGGAAGTGTGTGTGCAACGTAAGAAAGATGCTACTGGACTCAAACTTTGTTCAGGCCAACAAGGCTGCCCACCTGGATCTATCTCTGAGCTCATGTAACTGAACTAAAGTGATCTCGATCCTTTATACGTTTCTTAATAGTTAATAGTAAAGATTGACTTTTCCCAAAGCTCAATATGTCATCCTTTTCTAGGCCAGATTAAATAATTTCTTGTCTATTTCTTGCATCCAGTGACAATAGAGCTAGTCTTGATTGAGCTCATATAGGAAACCAACCTCCTTTGAGGAGAAAATGACCTTTATCCTGTGTTTAAATGCATGCAGCCATGCTTTGGCATCAATAGATGATGATGAAGAAGAAGATATTGGATTTATATCCCGCCCTCCACTCCGAAGAGTCTCAGAGCGGCTCACAATCTCCTTTACCTTCCTCCCCCACAAGACACCCTGTGAGGTGGGTAAGGCTGGAGAGGGCTCTCACACCAGCTGCCCTTTCAAGGACAACCTCTGCCAGAGCTATGGCTTACCCAAGGCCATAACAGCAGGTGCGAGTGGAGGAGTGGGGAATCAAACCCGGTTCTCCCAGATAAGAGTCTGCACACTTAACCACTACACCAAACAATAGAGCCCTGGCCCAATTCTTATCTTAAAGGTATGCCAGCTGCACATCTTGGAGTTCCACTAATATGCCACAAAAAAGGCAAAGAAAATGATCTTAGCTGGCAATCCCATTTTAAATTTGTAACAAGATTAAACCCTTTGTGGTAGTGACTGAGAGCTAGCTTGGTGTAGTGGTTAAGTGTGCAGACTCTTATCTGGGAGAACTGGGTTTGATTCCCTACTCCTCCACTTGTACCTGCTGGAATGGCCTTGGGGTCAGCCATAGCTCTTGCAGTTGTCCTTGAAAGGGAAGCTTCTGAGAGAGTTCTCTCAGCCCCACCTACCTCACAGGGTGTCTGTTGTGGAGGAGGAAGGAAAAGGAGATTGTGAGCCGCTCTGAGACTCTGAGATTCAGAGTGAGGGGTGGGATATAATTCCAATATCTTCTTATTCTTCTGTATTCTCACTAATGCAGACAATCCACATGAAGGCTCCATGGAGGAGTTGTGAGTAATTTACAAATTGAACACACGCAACCCCCCTGGAATATATTGACCTCCCTTACAGAAAAATAAGTGTTCAGTCACTGCCACTGTTGTTTATGTGATCAGAAATGTGTATGTTTAATGGTGTTCTTGCCTGGCTGATTGGAGCCTGCAAGACTGAGCTCGGGGACTCAAGGAAGAGTCTGCTCACCGCTACTGAAGCCGCATCCGCTCCTCTACTCACTCCAGCGCTCAGGCAGTCCACGCAGAAGCATTGCAAGTCGCCTATCTAAGGGACTATGTCTGTTAGACTTGCGAACTTGGGGGGGAGGGATGTTGTAGATGTGATCAGAAATGTGTATGATTAATGGTGTTCTTGCCTGGCTCATTGGAGCCTGCAGGACTGAGCTTCGGGACTCGGAAGCAATGGGACAGTAGGATCCAAATCCCTGCTGCCCTGCTCCAATCACGGGACTTCTGCTGGTTTGAATGGTCCAATAGAATGCTAATGCGGCAACCTTGAGTGTATATAAGTTGGCCCTGTTGGCCCAGTCTCAGAGTGCAGCCCTATACTATGCTGGGCTGAATAAAAAGAGCTATGTTCACTACTACCTTGTCTCTTCGTTGCACTGAACCCCACTATATTACAGGCACAAAGGGTTTAATCCAAGCTTGTCCAACCTGCGGTCCAAGGGCCACATCCAGCCCAGGATGGCTTTGAATGCGGCCCCAACACAAACCCATAAACTTTCTTAAAACAGCACCTGGAACTGTGTGCTTCAGTGGCAGCAGATCCTGGGACTGAGGCGACATCTGATTGCTTTTTCCTTCTGCTTGATTTCCCACGCCCTACCACCAAAAAGGGCACCAGAGCTGACTCAGAGCATGTGTGTGTGAGTGCTCTTCCTTTGCTCCTGGGTGCTCTTCGGTTCTTCTTTCTTCCTACTGCGGCGCCTCTGGATCTCCCATCCAGGACAAAGAACTTGTGGTGGGGCTTGCTGGTTCTTGTTTGCTTCTGGGAGGCACCATATTGGCACATTTTCTCATGTTAATGCTTTTTTTTCCTTTTATTGTTGGGGTGGGTGACTGAGGTAGCCCGGTGGTCTGCTGCTGGCTACTGCCTAGTGCCTTCCCCAGGCTAGACCTTTCGCAGTCTTACTCCTGGCTTAGTGCATTGCCTGGCCTGGTTCCTGTTTCAGCTCTGGGCCACCTGCAGCAGGACTTGGAAGCAGAAAGGACATTAAGGCCCTGTGTTTCTGGGAGGGATGGGATGATTCCCCCCCCTTCGTTGTGTTTTATTGTGGGCCACTAGTTTTATGTTGCCCTCTTTTCTTCTGGCGGGCACCATATTGGCACAATTTCTGATGTTATGCTTTCTTTTTTTCTTTTATAGTTGGGGTGGGTGACTGAGGTAGCTAGTTCTATGTTGCCCTCTTTTCTTTTACTTTTATAATAAATAATGAAGTTTTATTACCTAGATATGTACATTTTCTATATCAGTGATCGCAAATTTGGGACCTGCTTGACGACTTTTAAAAACCCTCCAAATGGGGCGGTGCATAATTAGGATTATTACGCAAGAGCTTTTCTGCTTATATGTGGTGGCGGATATAATGAAAATTATGCATGGACTTTTTTAGCTCATCATCGGCTGTCATTAGTGTTTGTGTGTTTTATGCGCAGCCCAAAACAATTTTTCTTCCTCCAGTGTAGCCCAGAGAAGCCAAAAGGTTGGTTATGCATGGACCTTTTGTAGCTCATCATCAGCTATCATTAGTGTTTGTGTGTTTTATGTGTGGCCCAAAACAATTTTTCTTCCTCCAATGTGGCCCAGGGAAGTCAAAAGGTTGGACACCGCTGGACTTTAATCCACAGGGCAGACTAAATGCTAAGAAATTGGTCTTACAGTAGCTTTCCTCTTTTCTCCAGGGTCAGGGACAAAGGGTGGTGATAGGGGAGAAACTATCTCGACAACACCCACTTACATGCGAAGCGCCACAAGGGGCAGTTCTCTCCCCAATGTTGTTTAACATCTACATGCCCTTGCCCAGATTGCCTGGAGATGGGCTGAGATGCCATTAGTACGCTTATTTGTTGGTGGGAGGTTGGTCTGACTGCACCCTGGAAAATCTGGCCTAGGTTTTACAAGCCATGGCAGGGTGGCTCAGGCTGAGTTGACTGAAATTGAATCTGACGAAGACGGAGGTCCTGTATCTAAATTGTGGCAGTCCGCGAGTGGAGATTCCAGTACCAACTTTCGATGGGGCATTGTTTACATTGGTGCCAAAGGTTAAGAGCTTAGAGGTGCTCCTGGATCCCTCTTTAACAATGGAGGCCCAGGTAGCAGCCACCGCCAAATTGGCCTTTTATTATCTCTGGCTGATAAGGCAGTTGGTTCCCTTCCTCAAGCACAATGACTTAGCGACAGTGATCTGTCCTATGGTCACCTCAAGACTGGATTACTGTACTGCCTTGGGGCTCAAACCTGGAAGCCACAACTGGCGCAGAACATATGAACATATGAAGCTGCCTTATACTGAGTCAGACCCTTGGTCCATCAAAGTCTGTATTGTCTTCTCAGACTGGCAGCAGCTCTCCAGGGTCTCAAGCTGAGGTTTTTCACACCTATTTGCCTGGACCCTTTTTTGGAGATGCCGGGGATTGAACTTGGGACCTTCTGCTTTCCAAGCAGATGCTCTACCACTAAGCCACCGTCCCTCCCCAAATGCTGCAGCCAGGTTGTTACTGGGGCTTCCCTTGTTGGAGCACATTCAGCCTGTGCTGAAAGCACTGCATCATATACTGGATTCATTACAAGGTGCTGGATCTTACCTTTAAAGCCCTATATGGCCAGGGACCTGTCTACCTTTGGAACCGCCTTTCCCCATGTGTTTCCCAGACAGTACTATGATCAGGGTCCCAAAACCTGCTCTCAATCCCTGGCCTTAAGGAGGCCAGGCTCAAGATGTTTTCAATGTCCTACATTTGTCTCTGTTTTAAATTGATTTTATGTAATATTTTATGGATATGTAAGTCGCCCTGAGCCTGTTTCGGCAGGGAGGGTGGGATACAGGTAAAAAAATAAATCAATCAATCTTGTTACAAATTTTTAATGGATTGACAGTTAAGATTAGAATCAGAAAGTGCACCCATGTATGGAAATTTATTCTAATTGAGCACCATCAGTTCTCTAGACTAGACCAAAGGAATAATTTTCTTGGCCTTAAAATATAGCGTAACTATTGACTTTGAATGATTGATCTGAGTTCTTCAGATATGCAATATTTTGAAAAACAACTGGTGGTCTCTGGCCCAAGAGACATCTGGCTGGTTCCAACCAGATGGAATAACACCTGTGCCCTGAGGGACTTAATGCAGTTCTGTGGGGTCTGTAAGGCAGAGGTGTTCTGCCAGGCATTTGGTTGAGGACAGTGATGGTTCCATTTGACTGGCACTCCTGTCTTTCATCTGCCCTTGAATGGCTGGCACTCTTTTCTTTGCCTCCCTCATGAAGCAGTTGTACAACTGAAGTTTAGCACCATCCAAATAGTTTAACTAATGTCCCAACTGCTTTTAAGTACTGTATTTATTGCTTTTAAAAACGAAATTATGTATGAAGTTTGTTTCACTGCTGTACACAGCCTTGAGCCCTGTCCACAAGGGAGCACAATCTAGAAACTGAATTTCATAAATGAAAAAGACTTTGTTTAGGCTGCTCAAAAGTAAGAGTTGGAAGAAAACTATTTATTTTAGTTACTTATGACAGTATAATCAGTGTTGAACCTAACAAATCTTAGCAACCTGTCACAACCAGGTTCACTCTCACCCTGAGAAAGAAGGGGGAGTAGCTAATGTGGCACAGGTTGGAGTATCCTGACCCTGAAAGAAAAACAGCAGCATGGTCTGGCACATTGCAGAGTATCATAACCCCAGGGAAACAGTGAGACCGATTTCGCACTCACCCTACGCTGCTCTGACTTTCCTCTTTTCAGCGCGGCGTCCTTCCAATTTCCCACTATCTGCCCTGGGGCTTCAGCCTGCATCACTGTTTTTGCACGGCAAAGAAAAACTGCTAAAAAACATTTTCTCTTTGCCGCGCAAAAACGGCAACAAAGGCTGAAGCCCCAGGACAGATAATGGGAAATCGGAAGGATGCCACGCTGAAAAGAGGAACGTCAGAGCGGTGTAGGGTGAGTGTGAAATCAGTCTGATACTAATGCAGAGCAGAAGCAAGAGCAAGACAAGTCTGTAGTTGTAGCTAAGGAGCAGACATAGAGACTGATAGCCAGTACTAGCTCCCTGTGGAAGCAAGGCTTCTTCTTCTATAGAGGTAGCCTTGGGATAAAGGGTCCCAGTTAAGGGAGGCAAGAATTGAAGTGGCCAAGGGGAGGGAGATAAAAGACTCAAGCAGGAGGAAGTGGTTGAGTGGTACAGCAAGGAAAGTAGAGCAGCCAGTAAGCCTGGGAGTCTTTGCATCTTGAAGGAACTACAATCTCAGTGACACCTGGAAGACAGTATGTCCAGATATACAACAGGTAGCACCTCCTGATAGTCCAGCCATCTCAATGCTCAGTTCTGCAAGAAGAGTGAAGCAGCCTGACACTGTGATTAAAAGAACCTCAGGAAGGGTCCAGGCCTAAAGCTGGCCTAGACTGTCTTCTTCTTGCTGGAGCATGCCTCTTAATGGCATGAATTTGCCAATATATGTGAATGAGTAGTTAAATCACAGTAATTCCTATGTTTTTGTGCAAGAGATAGAGGAGGATAGATCATCTGATAGGTAGTAGCCCATAGCCCATAGCCCTACGATATTTTTAGCACTAATATTTTGCCTTTTTATTTCTACAGATAATTTTTTATTAATATTTATAATTTAATAATGTTAGTTATTATGATTCGCTACAAGATATGTGCAAATATATAAAATGGCTATTGTTATGTAGGCTGTTAAACTGAATTGTTACGTAAAATTCTACACCAAAATGTATAACATCTCAACTAATTAACTTACATGTTGCTAAATGCAGGTATTTTAATTGTCATTCTTCTAGTATGGTTTGCATGTCTGGGAGACCCATGTTCAAATCCACACTCGGCTATAAAGCTTCCTGGGAGACCTTAGCTACTCAGCCTGCCCTATCTCACGTTTACTAACCTCCTTAACCCTACCCCTCACTCCGTTCAGCTCTACGCATGCTCAGACGGCAAAAGAAGCACGGTCACCGGAGAAAGTTATTACACATGCGCGCTTCGCCTTTAGCCTGGGATAACTTCGGCGCATGCTCGATGGCGACCATAGAGATAAACCAACGAGAGGCTTAGGCCGGTGCGCGCATGTTCTGTAGTGTTTCTTGATCCGGAAGTGGTTTGCTGCGGGGAGTTGACACGTAGCGTCCGAGCAAGCCGAACGGTGGGGTTGTAGGGGTGCTACAGGGCTCGCGTCCGCGGACTACGCGGGGAAGTTAGGGTCTTGTTACGGAGGCGCTGCAGGTGGGTCACCGAGGGCGGGAGCCTCTGATTGTGGCGCGCGCTGCTTTTCTGTCTGCAGCGGCGTCCAGAACGTGGGCAGGGCGGGGAAGGCAAGGAAGAGAAGAGCCCCATGCAGCCTTTCCCAGCCCTGTCCTCGTTGGAAGGCTTCGTATTTTCCAGCCAGCTCTTCGTTGTGGCTTCTCTGGTTTTGGCAGGCCGTTTCATACGGGAAGGGTGTGTGGGTGTGGGTGTTGTTTCGCTGGTTGAAAAATGGGAGCGTTGAAAAGGTGGCAAATTGTGACACCCTCTTCCTTCCAACGCGCGCAGCCTTGTTGCTAGGGTCATATCTTAGCTGTCTGTTCATAAAAGGTGGGTGATTTGAAACAGCAGTATTCTGGCTGCTATGGTTTGAGCTGTGAAAGAACTAGTATGCGAGTACTATTAAAATAGGTAGTTTCTTTGATAAGTTATAGGTGACAAGTAAGTGTGGTCCTCAGCTGTCTCCAGGTTCTGGGCAGTAGGCCCTCAATAGGCCCTTGACATTTCATTTGTTTTGAGTTTGGCATGCCTATCTCTCTGTTCTCTTACTTAACGCATATGTATGAACTAATATTGGTTATGATCGGGATAGTGTCCTGCCCTGTACACTTTTTCTGGGAAGGTGAGCAATGAATGGATAAACTGTTCAGTGCAGTGATGGAATAATAGTTCTATGCTACCACTGGTTCTAGGCTATGGTTCTCAGCCACACCGGTATTCTACGATGTCCAAACAATTCATATAAAATAGTGTAAAATGTGTGTGTGTGTGTGGGGGGGGGTTCTTAGTGGTAAAGCACCTACTGGACATTCAGAAGTTCCTAGGATAAATTTCTAGCCTGTAGAGTTAAAAGGAGCTCAAATGGCTGGGTTGACACTCTAGAGCAGGGGTATCAAACATGCAGACCGGGGGCCGAATCAGGCCCCTACAGGGCTCCTTTCAGGCCCCTGAGCAACTGGCTGTCATCCGCTTCCTTCTCCCTCTCTCTGCTTCCTTCTGTGTCACAGGTTGCTTTGCAAGGCTTGCGCGATCGGACAGGAGCTACAGAGCAAAACCTCTATTTTCCCCATTGGCTGAGGCTCCTCCCTTGGGGAGGAAGGGGGGGGAGGGAGAGCTTGCTTCACCAGGCTCCCTCAATAGCACAGCAGAGCTACTGACCCAAACCTTTCTCCATCCCGGTCCCTTGGGGAAGGAAGAAAAGATCCAGAGCTTTCTTTGCCCAGTTCCCTGGATCCCATGGGAGGAAAATAAAGAAAGCACCCTTAAGATCAATGAGTGCTACCGTTTTAAGCATGTTTTTTTTAGGGTGTTTTTTTTAAAAAAAAATTTTAATTGTGTTTGTGTCTTATATAAACTTTGTGTCTCTGCTACCCAGGCCTCAGATTCAGCAGGAGCTCACAGGAGCACAGCTTTTGAACCTTTCTGAGGGTTCCCCTGCCGCCTCCCCATCTTCCTTGTCCATTGAATAGTAGGTGCAGCTGCGTAACAATCCCTGGATTAGGAGAGCGGGCAGCCAGCCACCAGGGGTTTTGCCACGCCCCCCAGCAGCCCTCATTAACCCCTGGAAAAGCCCGCACCACCCTTTTTCCTTTTCTTATGTGATTTTGGATGGTGGGTGTCTTGCTGGCCTTTTGACTGGAGGGGTGGCCCAGGAGAGCCCCAGGCGAGCAAGGCCTGCTTGGGCTGGTTGGATCTCTAGCCAGTCCAAGCAGGCCTCACTCACCTGGGGTTCTCCCTTCTTACATCGGGTTGCTTTTGGCTGGGAGGGGTGACACATGCTAATGAGCTCCACCACCTATTTTTCTACAAAATGATCCCTGCTGCTACCTCATCTTATATAGGTACACACGTGGCCCGGCCCAACATGGCCTGGCCCAACAAGATCTCATTTATGTCTGATCCGGCCCTCATAACAAATGAGTTTGACACCGCTGCTCTAGAGAGTCATACCTAGCCAGAATACTGCTGGATTATTTGCACCAGTGGTTGGAATCAGATATTTATCTGCATGTTAATGTACCTTTTTAATATTTCATTGAAGTTTTTTTTTTTCAAAAGGTTTGCCAAGCTGATTGTTTGTTCGTTATTTGATTGCAGACGTTGTGTTCTTCTTAGTACTTAATATGGGGTTTTTAAATGCATTGCATTTCTTTGGCTGCAAGAGTGTATGTTTTTGTGTGATCAGGGTTTTTTTTTTTAATACCTGTTCTGCTACATGGATTCTCTTCTTTAAATTTGGGTGGGCAGGGGTATTAATATGTAGTAGCAGAATGAAGTTTGAGTTTGAAGTTCATTAACGTTTTCCAAGGTGTAAGCTTTTGTGAGACAAAACTCACTTAATGTGCTGCTAGACACAAATTTTGTTCTTTTAAAAGTTGTTATGCCTTCCCTGAAGGGCCTTATATATAAACATTGACTTTTGACATGGAAAGAACAGTAGATGTTTCATCAGTACCATTCTATGTTAAACTGTCCTTCCCTTCACAGAAAGATTACAATGTCTGGGTTTGACAACTTGAATACAGACTTCTACCAAACAAGTTACAGCATTGACGATCAGTCACAGTCATATGACTATGGAGGAGGAACATACAGCAAGTAACTTGAGTTTTCAAATTGTTTTAATACCAGAATATATTATAGTATCTCCTTGGTTTCAGCGCTGGAATAGTTTTCATTTCTTATAATTACAGTGTATGCCAGTTTTTTTTTCTTGTAAATGCTTGGATGTAAAACAAACACACACAACTGTATACTTGTAAGCTGTGCTATCAGTCCAAAGAACCACAGAGTTGCTAATGCTTCTTATAAATAAATGTGCAAAAGCTCACACAATGCTTTGATAAAGTTCTAATGATAATATAATGATTATTGTTAGGTTTGGACAGGAGAATACTGAATTCAAACCCACACTTAGCCATGAAGTTCAATGAAGGGAATTTGAGCTTCTTACTGCCTCTCAATCCATCCTAATTTTTAGGGTTGTTGTGAGGATACCATAAAGAAAGTGAGAATGTCATCTGAGAAAAAGATTTTAAAAATCTGATGAATTATGCATCTGGTTGGGCAAGTTGTTATGCAACTTTTTAAATTTAGTTTCAATTTTTGTGTAATATTCTAACACATGGTATGAAATTGTGCTTTTATAAGTAGAAGATGTTTCTGCACACATAAGGACATATTTGGATCCAACTCGTATATTTCATATTAAAAGTACAGTGGGTTAGCCTTTCTTCCTGTTTGTGTGTCTATGTATTTATATGTTTTAGTTGTTTGAAGTGTGTGTTAACATTGTTTCCATTCTTCATTGTTGTGTGGAACGCTTAAAGGAAAAGTGGCAAACAATGTTTTTTTTTAAAAAATACATACAATAATGTTCATTTTATATTTAACTGTAGTGGCTATTTGAATTAAAGTGTTCATTTAGCCTATCTAATACATACTTCACAATTTTAGTTGAGCATATGCAAAGAGCTCACATGTGTACTGCTAACTTGGTGTCGTGGTTAAGAGTGGCAGATTCTAATCTGGAGAACTGGGTTTGATTCCTCATTCCTCCATGTGAAGCCAATTGGGTGACCATTGGTCATTCACAGTTTTGTCAGAACTCTTTCAACCCCACCCACCTCACAGAATGTCTGTTAAAGTGCTTGTAAGCCATTCCAAGGCTTCTTTGGGTAGTGAAGAGTGGGGGATAAAACCAGCTGTTCTTCTACCCATCTGGAATTGGATCCTTATGTTTGTGTATTATGTTTCTCATTTTCATTCGTATAATAAAAACTATTTGGGTGTTGAGAAAATGCAAGCCTCTATAAAAAAAAAACCATAGAATAATTACTTTCTTTTGGATGCTTTTCTTACTATTGTGTGCTTATATAAATTTCTCTTAATGTAGTCTATATTTGTCAGAGACCTTCTAGGTAGTTTGCTTACAAGTAAAGAAATAAAGTATTAATGCTAGCAGTTTCCCATCCCAAGGGCCAGTTGTGCTGAATGTGTCATAATACATATGTGGTCACTGTAAATGTCACAGGTGTTAGAGCACATTCTAGTGTTGGCATTATGCTTCAAGCATTATAATAATAATAATAATAATAATACATTTTATTTATATCCCGCCCTCCCCGCCGAAGCAGGCTCAGAGCAGCTTACAACATATAAAATTACAATTTACAATATAAAACATCAATACAGTTCAATACATAATTCATAAATAAAACCCAACACAATTAAAACCATAGTTTGCAATTAAAATTAACATTTTCGGTGCTACATCTCGGATACTTTCCTCAGTGGGTGTGGCGGATGGATATAGTAGATTATATCTACTGCAGGTCTACATTAAGCCTTCATTTAGGCGAAGGCCATTTTAAAAAGAGTGGTCTTGCAGGCCCTACGGATTTGGTCAAGAAAGATGTAGCAATAACAGCTGTGGTAATGTGGGATTGGCTGGCAGGAAAGAAGATAAATGAGAACAGCTTAGTATTTTGGTCACTGTAGAAGTGATGGGTTTTAAAAACATTAACTGCTTTAAGGGGGCCAGTCTTGTTAAATAGTTGTAATAAAATGCAAACCCCTCCAACTTCAGGTAAATGTTAGCAGAGTTCTTTTTGTCTTTGTCCTGCTTCATTGTAGGGACTTACATCCTTCTCATTGTAGTCCTACATCCTTCTCCTGTGTCTGTATGGAGTGTTCCAGAAGACTACAAATGCAATTTTGTATATGTGCGGCAGCATGGAAAGATCTGTCCCTGGACAGAAATATCTGGGAGCTCAGGAAGCTTTTCCGTTTCTAAAACTAATATCCTGTATATTGTAAGGAAAGATGATGTGTTCACCTGACTAATGCGATTTTTGCTTTCTGCAGACCATATAGTGGCTATGAGTATTCTCAGCCAAGTGGATATGTCCCTCCAGAGATGATGCAGCAACAGCAGCCTTATACTGGTCAGATATTTCAGCCATCACCAACTTATACTCCATCCTCACCACAATCTTTCTATGGAAGCAATTTTGAAGATGAGCCACCCTTACTAGAAGGTTTGGAGTCATATTTGTTGCAAACTGTATGATCATTCAATACAAACTGTACCAAATAGAAAAGAGCAGTGACTGTTGAGTGTCAAGTATTTGTATGTTCTTACTGTCAGACCGTTTGAAAGAACAGCTACTGTTGTGTCTTTATATGGCCGAGGACCTGCCTACCTGAGGGACCGTCTCTCCCCATATGAGCCCCAAAGAGCACTGAGGTCAGCAGGGAAGAACATGCTGACTATCCCTGGGCCAAAGGAGGCAAAATTACAGAGTACCCGGGCACGGGCCTTCTCTGTTACAGCCCCGTGCCTCTGGAATCAGCTCCCAGAGGAGGTGCGGGCCCTGCCGAATTTGGACCAATTCCGCAGGGCCTGTAAGACCCTTTTCAAGCAGGCCTTTGTAGACCGCTGATAGGATGGCTGTTCAACCCACCAAACGATTTATCTAGTGATCTCTGCCATTATATAAATGCACAGAATAACATCAGGAATATCACCGCCGCTGTTAAATTATGGAATGGCTTAGACAACTGGAACTGGTTTTAGATATTGTTTTAAATTATTGTATAATTTAAATGCTGTTTTAAACTTATTATATATTGTATAATTTTATTGAACTTGTTGTTAGCCGCCCTGAGCCTGCCTAGGCGGGGAGGACGGGATACAAATAATTTTTTTATTATTATTATTATTATTATTATTATTATTATTATCAGTGTCTATAGATCACAATTTTCTGCTTGCTTAATAAGCTTCTTCCAACTGTTTGTAAAATAATTAAACTGCCACAAAATAAACCTACAAGGAGGGAAATGCAGTAGTTGCAATCAGCCGCTAAGCAAGTAGTTTGGAGTTTGTGGGTGCTTTGAACCCACGGAAGAGTTAGATTTCAAATTTATAGTGTTCCAGTAACGTCTGAATTAGTATTTTCCCACAGATGACATATTGGTAAAATATTGTTCTTTCTGTAGAACTAGGGATCAATTTTGACCATATTTGGCAGAAGACCCTCACAGTACTTCATCCTTTAAAAATAGCAGATGGCAGCATCATGAACGAAACGGACTTGGCAGGACCGATGGTGTTTTGCCTAGCCTTTGGTGCCACCTTATTGCTGGTAAGCCATCAGCAATTGTGTTTGTGTGTGAGAGTATGTGCATGCACTTGTGACCCCCACAGTTTAAAATGACAAAAACAAGTGGCTGTAAACTAAGAATTTTCTAAAAAGCATGTGTCAATACTTAGATAAAATTTCCAAAGAATGTGTTGTGTTAATGTGGTATGATAGGTATCCAGGGTCCCAAAAAATTATTTTAGGCATGCCCATAGGTATGGAAATTCAGATGCTTCTTCTTTTGAGCAACAGATGCCTATGTGTTATCATAAGTGGCTTTTGAAGTGTCCTTCCATTTCATAGGACAATTGCTAAGGCACAAAAGTTCTTATCTCCCTTGTGAATGCAGTACTAGCCTTACGGTTCTCTGGATTCAAGCCAAAGACATTTTAACCCCTGTGAAGATCAAACTTTTCTTTTGAATAAAAACTCACATTCTCATCTAGTTTATATGAACAATATCCCCCCACCCCCCACCACATTAAAGTTCTCTGTTAATGGGTGGGACAGCACCTGCTTGGAAAATTCTGTGTAAAGTTGGCTTTGCTTCCTGTGCTCACTTCTTTTTCAGGCACATAGTGTTACTCATTCCTTAATCACCTCTCTTGAATAACAGTACATATTAATGTAGTATTTGGATGTATTATAGAAATGTAAAGGCGTTTAAAAAAAGTTCTGACTCCTTCTGTGAGGAACCCCGGTCAGAGGCTTTACTCGGGAGGGTGACCACTTTAAATTTCTCCCCAGTCACCTTCCCTCAGTCCCTCAGTCACACTCACAGAAATCCTGTCAGAACTAATAATAATTGGCACCAGATGGTTTTAACATTAACAACCACAAAATACTTAATAGGTAACAAAAGGCAAGGAGAGGGATGAAATAATATTGATTATAACTGTTCAATATTAAAAGGCAAATCAGTTGGCAGCTGGTTGGCAGAATAAAATACCGTATTTTTTGCACCATAAGACTCACTTTCCCCCCCAAAAAAAGTGGAGGGAAAAGTGTGTGCGTCTTAAGGAGCGAATACTGCAAAAAATTCACACAAATGCCTCTAAATTCACACAAACAGCTCTAAAAACTAGGTGCGTCTTATGCTCAGGTGCGTCTTATGGAGCGAAAAATACGGTAATTAGAGTAGAGATTTTTCAGGCTGAGGTAAAAATATAACAAGACTTTGGCAGAATATCTTTAAAAGAAACAATAAACCAGGCAGGTTTCAGAGTCCCACTAGACTCTACTTCACACAGGCTGTCTGTGCCTTCTAGGCACTGTTTCTTCACATGTTTTACCCTAACTTAGGCAGCGCCAAATCATATAAATAACAAACTTAAATCACTCTTCCACAGACACACATAGAGAACTCCTGAGTGCTGTCAGTATTCTCCCTCACAGACCCTTTCACACTAGCTATCTTCCAGGACTCGCACACTTCAATTCCGATGCGTCTCAGCCCCCACAGCTAGTCCTCTGGTCTCAGTCTTGGGTACCTCTGCTGACCCCCAGAATCCAGTTCTCCCCTTAGTGTGTAATTGTGTGATCTAGTTTGTACTTGGAGATTGCCTGATGCGCTGGCAAAATCTTCCTCAGAGTTTCAAACCATCTGAAAACTCCCTTTTCCAGACATAGTTCACTCAGCTCTGTCTGCCACAAGGAGCTCAGCCATTCTGGCCGCTCTCAGCCCCTCGTCCAATTGGTTTTTCAACTGCCCGGCCTAAGCCCACTGTCTTCACTTCAGACTGGTATTCTGAAGACCTCTCGAAGACCCCCTGGCTAAGACTAAAAATCCTGAGGTAATTTTCTGCTGAGCATACCTCAAAAGGATACTTTTCCGTTGTTCGGGCAACGCTCCAGCCAATCGCTGCAAGCCTGTTTCTCAGCTACTCAGGCTAAGGGCCTGAGTCTGTCACACCTTCCTCTTAGAATTTCAGTGTTAAAAAGATAAGCTCAATAACATTTTTTTAAAGCTATCGCTCCCTTCCAAATAACTCAAGGCAGTGTGCAGATATAGTATAACATTCAGAACTCCCTATGAAAAAGTGTGTGTTGAACTTAAATGTGTCTGTTCTCTCTTCTAGGCTGGCAAAATTCAGTTTGGCTACGTGTATGGGATTAGTGCAATTGGGTGTTTAGGAATGTTCTGCCTCCTAAATTTAATGAGCATGACAGGTGTCTCATTTGGCTGTGTTGCCAGTGTCCTAGGATACTGTCTCCTTCCTATGATCGTACTTTCCAGCTTTGCAGTAGTATTTTCATTACAGTAAGTATGGTTATCAAAATCTTGTTATGTCATACTGTTACATTGTGCATTTTAATTAATACAGAGAAGTGTATTCAGCTAATACAGATAAGTGTATTTCATCTGTAGATTTCCAATGGTGGGTATTGCATACAAATGTGTAAGATGAAAAATAGTTTGTTATCACAACATTCTTAATATCTAACATTTCAAAACTATTTAACTGCATGTTTTTGTTTCTTCTTAGTGTATGAAGTATAATATTCTGAAAGACTTTCTAACTTGTGTGATAGAAGGTGTTTGGCTGTCTTACACTACAAAGTATCTCCCCCCGCCCCAGTGTAACCATTCTTTCTGTGTTCCTATAGACCTTCCCTTAAACATGCTTAGAGATCATTGCTACATAGGTTATAACTTTTTAATTTCCTGGTGATTAAGAGGAACTCTTGTTAATTAATCTGGGCTAATTCTCTTTTGGCGGTTATAGCTTCCTTTAGTAAATTCTAGATTTGGCAAAGGCAGGGGGATTTTAGTTGGCAGAGATTTTTAGTTGACTGCTGGCATACCTCTTTTGCCATTAGAGGCTCCTTGCCTTATCTGGCTTGAAGATCTCATTCTCTGACACATTCCTCTCTACGCCAGAGGCTGTAAAGGCTCAGTAACTTCGTGGATGGCCCAGGCTAGACTGATCCTGTCAAATCTTGGAAGCTAAGCAGGGTTGGTCCTGAGTAGTACTTATATGGGAGATCACTGAAGAAGTCCAGGTCTGCTACACAGAGACAGACAATGGCAAGCCATCTCTGTCCGTCTCTTGCCTTGAAAACCCTCCAGGGTTGCCGCAAGTTGGCTGTGACTTGTCTGCACTTTCCACCATCCCCACAAAAAGAAGTACTGAGCAATATACCTGCTTCTGTTCATGAGTTACAGTGCACACACATCCAATCAGCGTACACCATTTTTCTTTATAGATATATTGAGTAATTCTCATTACAGTCAGCACACATACAGTTCAGTGAATGATTGAAATCCCATGTGTATCCAGACGCTGGTCCCCAGTTTAATTTGTAAAACAAACACTTGTTGGCTGTTCCTTACAACAGATGTACACACACAGGTAAAACGTTCATGTGTTCGCTGTAACAGGTTAACGGGTTTATATCCTCTACCATTCTGGATGAGTAATTGAGGAGCAGGTTAATTGTTGCAGTTTATTAAAACAAAAAGACAAAACATGGTTTCCGCGTTGCAAGAGATGACCCTTTCAATATTGTTTAATGTTTAAGAATGATTACGTGAAAGCAAATAATTGTAATAAACTAGCATTTTTAACCATGTGTATTAAGGTGTGCTTTTAAAAAAGGTAAAAACATGCAATACAATCTAGAGACTGATAAATTGCCAAAAGTGATTATATTTGCAAATATTAGCAGGTGTGTTGGCCCAGGTATCAGTCTGTTTGTCCAAAAGCTATAATGTTTGAACAGCGCCCAGTAGCTTTGTTCAGCTTTAATTAGCTGTAAGCTTTAAGTAAATCTTGTTGCACTGAACTGAGTAAATTAAAAATCATTGAGTATATTGGTACAAAATCATCCCACCTCCCCCACCCCAACTTCCTGAAAAAGTGCACGTCAGGCCATAAAATCTGATAAATATAAAAGCAGTTGCACACAAAGATGTGAAACTGATACCTGATGTTTTAATTTTGTTTTTCAGAGGCATGATGGGAATAATTCTTGCTGCTGGAATTATCAGCTGGTGTAGTTTTTCAGCTTCCAAAATCTTCATTTCAGCCTTAGCAATGGAAGGACAGCAACTTTTAGTCGCCTATCCATGTGCTTTATTATATGGAGTCTTTGCCCTCATATCTGTGTTTTGAGTGTGGTATCTTTACTACTGGACTGAAATGGGCCAAACTGAAAAGCATCCACTTGGGACCCTTTGCTTGGGACTGGAAAGCAGCTGTTGGGTTGCTATCATGAAAGGTTATTGCTTAAATTGTCTGATGGAGCAACAGAAATGTGTTTTTTGTGTTCTTTTTTATAAGATTCTTGAATGCAGTTTTGAATCGAGCTGTAATCTATAGCTGTCATACAGGCTCATGCTTATACTGTATAAAATGTAAAGCCCCCCCCCCCCACTTCTGATCTCTGGCAAGATATACTTGATATGAAAACTTTTATAGTTTATAAGTTTTTATAGATAAGGATAAATGAAATGCTAAACATCGCTTTTGCTTCTTCCATGTTGCCACCCAACAACAGTTGTAAACAAAGGATACACATTCCATTTTTTGTACAGATTTAACAGACTGAAAAATTTATGTCAATATGAGTTCCATCATAAAGCAAAGCAGAATGGTCTAAATACACCTTCCCAAAGTTACAGCACCCCACTTAGATCATTCTGTTTACAGTGAGAATGGTTCACAGGGCTTTCCATGCTCAAAGGTTGATGATGTTTAAATGTTTCAGTTTTGATGTATTTTATATAAAGCCAAGAAGGTCTTGTTCTGATGCTATAAATCAGTTGTCGCTTTTTGATGAACTATTGAATACCAAGCTGTGTGGCAAATAACAAATTTGTCAATACTGCAGTCCAGGGGTGGCCAACGGTAGCTCTCCAGATGTTTTTTTTGCCTACAACTCCCATCAGCCCCAGCCATTGGCCATGCTGTCTGGGGCTGATCGGAGCTGTAGGCAAAAACATCTGGAGAGCTACCGTTGGCCGCCCCGCCGGTGTAGTCTAATACAGAATGCACAGATCAGATTTCCAGAACTGCTGAAAATCATTGACTCTTTAATACCCCAAAGTCCCTACATTGTGCCCAACATTGAATTGCCAAGGTTTTTTTAACTAAATGATACTGGACTTGGTTCCCATTGGAGCAGCATTACATTTAGTAGCATTTGCAAAGCTTCAAAATAAGTAGCATTTTTAACAACTTTGTTAAGTTCCATGTAAAAATTTTGTTTGTCAGAGTAATTATTCGCTCCCCTGGTTAAGCAAGTAAAATGGAGAAGCTAACCTTAAGGATTTTTGTTGCAGACTGGTAATACATACTGGCTTTTCCTATTGGACTATATACATGAACCAAGGTAACTTAATCTTCCGTCTGTTTTTCTCCCCTTGTACCTCTACATACTTCTCCACACAATATGTTGTCATGTTCCAAGCAGTTGCTGGCTAAAGTCTTCAGTAAACAATCTGCAGGAAATTCAGACAGCACATTCACATGTACGTCTTCACTAATTAAATGTCTTCTTCAGCCATCCTCTTGTCTTCCAGTGTAGTTTCAATATAGTTTCAGCACAATAAGGATCTCTATACTCTCTCCCTCCAGAACCTCCACTGCAGTGCTGATTCCAACTTCAGTAGTGGTTAAGTCTGTGGATTGTAATCTGGGATAACTGGGTTTTATTCCCCAGTCTTCCACCTGCACCTTCTTGTATGACCTTGGGTTACAGTAGGCATCATTTGAAATTGTTACAGCTCTTAAGGGCGGGGGGATAGCTTCTATACAGCAGATTTGTCTCTAATCCAGAGGGTTCCCTCAAGTTTGCAAAGCTCTACATTGTAGCTCTGAGTGTGTATTTTTCAGAAATCCACATTGGGGGTGGCATTCTTTTTAACTATTAGATTTTAAGACAATTATGAGGATTCACGCTTTTGATGCCATCTTGCAAGAAACTTGGCTGCTGCAGGTTCCACAGCTGGTGAGGCAGGCGAAGATTCATTTAGCAGTGCTTTGTCTTGCTAGCTCTGGAAAGTGCAGCAAGCAAACACCAGGGTGAAGGCCATTCCTGTACCTCCTTAACACACATCCTTAGATTTATGCCTGTGAAAAGAGAATCACATGGAGAACCATGATAAAACAGTACTGAAGATTAATACTGCTGAAGTGAGGTGTTGACACATCATATGAAGCTAATACCTTTCCAGTTTAAGAAACAGGCTCGAGCAGGTTGGATTACAATACGCTGTTTTCTAAAGTGACAGCTCTTTAAGGTCTAAGACCACCACCGCTACCACCCCTTTGGTTCTGAGAACATTTGAATGAGAATAAGATCACGGTGATTTCAATTAATCTGCCAACTTTAGGCAAATATTTTTAAATCCTATTTTAGAGTGCATGCAGCAATGTCCCCCCCCCCTTTGTTTCAGGTTCAAGTTCCTTACGTTTCAGTCATGAATTTGTCCTACTGTTGGATATTTGTTGGGTTCTGAAAGGGAAGCTCTGGTGGTTCCCCATGCCATCTTCCCATGCAGCCTCCAGACTCTGTTGGCAGGCATTAATCCAGTACTAAGTTCCGTGTACGTGAATTTCAGTAGTCCGTGAATATATATGATTACTCGATATTGTGGCTAGTAGACAACTTTGAAGATAGTAATGTTATGTTTACCACAACCCTTTGTTGTGTAAAAAGACCTTGCACTATACAGGGAAGCTTAAATGTCCTAAAAACCATTAATTTCAGCCTTTACCTATGTCTTATGTTGAAGGCTTTACATTGTAACTCTGATCCTCCTAGTCAAACTAAAATCTGCAAATGTGAAGAACAGGCTTCTAGCTGGAATCCATTTAAAAATACTTTTCACCTTTTATTTTGATTATCACAGTGCACCTGGCCTGGTGCGCGGGGTTCCTACTCGGTTTTAATGAAGAACATTATCTGCTCATGGATCACAATGTCCTGTTTTAGTTGCGCAAATTAAAATAATTACTTTTTCAAATGAGAACTAATTATTCAAAATTGTTCTAATAAATATGAAAGCTCAAATTCTTTCTTGAGCACGTTAGGTTCTAATAGACTTAGGATATTGTATTTTTGTGAGCTACACTAATCACTTGTACTTTGGGTCTTTTTCGGATAATTATCTTAACTTGCAGCTAACTTAGGGATGTTAAACTGAATGTTAAGAAACATAGTTTGAGGTGTTAACACTTCTACTGGCCAGAAATACTTGAAATCATGAATATTTGAACATATTGTTGCTGGGGTTAATTTGGCCCTGTGCAATCCTGTGTAGAGTTTCTCCAGTTTATTTCCCTTGATATCAGTTTTCAGGGTCGACAGTGGACTGAAGTACTGAGACTGCTGTGCAGTTAAAGAGGTTCATTAAAACCCATTTATTCAATGCAAATAAAACTGCATTCCTTTAGAAGCAAAAGGTACTCACAGCTGAATATCCTTAGTAAGGACTCTCTCTCGGCTTGACTTCGCAAACGAAGATTTAAGAAGGGTGCAGTAGTCCACGTTTGCTGCAGGCTCGCTGGTGGCTGACAAGACCAATGCGGGACAGGCAGATCCGGCCACAGTGGCTGCAGGGAAAAGTCTGATTTGGGGTTGGTGCTGTAGCAGTGCGATTCTTCCTCAATCTCCTTTTGTCCTTAAGACCAGCTATGCGTGCGTTCTCAAAGGAAGAGACAGCCTGATGGATGGTGTACCTCCATGCTTTGCGATCTGAGGCTAGGTCAGACCACTGGTGATGGTTGATGCGACAGGTGCCAAGGGATTTCTTCAAGGAGTCCTTGTACCTCTTCTTTGGTGCCCCTCTATTTCGATGGCCGGTGGAAAGTTCGCCATACAGAGCAATCTTGGGAAGGCGGTGGTTTTCCATCCTAGAAATATGCCCTGCCCAGCGCAGCTGCGTCTTCAACAGCAGTGCCTCGATGCTTGTAACCTCCGCCCTCTTGAGGACTTCAGTGTTGGTCACAAAGTCACTCCAGTGGATGTTGAGGATGGTGCGAAGGCGGCGCTGATGAAAGCGCTCAAGGAGTCGCAGGTGATGATGGTATAAAACCCACGATTCGGAGCCGTAGATGAGGATTATCATCACAACCGCTTTGTAAACACTGATCTTTGTGCCTTTTTTCAGATGCTTGTTGCTCCACACTCTTTTGTGCAGTCGGCCAAATGCATGGTTTGCCTTTGCCAGTCTATTGTCAATCTCCTTGTCGATCTTGGCATCTGAGGAGATGATGCACCGCAGGTAGCTGAACTGCTGGACTGTCTTCAGAACTGATTCACCCACAGTGATGCAGGGAGGGTGATAATCTTCCTGGGGTGCAGGCTGGTGGAGAACTTCTGTCTTCTTCAGACTAACTTCTAGGCCGAATAGCTTGGCAGCCTCTGCAAAGCAGGATGTCATATGCTGCAGAGCTGATACCGAGTGGGAGACGAGTGCAGCATCATCAGCAAACAGTAGTTCTCGGATAAGTTTTTCCATTGTCTTGGAGTGAGCCTTTAGTCGCCTCAGGTTGAACAGGCTGCCATCGGTGTGATAGTGGATGTAGACACCATCGTCATCATCTAGATCTACTGCGGCTCTTTGAAGCATCATGCTAAAGAAGATCATAAAGAGAGTTGGCGCAAGAATGCAGCCTTGCTTTACACCTGTGCCTATTGGGAAGGGCTCCGAGAGGGCGTTGCAGTGTCTAACTTGGCCTCGCTGGTCTTCATGTAGCTGGATGATCATGCTGAGGAACCTTTGCCACAGACCTTTCCTGCTAACGGTATCGAAAGCTTTGGTAAGGTCGACAAAAGTCACATATAGACCCTTGTTCTGTTCCCTGCATTTCTCTTGGAGCTGCCTGAGAACAAATACCATGTCGGTGGTGCCCCTGTTAGCTCTGAAGCCACACTGGCTCTCTGGGAGGAGTTCTTCTGCAATGGTGGGCACCAGTCTGTTCAGGAGTATTCTGGCAAGGGTTTTGCCTGCGATGGAGAGCAGGGTTATCCCCCGGTAGTTGGAGCAGTCTGACTTTTCCCCTTTGTTCTTGTGTAGAGTGATGATGATTGCATCGCGAAAGTCCTGTGGTAGTTTGCCTTGTTCCCAGCAGGTGACAAGTACTTTGTGAAGTGTGCTATGTAGTACTGTGCCCCCATGCTTCCAGATCTCTGGTGGGATTCCATCAACTCCCGCTGCCTTGCCACTTTTCAGTTGCTTGATGGCTTTAACAGTCTCTTCTAGGGTGGGGATCTCATCCAACTCTGTTTTCACTGGTTGAAGTGGGGTGAGGTGGATTGCTGAATCTTGAACTATGCGGTTGGCACTGAAGAGAACCTGAAAATACTCCGACCACCGGTTCAGTATGGATGCCTTGTCTGTGGGGAGCACTTGGCCGTCTGCACTATGCAAGGGACTCTGAGCCTGATATGATGGGCCATATACTGCCTTCAGGGCTTCGTAGAACCCTCTTAAATCACCCGTGTCTGCACACAGCTGGGTTCTCTCTGCAAGCTTGGTCCACCACTAATTCTGAATGTCTCGAAGCTTGCACTGGAGGTTGCTACATGCAGCGCGAAAGATTGCTTTTTTCCCGGGACAGGAGGGCTGAACAAGTTTATTTATTTATTTATTTATTACTTTACATTTATATCCCGCCCTCTCCGCAAGCGGACTCAGGGCGGCTTACAAGATGTGCTTGGTAGGCAGATCTCTTTTTCGCTAGTAATTCTTGGATCTTTTGATTGTTCTCGTCAAACCAGTCCTTGTTCTTCCTTGTGGAAAACCCGAGGACTTCTTCAGAGATCAACAGGATGGTAGTTTTTAGGTGTTCCCAGAGTGCTTCTGGAGAAGGGTCTGTGGGGCAACTGGGGTCCTCAATTCTTGACTGGAGTTTTGCCTGGAAGGCAGCTTTAACTTCGGCTGACTGAAGGCTGCCAACCTGAAGCTTCCTCTGAGGGATACCTCCTCTCCTGGGTGTGGGTTTAAAGTGAAGACAGAGATTGCAGCGTACAAGACGATGATCCATATGACATTCTGCACTGGGCATTACTCGGGTGTGTAAGACATCTCAAAGGTCTCTCTGGCGTACCAGAATGTAGTCGATAAGGTGCCAGTGCTTGGACCGTGGGTGCATCCAGGTTGTCTTCAGGCTGTTCTTCTGCTGAAAGATAGTGTTGGTGATGGTGATGGTGAGCTGGTGCTCCATGCAGAATTCTAGCAGGAGGCGCCCGTTATCATTGCAGTTGCCAGTGCCGTGTTTGCCAAGTACTCCTTTCCAGGCTTCCGAGTCTTCACCTACTCTGGCATTGAAGTCGCCAAGGATGATCACCTTGTCCTCTGTAGGGGTCTTCCGTACGAGGTTGCGTAGATCAGCATAGAACTTGTTCTTTTCTGCAGGATCTGCTTGAAGGGTTGGGGCATACACACTGAAGAGTGTTGCATGCTGCTTGTTTTGAAGTGGGAGGCGCATGGACATGATGCGATCTGAGTGACCTGTTGGCAGGTTTTCGAGTTTGGAGGCAATGGAGTTCCTGACCATGAAGCCAACGCCAGAAAGGTGGCTCTCAGCCTTTGACTTACCCGACCAGTGGAGGGTATAGCCAGCACCGTGTTCTCGAAGACTACCTTCCTCAGGGAAACGGACCTCACTGAGAGCTGCTATGTCAATATTCAACCTGAGAAGTTCGTGGGCAACTAGAGCAGAGCGTCGTTCAGGGCGACCACTGTCTACTGTGTCAAGCATGGTTCTGATGTTCCAACACGCAAGCTTTAGTCTTCGCACACTTTGTGAGGCAGGTGCATGCCTTTTCTTTGTTGTTATTTTTTGACCGCAAGTAAGGATGCCCGTTGACCGTGGCTAGCCAACTGTGGGGGGGGGGGAGACGAGCTTTGTTTAGGCCACCTTTTCTAGGCCCCTCTCCGTGCGGAGCAAGCAGTGCTGTCCCTAGATAAGGCTGCTTGGTCATTCAGGGTGCTGCCGAAAAATGCTTTCATCTCCGGGTCAGCATCAGGCGACCAATACCCTGAACCGCCTACATGCAGGATCGGGACTGCGGCTTCCAGTGGCATCTTCCACCTGCCATGTCGCCCCTTGCCCATCGCTGCAGGACTTGGTGTGTTGTGGGTTGTGGATGTGGATATGCCCTTCAGGCCTGCGCAGAGGAATTTTTAGGTGAAGCACAGTGTGCGCGGTACTGGCTCCACCCTTTCAACTTGGGGTCATCTGCCATGGCCCAGTAAGCCGGGACGCCGGCAGCGAGTCCTCCAGGTGGTAGGTGTTACATTAATGAGCTCTATCTGCCCGAGTTTGATGTTAGAGTTTTCCTTCTCTTGGCTGGCGAGGTTGGTGAGCCCAGCCTGCCCATCCGGTTATACCGCCGGACATTCGGTTGCACCATGACGTGGCAAACTCTGTGAGAAACGGGGGGGGGGGGGGAGGACCAGCGGGAAGGTGTTGCCACGGATGCAGTAATGCAGGAGAGACCATTGCAGTGACCATCTGCCAGGCATAGCTGGACAGTGACCACGCAGCGTTCACTACACCGGGAAAGGAGAGGCTATGTATTGCGCATACACTTTCCCGGGGGGGGGGCAGGATACCCAAGAGGGAGCCCACTCGCCTTCCCCCCTAGTAAGGGCTAAGTTTGCAAGAAAAGATATAGCAAAAGAACATTGGGAACTTAACCAGATAAATCAGATTCACCTAATGGGTGTAGGATTTGAACCAGGAGTTACGAATTGCAATGGAATAAACCTTCATATTAGCAAAAAATAGTAAGCATGCATTTTAACATTAGAATTATAGAATAGCTTGTAGTAAATCCTTACCGAGAGTAATCTCTAAATTAAGTTTGGTTGGTTAGAATTAGGGTCACTTTTGTGTAGAAAGAAAACCAGTTAGTCTTCAACACATGCTTAACACTCTCCTGTTGAAAATGATGTAATTTTAGCATTTTTATATTTGGTTGCTTCTCATACTTCATTCTTTTAAATATGTGTAGCCTTTCCATCAATTACAAGTGCTTTGGATGATGTAGAAAGCATAACGATCTAAAAAATTTGCACAGACTTTTCTATATTTTAGTTCCTTATTTGCAGAGTGCTTCCATTTCTGGCTAAGCACACTAATCTAAATTCTTGCTGTTTTGTCTTCCAGGCACATGGAACATGTAGGTGTCATTTGGGGTGGGGGGGCGGTTTCCTTGTATACCCTTAGCCAAATTAAAAAATTTATTATCAATTCTCTGAGGGGGGGGAAGTAAGGGAAAAAGGTGTAAACAAATAGCTTGCCATAGGGAAAAAAACCAGTAGCAGACAACCAAACAATGAATTGCTTAAAGCTAGATTCTACAACTGTACTCCACATTATAGGAGTTGATAAGAGGGCACTAAAGTTGTGAAGGTCCAAAACAGACAAATTGTGTGGAATTTCACCCATTGACCCATTTCGAGTAATAATTTTTGAAGGCCATATAAATAATTACTCGGATCCTAAACCTTTCTTCTTTTTCCATAGTGCCATGCAATCCAAAACTGCCGAGGCAGTGCACCACTGCAAAATATATTTGTCCAATACTAGCTGTTTTCAGCTCATGCAAGACCAGCACCGATGGATAGAGGAAATCACCACAATAAAGCACCACATCTCCAATGGAGGGCAGCGTTATAGAAATGAGGGAAAGGTTTTTGATCCAAGCTAGAAAAATCTGTAGCTGAGCTCAGTAGCTGGCAATGCCAAATAAAAATACCACAGCAAAGCCAAGTTAGAGGTTGTGGTTGTTTGAATAGTCAATGTGGAGGGGTGGCGATTCATTCCATGTCCTGGTTGCTGTTGAACTTGACATTTTGCTAGCTACAGTTGGAAATGGGATGTTGGACGAGATGGATCTATGACTGGATCTGGCAGGGCTCTTAGGTTCTTAAAATTGAACCTGAAGCAAAGAATGATACTTGAGACACAGGAAGGTCCTGGTGTATAGTGTATCAGGTCATAATGTAGGCACTATCCTATACTGGGACGTGTACAGCTCAAAATGACTTCTTATGCAGGCAATCTAGTCAGCTAATCAGGCAGGCAGAATAACAGCATCAGCACTAAAAGTGAGCTAGCAGAATCCCAGATGAATTACTTCCTGCTTGTCACTATAATACCGTTTGGGCTCATGTTTCATTTTGGAAAGAATTTCCTTGAAGATGTACATATTTTTGCATGTCCAGTTGTGCAATGACCTAAATCATCATCATAGCAGGGAAAGGGCCATGGCTCAGACGCAGAGCATTTGCTTGGTGTGCAGAAGGTCCCAGGTGCAATCACTGGCATCTCCATTCAAAAGGAAGAGGTAGTGTGTGATGTAAAAAGCCTCTCCCTGAGACCCTAGTGCAGGGGTGGGGAACTTCAGGCCCGAGGGCCATTTGTGGCCCTCGAGAGCACTTGGTCTGGCCCTCGGGGAGCCTGAGTGGTGGGCATTGTGAAGGACTGCTGCTGGGGTATGTGGGTTCCTTTAAGGGTCTGCTGGGAGCAGCTGCAGTTTCTGCATGAAGGGAGGGGTGGGGGGTGGGAGCCAGCTACCACCAGTTCAATTTGCACTTGATTATCCCAGATGATGTGGCCTAACATGCTAATATTAGGGGATGTGGACTAATATGCTAATGAGTTCCTGCTGGGCTTTTTCTACAAGAACTTTGGATCTAGGCATTTGCCTAGGGTGGCAGGCCAGGGAGGGGGGTGCGCCAAATTAGGCTTGCCCCACATGACTTCAAATAGAAAAACAATTATTTGCATTAATTTTGCCAGCCTGAATCGTTCTTCCTTGGCGGAGCACTGTTTTTTAAATTGATAGTTTGGTATGGCCCGTGAATGACGTTAGAAATATTCAAATGGCCCTTGGCAGAAAAAAGGTTCCCCACCCCTGCCCTAGTGATTCACTGTCAGTCTGGGTAGATAATACTGACCTTGACAGACCAAGGGTCTGATTCAGCATAAGGCAGCTTCATATGTGATGATGAAATTCAGAAATATTTTTTTCAATGCTCCATCAAGTATTTAAGTAAAATGTTTCAAACTATTATACTCCCCTCGGTAGTGATCCATTGATGGGCATTCTAGCTGCTTGCTCACCAGCAGTGGCAAGATTCTAATTAATGAGAGTTGAACGGACATAAAGATCAGTGACTATATATATTCCTATGAGGCACAGGCAATGCACACAAAATTACTGCATAAACACAAATGCAAAATAATTACATGTATTTCTTGCTTTTCCTGGTCACATTGCATAGTATCAAAGTGATGTCAAACAATGCAAAAACTGAATATATGGTATCCACCAATCCCCATATAACTGGACATTATGTGTTGCCTCCAGTGATCATTTACAGCCAATGAACAGGACTTCTGACTGGAAGAGAATTTCTCTGTGCTCCCTAAAATGCTGCTGGAGGCTCTCAGGTAAAGGATGGCTCTGTTGTAGGTGAGAGGATCAACAGCAATCACAGCGATAATACCGTAACACATTTCTCATTATAGAATAATCATCCCTACTGGTGCGCTACATAAAGACTAGGTGACAATACATCTAAAATCTGCTTTCATGCATCACGTGATTAGTACCACCTCCCACTGCTGTAAAACTACATTTGGATTCATCAATGCATGATATCTAATTCATATGCTTCAGTATCACTTGAATTGTATGCATATTTGACTGGGCAATATAGAAAATCCCATTTGAACACCTCCTTGATATTTCCATGTAAACATACATATCACCAATGTTTATTGGATGGTTTTCAGTCAGTTCATGCTAACCCCAAGCATACTCTGGATTCTCTGTATTAAAAATTGCCCCTTGAAATTACTGTGCTCTGTTGTGTATATTTCAGCATCTCCAAAATGTTTTCTGTCATTTATCAGATCGCTTACTATAGTAAAGTTTCTGCTGCATTATCCTATATCTTGAAGTGACTTTTCCCAAATTCCAAGTGAATCAGACTTTGCCTTTGGAAGTTCTAGGAAAAACAGGTAGCAGCATGAAGCACTAATGGTCAGGGAGGGAGAGCTATAGTGGGTACAGTTACATCAAGAATGACCAAATCTGATGTCCACTGTTGCTAAGATTGCGTCTCAATGGCAGCTTTCCAAAAGGCCAATTTAGCTCTGCTCTTCACCGCACAGACATGCATTCCAAAGTGGGTATCACATTTATTTTTAATAACACATTTCCATTATAGAACAAGCAACAAGCATCCCTGCTGATGTGCTACACAAAGGCCAGGTGACAAAAATAGATCTGGAATCTGTTTTCACACATGTATGAGTAGTAGCATCATCCAACAAATTTTTTTAAAGGATATGATATGCTGAAATACAGCGGTAGTAGTGGATTTATTCTTCAAAATGCAAATGGTCTATATAATGAGTTGACGTTTGCCTAATGACATGCCTAATGAAGGACCACTTCATCTTCCCCATCAAAAATATTTACAGACATTAATGTCTATTATCAATTAGATACCTGATTAGCTAGAATGCCAGTTCCAGCTAATCAAATAACCCATAGCTAAAGAGAAAACGTCACCTTTCAGTTTCGAAATATGGTGTAAGACTTAGCTCAACAAGAAGGATAAGACAATTTCCTGCTGATTCTTTATAAAGTGTTGCAGAATGTTTACTGACTTTCTCTTCTGAAAATCCCACTTGTATGGGTATGCAGAAAATGAAGCAATCACTTTCAGCCTTTTGACCCTAGCCCATAATATCTTAGGCCTCCTTTTGAATATAGTCTAAAGCAATTCTAGAGACATTGGGGCACTTAATAAACAACTGGATGAATTTTAGCTTTCCAAAATTTTGAAACTGTCGTCCAATTACAATAACTTCAAGCAAGTGACAAGGTAAACCTTTTGATATATCAAAGAAGACAAAGTCCTGCAGCCTAAGGTCCAAAGGAATACTTTAGGTGCATCTATGGCCTTGGTCATAAGAACATAAGAGAAGCCATGTTGGATCAGGCCAACGGCCCATCAAGTCCAACACTCTGTGTCACACAGTGGCAAAAAATTTTATATACACACATACACTGTGGCTAATAGCCACTGATGGACCTGTGCTCCATATTTTTATCTAAACCCTTCTTGAAGGTGGCTATACTTGTGGCCGCCACCACCTCCTGTGGCAGTGAATTCCACATGTTAATCACCCTTTGGGTGAAGAAGTACTTCCTTTTATCCGTTTTAACCTGTCTGCTCAGCAATTTCATCTTCTCAGGACACCAGACACACCTCACAAATTGCTCAGGAATTTCTCTCAGGTAGTTTAGAGTAGAAAAATTCCTCAGAGCTGTTGAAAAACCTTCCAGATCTAACAAAATCTGAGGGCAAACCATGAAAACTGGTACCCAGTCACTGCAAAAAGACAGGCAGGGGTGTCAAACTCATTTGTTAGGAGGGACAGATCTAACGTGGGATTTTGTGGGACCGAGCCATGCATGTCCTAAAATGTAATGCCAGAGAGGAGATATTAGGCTTCCCAACCCTCCCGCCCTGGTGGGGGACCCCAGGATTTCCACCCTCTTCCCCCGCTCCCCAAAAAAATGGAAGTGGGGGGAGGGGAAAACAGCACTGGGGAGCATGGCGAGCCACCCGATCCTGGAGTGGGCGAGGCCACCGTGTTGCCGCCCCCTCCCCGCCAACCGCAGCTGCTCCTCCGAGATGGGCCCAGGCTGAGCCCATCTCGGAGGAGCAGCCAAGAGGCGGCAGCAGCACAGGGGACGGTGAGGCAGGCCAGGAGCATGGCGAGCCGCGAATCCAGGCCCTTCTAGGACCCGGACTAGCAGCTCACCATGCCCCCGCCCTGCCTCCACCCCCCCTCTGATTCCACCCCAGAGACGGAGCAGGCGAGGCTGCCGTGACGCTGCTGCCCCCCCCGCCCCACTGCAGCTGCTCCTTCGAGATGGGCTCAGCCAGAACCCATCTTGGAGGAGCAGCCACGGCGAGCGGAGAATTGGCTGCAGCCGCGCAGCGGCATCACCCGCTCCGAGATGGCCGTTTCCCCCCCTTCCCCTAGCTCCACCCCAGTGTCTGCTGGCTCCACCCCCAAAGTCTCCTGGCTCCACCCCCAAAGTCCCCAGATATTTCTGGGATTGGACTTGGCAACCCTAGGAGATATACACTTTATAACAGACACAGGCAAACACAATTAAAGATATTATTTTTCACTTAAAATACAAACATGCTTAAAACTCTTGCAATATTTTGTTTAAAACAGAAAGGCAGGAGAATAATGGGATTTTGCAATGCAATTTTAAAAATAAAACAAGGGAAAGCACAAGGATCACACAGCAGAAAAATAAAAAAAAATGCTCTCAGCCTGGGAAAATATGAAATGGCAAGGCATTGCAGGCTTCCACACACACACACACACACACACACACACACACCCCCCAAGTGGGAGCACATTCAGCTGGGACTGCGGGAACTGCACTAGCTGCCAATAGTATACTGGATTCGTTACAAGGTGCTGGTTATTACCTTTAAAGCCCTATATGGCCTAGGACCTGCCTACCTTAGGGACTGTCTCTCCCCACATGTTCCCCAGAGAGTACTTAAATCGGGATCACAAAATCTATTAGTAATCCCTGGGCCGAAGGAGGCCCGATTGAAATCAACCAGAGATAGGGCCTTCTCAATTGTAGCCCCCTGCTGGTGGAACCAACTGCCAGATGAAGTGAGGGGCTTGCGGAACCTTGTGCTGTTCCGCAGGGCCTGCAAGACTGTTCTCTTCTGACTGGCATTCAATTGACTTGGCACCGGTATTTAAGAGAAGTGGAAGAAGGCCGTCGCCACCAGAATAGCACCAACTCAATATTCTGTTTTTTTCTATTTTTTCTATTTTAACTGTTTTAATCATTATATATATTTTATTATTGAATGTGTAATTTTAATACTCATTAATTTAATTGTTTTGGGGATTTTATGTTGTGAGCCGCCCTGAGCCTGCTTCGGAGAGGAGGGCGAGATATAAATCAAATTAAATAAATAAATACTCAGGTTAGCAATGGCTGTCAATATCCCCCTTTGGCTGTGGGTTTCTAAGTTAGAGTACTCATTAGACACTAGTTCTCACTCCATTTGAGAAGAGACAAAGCTGACTCAGAGCATCAAAGCTTGGTTTGCAAGGACACAACTCCAAAAAGCTTCAGCTGGCCATTGGAATGCTGGGAAGTTAAACCTCTCCATTGAAACAAAGTTGCAAGGAAAACATAGAGTGGATTCCCCATTCCAGTCAGTTTTGCGCATAGGCATGAATGGGAAATCCAGTCTGCATTTTCTTTGCAGCTTCGCTTTTGCTTTAGCTTCTGCAAAGAGAAGGCAGAAGGAGCTGGGAATGTTGGCAGCCTCAGAGCTTTGCAGGGTGAGGACGGGAGGGGGGAGGGGAAAGAAGAGAGCATGGCAGGCCTGATTGAAGCCCTGAGTGGCCCCTGGGTCACACATTTGACACCCCTGCACTAGTAGTTCAAATCAGGTAATGATCTATCTATGACAAGAGCACTATTGTCACAACCTCCATTTCGGAATAGAGTGAATTTCTGAATATATGTTTCAGCCAGTGCTTTGGGGATATCCCCATAGCTGTCATGGAAGCTATGAAAAGGCCTGCCAGAGGGGCCTGTGACAGGGCAACGCTTTATTTATCGCCCCACTAAAACAATCACCTTGTCATTCCTTCAGTTTTCTTTTTGTAATTCAGCAATCACTTGTTCCAGTCTGTTTCTGAAATGATATTGCAATAATACAGGTTGCTCAGCTTTGTGAATCTTGATTTCAGATTTGTGTCCATTCATCTTTTGGTATACCCAGGCCACAAGGGCACTGGGTTCAAGCAGCTTGGCAGCAGTTGGTAGGGTTGTGCCACTGGGCTGGTCACTATTAGGTTGGCACAGGGCTCTGACCAGTGCGTTCAATGACTGTTTCTATGTCACAGTCCTTGTAGAAAGCACACCGCCCTGCCCCCCTGCCCCCTGGTTTATAGTTCAGACAGATTCTCATATTTGAACTAAGGTCCTGTGCTTGGCACTGGCACTGCCACAGTGTCACTTGTTTTGCTGGGCACATCGCACTGTTATGCTCCTTGCAAACAAGCATCTTCACCACAGATGGCTTTCCACTGCAGAGATTCTCTAGGAGAATCTGCCATCATAGGAGACAATGGGGTAACCACTTTGGGCCCCATAGAATGGGAATCACTGGTCCAAATTTTTAGAACTTGGGGATTCCTTGTGGGAGAGACTCCTGCAGCTGCACTGCAAATTTGGTGCCTCTCCCTCAAACCCCTTCCTCCCCAGTGTCAATTTTCCCACCATGGGGAAATTGACAGCTTTTCCCCCTGCCATAGGAAAGCATGGGGAATGGGGGCACCCTTGTTGGGTGCCCCTAGAATTGGACCCCGTAGTCCAATCTTTTTGGAACTTGGGAGTTCTGTGGGGGAGAGACTCCTGTGCCGGCCTGCAATTTTGAGGCCTTTTCTTCCAACCACCTCCTCCCCAAACACCCATACATTATCCTATGTTTTGCCATTGACTTCAGTGGCCCACAGGAAACCATGGTGGGATGGGACACCCTCTTTGGATATCCCTAGAACTGGACTCCCTGATTCAATTTTTTTGAAACTTGGTGAATCTGTGTGTGGGGGGGGGGGGAGAGGCTCCTGCAGCTGCCTGCAGATCTGGAGCCTCTACCTCAAATCCCTCCCCCCCCCCCCCGCCACAATTCATTATACCCTATTTTGCCATTGACTTGAATGGCCCATAGGGTATAATTTGCTTTGTCCTGTGCCACTCTATGCAGGCAGCTTTAGTTGACCTCAGAGTATGCACCAGCCCCAACAGGAGCAGAGCCACAGGAAGATCAGCAGCGGCAACTGTAGCTACCCTGCTGGAGCTCATCCAAGCTGGTAAAGACGGGGCACACAGTCAGCTCTTCTGAACTTGTGTGGCAGCTGCTTCTTTCGGGAGCCACTGCTGCCATGTCAGATGGGGCACTGCACCTTAGGAAGAAAGGCAAAAATGATCCTACAAGCTAAGCCAGCCCCATGCTCAGCAGAAAAGATAAGGGAGAAAATAGGGTAGTGTATCACCGCTGAAGGGAAGGGAAAAAGTACTAGACTCAACAGGCTGCCTAAAGGGAGGCTCATCTGATTCAAAGGAGAAATAGATTTATATCTGTCTCGTATGTCACTCCCTAAGGCTAGCACTGTAGGATACTGCCTAGTTTACCTATATGTAGTTGGACCAGTTCTGCAGAAGATATTGGAAAATTCCCTTCTTTCACTGCAGACTCCTAGTTTAGCCTCATGCTGTTCCCCTGAGCCCACTGATTTTTTTTTTTTTTTTAGGTGGGGGGAGTCATTAGGCTGCAGCAGGAAGAATAAGCAGGCAATTTTGTTAATAAGAGAATTTCTTTACTTGTGCTTGCTAGGATATAACACTTGGCAGGATTCAGTTGTTCTGTGCAAGTGATGTTTTATAGGAGTAACACAGATCTATGCAAAAAGCACTATCTCCAGTCATAGGTGTAGTTTGCATTTGTTGACTCTGTCCATAGCTTCTGATGAATGTAAACTAAATTAACTTAAATGTACAGAGAGCAACAGCAGATACAACAGGTGGCGATCTCTCCCACACACACAAACACACATATGCATAATGTGCTTATATCCACAGACGTGTCACAAAACAAACTTAACTCTAAATAAGGAGCTCTTCCATAATGAGTTATAGAAAACACATTTTGTATTTAAAACAACAACAACCTAACAAATATTACTCCACTAGCGTCAGTTGTCATATTCCCATTCTCCACTGGGTGGGCCTATAGCATATCTAACAGAGCATGCTGTATAATATATACATTCACAAAATGAATCCAAAGCTCACAGCTGATACTAGAAAAAAATATTCTTTCATTCTATCAATAGGAATTTAGCAACTGAGCCGCTAAACTCACTACTTCAGCAATGCAGGGCTTCTGTTTCCAGCAAAACACAGGGGATCTGTTTTAATAATGGCCTTTCAAAGCAGCAGTGATGCTATTGAAAGCCTGAGTGAACCGAGTAACCCTGGTGATGGATAAGAAAGCCTTCCCACTTCGTGGTATCTGCTTAATGTGTCCGTTTTGCAGTCCAAGCATATATTCACCCTCTCTTATAAAATCAGTTCACTCTCTGGTATAAGAATAGATTGGAAAAAAATGAATTTTGCTGCCTCCTTCCATTCAATATTTTCTACCCATGCAATCCAAATTACCCTGGCTTCTCATTTCACTGCAAGAGGATTGTTTTTGTACTACTGTTTTTATGTATACATCGGCTCTTCCACAATGCTAACAGTTGCCACACAAAAATATTAAACCACCCAGTCTCCTGCCAAGCCAACCTCCCTGTTCCTATGGAAAGGCAGGTCTCCTCTCACTCATCCATGCCACTCCTTTCATCAATATCACATTCATCAGCAACTAAAAACAAAAACTTTGTCCCCATCTGCAAACTGATCTGTAAATATCTGAGACCCACAGCAACAGCAAAGTGCCCTTTAGAGCTGTTCATGTCAGACACCAAAGGGCACTAGTGATGCTACAGGAAGTCTTGCAAGTACTCAAGGGGAAGGGGAAATCCTATCTATCGGCTTCCACCTCTTCCTCTTTTGCTCTTCCTCCTCCCCAATCACCTCCATCAGGGAGGAGATGATTGATGCCAGTCAACTTGGTGGGCAGGAAGGCTTGGTACTAACATCATTTGCTATGTGCTCTACTCCCCCTTCCATCACCAGTCCATTTTTATATATTTTAGTTTTTCATTTTTGTTTTTGCAAACCTAAAGATTTCCCCAGATTTGCAGAAACATCTCTCCTTTTCCTGAGTAGCCCTCACAGGGACCAAGTTGGGAGTTAGATATAAGGCATTGTCTCTATCACTTGAACCAATCAATCACCTAATTTATAAGCAATGAATAATTTATAAGTAGGGTTGCTAGGTCCCCCCAGCTACTGATGGGGGGTGAGGAGTAGGGTTGCCAGATCCACGTTGGGAAATTCCTGGAGATTTGGGGACGGAGCCTGGGGAGGACAGGGATCTCAGTAGGATACAATGCCGTAAAGCCTGCCCTTCAAAGTATCCATTTTCTCCAGGGGAACTGATCTTTGCAGTCTGGAGATGAGCTATAATTCCAAGGGGTCCCCAGGTCTCACTTGGAGGCTGGCATCCCTATTTATAAGTAAGCCACTTTGGATCTCCATTGGGGAGAAAGGTGCGCTATAAGTGAAATGAATGAATGGAACCAGAAAAACAAATCATGATTTTTTTTAAATCCACAGGTTAAAAACTTCGGAAGTACTGGAAGATATTTTCTACATATGTATTTTCCTTTCTTTTAAAGTTTGGTTTTTTTCTCTATTGTTTTGTGATCATTACCTTCACAGCATTTCTCTCTCTCACCTACAGAATCCACATAGAAAAACAACACCAGAGAGCCAGTTTGGTGTAGTGGTTAAGTGTATGGACTCTTATCTGGGAGAACCGGGTTTGATTCCCCACTCCTCCACTTGCACCTGCTAGCATGGCCTTGGGTCAGCCATAGCTCTGGCAGAGGTTGTCCTTGAAAGACAGCTGCTGTGAGAGCCCTCTCCAGCCCCACCCACCTCACAGGGTGTCTGTTGTGGGGGAGGAAGGTAAAGGAGATTGTGAGCCGCTCTGAGACTCTTCGGAGTGGAGGGCAGGATATAAATCCAATATCTTCTTCATCATCTTCTACCCAGAACAACAGTGAGCTTGGCGTTCCTTGGCTGCGGCTGCACATACATTTTAGAGCCATTAGCAGTGAAAATCTCCCAAATTAACAGCAATTACTTCTGAAATGCACTTCTAAAGTGGATAGCCACTGAAAACATGTATCATGTGGAAATTATATCAAATCATTTTACCAATATGGGATTTTTAACTAATGTGCTGACCAAACTCCCTTGGACTTTGGCAGGCATATGTATTCTTTGGCAGGCACATAGATTTTCCACAGAGTACAAAGGGATGGTCTCCTTAATATGAGGGAAATGAAACTAGTTTGCTTTAATTCAAATCAGGCAAGCAAATGTAGCACTTTTTGTTTTATACATAAGGAAAATATTATGTCAAGTCTTTTGGTCATCATAAGATAATTAGGGATGCCATGAATTTTGCAGCAAACATGTCCAGCAGTCTTACCAAATTCAGCTGTGACAATCAGACATTAGTCAATCATGGGGTCTCCAAACAACTAAAACATCTGTCAGACAGTTTTGCATTGATTTCTTTCAAAACTGTATGTGAGCAAAAACACTGCTGATCCAAAGAGATCCAAACAGAAGAGCAGTCACTTACTCTCCCAAAGGACTACTTAGACAGACACCAGCATAGCATTATTTGTAACCAATTGATATGATGTGTGACTAATTTAGCGATCTGCTTAAACAATTGCTTGCTAAGCAGCACAGCAATTTTGGGGGGTGAGGGGGGGTGAGGTGAACTCAGTCTAGCTGCGTAAGAATTTACATGGGTGAATGCATTGCATTGTTAAGAAGAGACACAGTAAAGCAACCTGATGAACAGCCATAAACTGTTCATTGAACCGTCGATAAAAAAAAAAAACAGTTCCTTGTTCGTGACTACATAGGGCTACCTTTGCACCTGACCCAGAAACTCCAAGTGATCCAGAATGCAACAGCATGGGTCCTTATGGGGATTCCACATTCTGCACATATCCAACCTGTGCTCCGTGAGCTCCATGTACTCCATGGGCTTCTGGTGGAGTACTGGATCAGGTTTAAGACCCTAAAGTCTCAGGGACTCGCTTATCTTCAGGACTGCCTCTCCTAGTATATCCCCCAAAGAGCATTACATTCAACTAATAAGAACTTGCTGGTGGTCCCCAGTCTGAGAGATATCCAGCTGTTCTCAACCAGGGCCCGGGTGTTCTCTGCTCTGGCCCCAACCTCATGGAACTCTCTGCCAAGTAACATGCACGCCTTGCGGGACCTAATGCAGTTCTGCCGAGCAAGCAAGACAGAGATGTTCCACCAAGCATTTGCTTGAAGACAGCGATGGTTTTTCATCTGGCTGGCACTCCTGTTTCCCCTGCCTCGAGGCAGTGGTACACCTTGACGGTTCAATTGCCATTTTATTGGTAATCATGCTGTAGTATGATGATTTTTAACTTTTTAACTTCTAATTATAAGTATGTAGAGCATTTTAATGTAAATTGCCCTGAGCCCTATTTCAGGGGGGCAGCAATCTAAAAATTGAGTCAAATATATAAAGAATATGTGAGCCAAATGGAAGGGGATAGACAATGTACCACACAACCCATGGTCAAGTGTGCCCCCTGTCTCAAATGAGTAACACACTTGGAAGTCCTGTGAGTAGAAAAACAAAAATATGTTTACTAATAAACAGGCAGAGTGCTAGATACAGCAGGTAAAAGCCCTCAGGGAAGGAAGTAGGGAGGAGGCAAGGGCAGCGATGCTTTTTCAGTGAGTTGCTCGCTGCTGCTGTCGCAGTTTTCCCCACGGGGTCAGCCTTTAAAGAGCCCAGGAGGTGCTTCTTAGCCCCTTCCCAGGCCTTAAACTTGCAAAAATGGAGGGGGAGGAGGCACCGCGGGGGAAGGTGGGGTGGCAAGGCTGTAGGATGCTGTGGGGGGGCGGGGGGGAGGCTGAATTTGGTGCCCCCACCCTGCCAGCCCTGGCACCACGGTGGGCGGGCTGGCTCTGGGGCCGGTCCCTGGTGCCAAAAAGGTTGGGGGCCACTGCTCTAGAGCCATCAGCCATTTGGATCCATCTTGTTTTGGGATGGACTTCCCCACCCCTGCAAAGTCTTGGTATTCCTGCAAGTTTAAACCTGAACAAGTAGTGATTTGTCCATTACAAAATAACTGTTGTTGATCTCTCCAACCTCTGATCACATTCCTCCTGCTCAGAACTAAATATCAGAGATCACGACTGTGACCTGAATAACGTGTAAGACTACTTTAAATCCAAGAAAGGTCCACAGCGGTCACAGAGGCCACGAAACCCTGAGCCACTCCTGAGAAGACAACCTCGGCATGAATGTTGAAGTCAGTTGAGGTTAATGAAAGCGAGACTTTTTGTTTTGTTATTTCATTTTTTCCCCATTATTAAAACAAAACAATCATCTGATGGCGGTGGGATTCCTCTTAATATTGCCAGCCAGAGGAGGCAATGCAGTATTTGACTGCTGCAGCAGCTTTATTGGATCACAGCTGTAAAAATTGAAATTTAGTTTCATTTTCTTGTTCTGTGATACTTAACCTAACTGGAAATCCTTGGTTCAAACAAGGTTAGAAAAAGTAAAGTGTAGAACATTCACTTTTAGTCACAGCCAGTGACAGATGTTGTATTCTTCCCTTACGCATCAGAATGGCTGTCTTCCCAGATTCAATTTACAACATTTAGGCAAGCAGCTAATTTAGCTTCCATTCACAAGAGGTCCAAGCAGGTCCTAGAATCCTCCAAACATACTCTTCATTAGAAGATCTAAGCAAATAAGCTCATCCCATTATCCCTGGCCCTCTTGTACATCAAAATCTCTTTAGGATAATCAAGAAAATGAGAGATGGCAGAACAACCTTTTGCTATACATCAGTTCTTGTGAAACCAGAGAGCTCACGGGTATGAGTAAGGTATATAGCAGAACACTCTGTAAGAGCTTTAACTAATATATATCGAAAACAATATTTTAAATCACAATATTTCCACATTAATTTGAAATTATTTCACAGTCCCTTTTTCAATACACAATGTTTTTCTTCGTTTCCAGGGCTTCCTGAAGTCCAATTCACCAGTGCAGGTGTGATTGTAGTTCCCAAACTGGTGTGGCTGCAGCTGGACTGCTGCTTCCGTCCACTTTCAGAGAATTCTTGGTAGGCCCCTGAGAGCAGAGACGGGTGCTGCGATGGTGAGGGAGTATCTTTTGGAGCCCAACAAGACGCAGGAAATGTCTCCTTTGGACTACTGGGTCACAAAGGAGGGGGTCTGGCCGGCCCTCTCCTCCGTGGCCAAGGCGTTCCTCTCATGCTCACCGATGAGCGTGTAAAGCGAGTGCGTCTTTTCACATATGGGCAACATTGTCTGCCCACGTCGCAATCACCTGCAACCCTGGACGGTTGAGCAGTTGGTCTTCCTGAAGGTCAACTTGCCTCTGTTCAGCTCCCCAAATGTAGAGAGAATGAATGAAGTGAGCACCTACCTGTGCCTGTATCTTCTCTTGGCCCGCGCTTGGAAGGTGGTTGTAAAACGCTCTCCCACTAAACATAGACTAGAGTTCAAAGACAGCCCAAAAACTCACTCACAAATTGATTGGCAGTGCACCCCCCCCCTTTCATCCATCCCCAAACAAAAAGTGAATGCTGGCTTAATATCTGCAAAGCAATCCAAATTTCCCCAATTCCCATCCACACGTGCCTAATAATACTGAAAAGGGTCATTGCAGCCCCCAACTGTAACTGACAGCACCCACAGGCCCAGCCAAGATAACCCAGTTTTGTTTTTTTTCAGGGGCAGGAGGAAGAAAGAGGGAGGTGCCAGTGATGATGACAGGCAGCCAGCAGCCATACCAATGCTGAGGTTCCTCTAATGGGACAGTGATAGCTGGTGTGTTGCTGCTGAGCTGAGAGAGAAGGAATGGTTCCCTTCCTCTCACACAATCTGAGGCTCTCCCAGTGATCTTCCTCATTTGGGGTGCAACTCTGGCTCGCCTCCTCATGGTGCACCCTGGGTAACGCAAAAGAGCCTGGACCAACCAACCATCCATCACTCAAGGTAAGTCTAAATGCTTCTTGCTTTGTGTCAGATACAGAATGATGTGGAGCTAGGTGTAGCCCACCGCTTCTCTTGTTTGAGAGTTGTGTTGTTTGGGGCAGGGCTGGAGAGCTGGCATCTGTAGATTGCGTGTTCTGTGGCAGGGAAGCTAGCATCTAGGTGAGAGACCCAGAACCAGCATGCTTGTTGTGCTTGGCCTGCTCTCCCTGTGTTGTTTGGGGGCAGAGCTGGAGAGCTGGCATCTGGGTTTGCTGCAGCCAGATTGTGTTTTGTGGCAGTGACGTTGGCAACTGGGATTATATTGGTTCCAGGCCAGCAGGGTTCATAGAGTAGATAGATGGATGTAGTGCATTTGGGTCCTATAGAGATTCTCTGATGTGAAGTTAGGTTTGGGCTTTGGATGCCCCAGGAATTGGATCCCCTGGTCCAATTTATTTTTGGCCTTGTGGGTTTTGTGTGGGACAGTGCCTTGAAGCTGCACAGCAGTTTGGGGGGCTCTCCTCAAAACCCCCTGCTCCCCAGAGCCACTTTTCCCATGACAATTAAAGTGGGGGAAGTGGCTCTGTTTTTTTTTCTCACCATTGGGAACAGTGTTCCTTTTGGGGTGCCTATAGATGGGTGCAGTGTTTGTGGGCCAGGGGGGTTGCATGCGGGTGAGTCCCCTGAAGCTGCCCTGCAGTTTTGGGGCCTCTCCCTCAAACCCCCCTCTGGCCAGAGCCACTTTTCCCACAGCAATTACAGTGGAGGAAGTGGCTAATTGGGCTTTCCCCTCTTTGGGTGCCTCTGAAATGGGATCCCCTGGTCCAATCTTTTTGGGACATGGAGGGTTTGTAGGGGAGAGTCGCCTGCAGGTCTCCTGCAAATTTGGGGGCTTTCCCTCAAACCGCCTCCCCTCCAGGCGGCTTCCAATATACCCTATTTTGCCATTGATTTCAATGGCCTTAGGGTATAAAGGGGCCGTATATTTGGAAATAGAAGAAGAAGATGAAGATATTGGATTTATATCCCGCCATCCACTCCAAAGAGTCTCAGAGCGGCTCACAATCTCCTTTACCTTCCTCCCCCACAACAGGCACCCTGTGAGGTAGATGAAGATATTGGATTTATATCCCGCCCTCCACTCCAAAGAGAGCAGCTCACAGTCTCCTTTACCTTCCTCCCCCACAACAGATACCCTGTGAGGTGGGTGAGCCTGGAGAGGGCTCTCACAGCAGCTGCCTTTTCAAGGACCCCCTCTAGGGCTATGGCTGACCCAAGGCCATTCCAGCAGGTGCAAGTGGAGGAGTGGGGAATCAAACCCAGTTCTCCCAGATAAGAGTCTGTGCACTTAACCACTACACCAAACTGGCTCTCCATATATACAGCTATTTCGAATACCGGTATTTGGAAATATACGGTATTCTGAATTTTTTGGTCCCGTATATTTCCGAATCCAATTAATTCCGAATTATTTTATTTTTTTTTGTACACCCCTAATCTCTAGTGGACCTGGTTGAAGCTAGGTGGTTGTGTTTTATGCAGGGAATCACCAGTAAATACTAATCTAGTGAGCATAAGGTTCAATGGGACCCATATGAGGAGAGATGGTCCCACAGTTTAGTCCCTGGCCGCTCAAGGCCATAAAGGTTAATACCAACACCTTGAAATGGATTCAGAATTCTATCAGCAGCCTGTGCAGTTTGCGGATGATAATATTGTAGAATGTATTATAGAATGTATATTATAACTAGAATGTATTATAGAATTCCATTAGTGACAAATAATGAATGACTGAACCCTCCCTCCTTTCAGAGCTTGCAAGGAGGCTGCTGAGAGAGTTGCCAGAGAAGCACACATAGCAAATGAATTGCAGGTGACTACAACCTCTCACACAACTTTTTTCTCTGTCATTTCTTTTTCTCCAGTAATCTGATCCTAGCAATATCTCATAACGCTAGACTCATACTGCTTGTCATTTTTAAAAAAATAGAAAATAAGGGGGAGCTTGTTTACTGATGAAGGGGGGAGGATGGCAGAGTGGGCGGAACAACCATAACATGTGTGGGGGAATGGCCTTCAAAGGGCAGCAAATGAGTGTGGAAAATCCAAGGAACTCTGTATGCTTTTTTAATTACTTTCAGCTTGGGAGTGAAACAAGGAAAAGAATGGCACAAAAGAACTCTCAAAAAACCCAGGGAAACCACAACCAGGAAGCGAACTGAGTGCTGAAGGGAGAGAAATCAATGCAGAACACAAAAGAAAATCCAACTGACATGCACAGTGAGTGAGGGAAAACACCAGTGTGTAATAGGCCAAACTTTAATTCTGGGTATAATTCTGCAAGCACATGAGACCTCATACCCAGAATAAATTCCGTTGGTCTTGAAGGTGCCACTGGACTCAAGCTTTGTTCTCTTGTTTCAGACCAGCATGACTACTCACCTGAATCTATCCACATAACATTCAGTCATTCCTATAATACCTATACTACAATTTACATGAAATACTAATTAACAGTGATTTCATTTTTTGAGTCTAAGTAGACAAAGGAAGCAATCCTAAGGAAGTTTATTCAGTGATAAATCCCGTGCTACTCAATTGGACCTAGTCCCAGAAAAAGTATCCTTAAGATTGCACAGGTTCTTACCAGTAAATTTTCTCTCAATGTATTTTTATCACTTATGGGAAAAAAGGCAAAATGGTGTTTCCATCGTACCTACATATTGTTAAAATGTAAATGGAATTTACCAGATGTGCTCATAACCGCTATTGCATGCATATATTCACTTCTGCAGTACTTTTACTAGTAGTTATAGTTACATCTTGGTTTCTCTATAAATTCTAACATGAGATTTTTATGTGCATACAGTTCTAAAGAATGATGGCAGTAAGCATTTATATAAGCTATTAGATAAGAACATCACATTACAATAATCATAATGTTTTACATCCAGAAAGGAGGTCATCTGTGGAATGCTTTTTACATCTGACAAAGAAATGTATTTTAGATAACTAGTGGAACATTTTTCAGTGTTTTCACTGAGGAAGAGCTACCTATACAGTTGGCTGCCCCCAATGATCTCTGAGTGCATGTGAACATTTGTCATATTATCTTCCCCTGGCCATCCCTTCTGACTCCAGGGAAGTTGAATTTCAGAGTTGCAGAACTTACATGGACTAATAGTCAGGGGTTTCACTGAAGAGGAGGAGGAGAAGAAGAAGAAGAAATGTTTTTGTAACCCACTTTTCTCTATACTAAGGATTTTCTAAGTGACTGACAATCCCCTTCCCTTTGTTTTTCCACAACAACCTTGCGAAGTAGGTGGGGCTGAGAGTTCTGAGAGAACTGTGACTGTCCCAAGGTCACTCAGCAGATGGAGGTGTGGGGAATCAAACCCAGTTCTTCTGATTACAGTCTGCCACTCTTGGCCACTACACTATGCTGGCTCTCTACTCACCATGCTGGATAGTGAAGAGGACAAAGTTATCGCTTCTTCCCATTTTTGTCAGTGAAGCTGAACTTGCAGGGAAGGGAAGAGAGAGTGTTCTTGTCCCTTTCTGCTTTTCACTGCAGGTCCTGACCCGCAAGACTAGTAGATTATGCTGGTTTTACAGTCCTGGGAATCACCTTTCATAGAATTGGACGGGACTGCTGATAAAAAAGGGAATGCAGCAAATATCCATGCTCTTTACACCCATGGATTGTTGCATACAGCCCCTTGAGTTCCATGAAAAAATGTAACAGAACTCTTTCTCCACTTGTTGGAGGGATCATCTTTGGAGAGGTATCATTTTTCAGCACCATGCTTTCTTATACAGTTAAAGAGATTAGTGACACTGATGTTCAGAAGCTCCTTTGCTGGCCTCTGAGTTGTATGAAGCATAAAGGCTTTGAGGATCCATTCTGAACATCACAACAGAAAGATAATGCATTAAAATACAGGTTATTTTAATTCTTCCTAAGCATACTTGCAAGGATTCCTCACTGAACTCCATGGGGCTTACTTCTAAGTAATCATGCTTAGGATTGTGCTACATATGTAATAGGCTTTCTTGATGCCAGCAATTTACGATATTTACTAGCACACAGACTGGGAGGTAATGTACTGTAAATGGATTTTCAAATTACAGAAGCAGTTACATGGCATAAGAAACTGTCTTTTGTGCCTGAAACAAATAAATGCTTCAGAATGAGGATTACTGAAGATACAGGTAGTACAGGGAGCACTATTAGTTCAAGATTTTGAAGATAACACATTTACTTTATACACAGATTTATAAATCTCCTGGATGACATATTAAGAGAACTGTGACAGGATCTCCAATAATAACAACAGCCACAGCCACAGCTATGTCCACATCAGATTGATGAAAAGGTGTTTTGGGAGGAGGTGTTTCATTGATTACCCTAAAGACATTTTCACAGACTGAATTCTTCCATGAAGTAAGTGTTTGCCCCTACAGGTGCATTTTGCCGCTGAGGAAAACTTCAAACAGCAGTGGGGTAGTGGGATAGGGTTGGGTATGAACTGCATTTTTGTGGTTTGGCTTGTTTCATAATTTGGAACTGAACCATGAACCAGCTTAAACCAGGAGGTTGGTTCACAAACCAAACCAGTTCATATCAGTCTGTGACCCCCTGTTTTCTGCTCCCTGCTGCTTGTTACATAGTTACTATACAGAATAACTTCAAAGGGTATCATGCAGAAGGAGCTTGAGTCATGGGTTCAAAGGTTACTACATAGTATCTCTTTTATTACTAAGGAATTTAGGCTATTAAAAACATCTCCCTTTCTCACACTTTTCTGGGACCAGATAAGGACTGTCTGTGTGAATCTGGGGGAGAGGCACATCACAGCTTTACCAGCCAGGCTGCAGTGTAAACTTCCTTGGGCTAGATAGATTTATTACTTGCCTAAAGGTTGTAAAGGAGAAGGGGGGGGGGACTGGTGACCTGCTCTTTGTCTAAGGAACCATCATGGCACACAGAAATATGCATGCTTGTCAGTGTGATGGGGCCAGATGTCATGATCTTAGTTTTTTTGATGTTAAGTTTCAAGCCTACTTTTGTGCTCTCCTCTTTCACCCTCAACAAGAGGTTCTTTAGGTCATCCTCACTTTCTGCTATTAGAGTGGTATTGTCTGCATATCTGAGGTTGTTGGTGTTTTCCCCAGCAATCTTAATTCCAGCTTGTGCTCCATCCAGGCCAGCATTCCGCATGATGTACTCTGCATATAAATTAAATAAGCAGGGTGACAATATACATCCTTGTCGAACTCCTTTTCCTATTCTAAACCAATCAGTCGTTCCATATCCCGTTCTGACAGTTGCTTCTTGACCCTTCTACAGGTTTCTCAGGAGACATGTGAGGTGGTCTGGTACTCCCATCTCTTTAAGGACATGCCACAGTTTGTTGTGATCCACACAATCAAAGGCTTTAGCGTAGTCAACGAAGCAGAAATAGACGTTTTTCTGATACTCCCGTGCTTTCTCCATAATCCAGCGAATGTTGGCAATTAGATCTCTACCTCTTCAAAATCCAGCTTGAACTTCTGGTATTTCCCGATCGACATACTGCTGAAGCCTAGTTTGTAGGATCTTTAACATAGCCTTGCTGGCATATGTTGAGCAATACAGCTTTCTCCACAGCTGTATTGATCCAACCAAGGGGAAACAACATTTGACACAATAAAAATGTCAAAATGGGACATAAGTGTGCAAGAGTATATTTTCTAATTGTGGGAAAGTTAACTTTATGATGCCCATCTGCCTCCCCTCAAGTGTGAAGGTGACAATCATTACATGCTGTTCTAAATACTATACCAACATGTTGTTCTTACAGGTGCTGTCTGAAAAAAAATCTATTCCTATATATTGCATTCTATTACAAACAGTATTCCATTAGATTATTCAAAAGGGAAAGAGGGGTGGGGGAGGGAGGAGATGGGAATGCATATAAATACATTGGATGTATAGTCCTAATAGAGGATGTATAGCAAAGAGGGAGAGAGAGAAAGAGGAATGCATTAAAATACATTGGATGCATGTTCTTACAGAGGATGTGCGGTCCTTCCTAGTGAGAACAAGTTCAGCATATGTAATGAGATAAGAAATTAATATCCCTGTTAAGTCCTGGAGGGGAGTTTGTTCCAAGTTTTGGAATTCAGCAATTTCCCTTTTCATCCTGTTCTTGAAGTTCCTTTGCAACAAAACAACTACTTTGAGGTCACCTATTGTACGTTCTGGGAGCTTAAAGTGTTCTCCTACAGGTTTCTCAGTCTTATGATTCCTGATGTCATATTTGTGTCCATTTATCCTTTGGCATAGGGTTTGTCCAGTTTGTCCTATGTAGAGAGCTGAAGGGCATTGTTGGCATTTAATGGAATACACAATGTTAGAAGATGAGCAAGTGAATGAGGCTGAGATGGTGTAGTTGATGTTGTTAGGTCTAGTAATTGTTTTGTCTCTGTGTATGTGGCAGCAAAGTTGGCATCTGGGTTTATTGCAAGCTCTGGTACTGGTGTCCATGTTCAAATTAGATGTTGTGGGTGAGGAGTGGTTTGAGATTGGGGGGCTGTCTGTGTGGAAGAAAAGATCTGCCCCCCCCCAGTGCAGTGAACCCACATGGCCCCACAATATGCCAATATCTTTATGGCTGACTTGGAGCAATGCTTCCTAAACTCCTACTCACTCAGACCACTCCTATACTTTCATTTAATTGATGACATTTTTATTGTCCTGACACATGGAAAAGAAACCCTGGATTAATTCCACCAAGCATTCAATGATTTTCACCCTACCATCAACCTGACAATGAACCAATCTATGCAAGAAATACATTTTCTGGACACTACTGTGAAAATACACAAGGGATACATAGGCACCTTGTACTGCAAACCTAATGACTGACAAACATACATGCCTCCAGCCACCATCCTAAAAATATCAAACAATCCATTGTATACAACCAGGCTCTATGCTACAGCCGCATATGCTCCAATCCTACAAACAGAGATCCCTATTTGAAAGATCTGCAACAAAACTTTTTGGAATTAAAGTATCCATCTGATGAAGTCAGGAAACGCATTAAGAAGCCGGAATGGTCCCCAGAGAAAACCTGTTACACGACAGACCCAAAAAGACAATAATAGAACACCACTAGTGGTCACATACAGCTCTCAACTCAGAACAATTCAATGCATCATCGACAACTTACAACCTTTAGTGGATAATGACAGCTTTCTTTCAGAAGCACTGGCTTCTCCAGACCTGCTTGAGGTGGCTAAAATAGTAACACAACCAAATCTGCAATGAAAACAATAAAACAAATAAACACTTGATAAAACAATCCAGACAATAATAATAATAATAAACCATACCTATGAAAACTACCTCTAAAAGCAAGCCAAGGCATTCAAGCACACAAAACAGGGCAGTCTAAAATAGCATTAATACATTGACGAGCTAGGAGGAGACCATGAAAGATGAGGCTCAAGAGGAACAGCATTCAAAAGGCAATGTGCCACCACTGGAAAAGATGGGGGACTATGTCTGTTTGCCACCACTTCCAAAGATGGGGGGCACAGAGACCAGGACTTCAGTGAAGGATTTCAGCTGGAGGGCTGAACAATATGGGTGGAGGCGGTCCTTCAAGTACTCTGTTCACAATCTATTTAAGGCCTTCTGAGTAAGGACCAGGAAACTGTGCTTGGAAGCAAATAGGTTGCCAGTGTAGTTCTTTCAGGGAAGGGGTGATACAATCCCTAGAGTATGCCCCTGACAATAACTTGGCTTCTGTATGACATTTAAAATGAAGACCCACAAAGCAGTTTCACCTTGCACCCAGCCTCACCCCCTTTTCTTGCTCTTATACTTTGCTGCAAACTGTTACAACTTCAAGAAACATATGGGAAAAAGAGAACTGTTTGTATTTGTTCTTTCTTTTAAAAAAATACAGAAAATTCTCCAAGTTTCCTAATGAGGTAATTATTTCATAATGTCTAATCAATCAAAATACAAAAACAAAAGATGAAGAAAGAATAAAGTGAACAATAATTACATTATCTCACTAGGAGGTTGTGTTTACGCCAATAATGCATTTCAGGAGGGAATATATTTCCTTGACTACCCTGCTTATAGATAAATCACTATACTGCCTGAGGAATGAACCAAAGATGTGTCAGTAAATATATCCCCCAAAGGCATTTGTCCTTGGCAAATTCACTCATTCCTGCATTGTGGGATAGAAGCACATATGGTTTTTTCTCTCTCAAATTCAGCTATTCAACATGAATATTTAACTAAATGTCCCAGTATAAATAGTTAACCTCCCCCACACAAACAAAAAATCTACTTACGTTTAGGCATCTAAGCAGAGTTACACCCGTTTAAATAGGGTGCAATTCTCATTGCGGTGCAATCTGGATAACACTAAAGAGCTAGATCATCTGGCTGCCAGACAATTGTAGGATCTCCTGATTACTCTACACACATGGAAACAATCAACCATTCGAACAGTCTTTCTCAGGAGTACTTGATAAGGGGTATAGGAGACTGCATCTAAATCTGCCAAATGAATATTGAGGGTATATACAAGTCTAAATCCTAATAGTTCTTGAGAATCTTACTGGCCAATAAAACAGATTTAGCTCTTATTCAAGGAACTCATATTGATAACAAAAATCAAGCCTGTCACAGAGTGAAAATTGCAGGATATGAAATTATTGGCACCATATACCATTATACCAATCTAATGGTGACATATCTGAAGCAACATTGAAAATGTGAAGCTGGTATTGACCAACATCCACAATGACATCCACACGATCATAGTTAAAGTTGAGGAAGTACATGCTGTCAGTGCTTATAAACCTCCTACAGTTTCATGGCCAGCACATGTCCTATTAACCTACTCTCATCCTTCTGTATATGCTGATGACTTTAACATCCACCATGAAAATTGGAGATATAATTATAACAATGGTGAAGCATTTGTTGACTCGGCTGAAGAACATGACTTGCATCTCATTTTTGATGCTAAAGACAGAGGCACCTTTAGATCAGTAGCATGGAATAGTGAGTCCAACCCTGATTTAACATTTGTTTCATCTGACTTCAGAAGTCAGCCCTTGCCTACATCCAGGCATGTTCTTGAGGTTTTCCCACATAGCCAACATCAACCTGGAATCCTCAAGCAAGAAATCCAGATACCAGTTTTCAGATCTTTTCCAAGATCATGAAATTGGAAAGGTTTCAGTGAAGATCTGGGTAGGTGTCTTGGATGAGTCCTTCCAACACATAATAACTACTGCCAAATAATTGGAGCTGTTATATCTACAGCCAAAAGACACATTCCTCAAGGCTATTGGAAAGAATATATTCCAGGCTGGAACAATCATAGCAAGAGGCTGTATCAAAGTTTCCTCAACAATAAAGATCCAGAAGTAGCAGATGAACTACTCCATGAACTTGATGCTGAACATAGACAAAAATGAACAAAAGCAATTGTAAATTTGGATTTCAGGCATTCTAGTAGGAAAGCCTGGAGCCTTTTGAAGAAAATCTGGTGCAAGCCCATCTGTGCTCCAAGGAGATCTGGAGGTGACATCAAACCAGATAGCTGCCTAACTAGTATCCTTATCCAGAGCTCTGAAGAGTCAAGATTTTACAATCAGGATTAAAAAAAAGAAGAACTCCAGATTTTGAAATGTACCTGCGCTGAAGACTGCAAATTGTCAGGGGATTTCAGTGCTGATGAGATTTCAGAGGCAAGACAACAAGAATGGAAAGGCACCATGCTGGAAAGAATATATTCCAGGCTGGAACAATCATAGCAAAAGGCAAGAGTTCCTGATCAACAGTGGGATGTTCACTAAGAAGTGGCTTGCAAAATTTCTCACTGACATAATGAGAACAGGAAGACTCCCAGGGGAATTCAAGAAAGCAAAAGGTAGTTGCTATTCTGAAACCTGGAAAACCAAAACATCGGTGGAAAGTTACAGACCTATTTCCCTTCTGAGCTCCTATTATAAACTCCTCAAAAGGCAAATCCTGAACAGAATCAGTGACAGAATTAATGAACATGTCCCTATAGAGCAAACAGGATTATACCTGATGGTAGTTGCGAAAACCAAGTTCTCAGCTTAACAACTTTCACTGAAGTAGGGTATCAAAAGTGTCTTAAGACACCAGCAGTTTGAATCAATCTGACAGCTGCTTATGACACAGTCAAGAGGGATGGACTGCTGTACAAGGTTGTACAAGTTTTTCCCTACAGAACATTATTCCCTACAGAACATTATTTTGACTCCTAAATAACATGCTGAGTGATAGAACTTTCCAAGTAATTATGAGTCAGTGAATCAGCAAGCAGACGTGTTATAGTGGGTCCAACGCACTAAAGATGTGAGGTGGTAGTGATAATCAGCTCTTTATTAGATACAGCATGGTAGAAGGCTGCACTAAAAGATTGAAGAACTGGGCCAACGGGGATGACTATATACACTCAGAGTTCCCGCGCAAGCACGTTATTGGGTCATTCAAACCAACAGCTCCATTTGTATGGCTCCAAGAGCCAGACAGGGACACCCAATTCAGTCCTCACTTGAGTCCACATACATGAAAAGAAGAAACTAATTGATGGTCTATTCCAAGGCTCGGTCCTTGCTCCAGTTCTTTTCAATCTATACATCTCTGATGTTCCCGAAATGACAGCCAGGAAGTTTGCTAATGCTGGTGACATGGCAATTGTAGTAAGGCACAAATCAATTGAAAAGACTGAGGAAATACTGACTAGGGACCTCAAAATTTTGGCTGACTACTTTTGTGTGCATTCAAGGTATCAGCTTTTGTGTGCAGGCACACTTTTTCAGATACATGGGAGTTGCCAGTCCATACATATTTGTTGCTACTGGACTCAAACTTTGTTCTGCTGCTTCAAACTAACATGGTCACCCACCTGAATCTACCTCTTTTCTTGTTATTTTTGTTAAGATTCATCCAAGGACTCTTATTTCTGACACAATTTTTTTCACTACACTTTATTTGGTTTTGGGTACTACTTTCAACACTTTTCTGGAACTCACTTCAGCATTTCATTACATTCCTGTCTGACCTTTCCCCACACTAAAGTATCATCTATATAATATATTACACTATCAACACCTTCAAATATCTATTACCCCTGGTACACTACTGAAGCTGAAATGATATCAAATTGTACACCTGTGCCTGCCAAAAAGGTCTACTGAATGTACATAGCATGGAATTTGTGAGTGGTTTTCCTTACTAGCCATTTAGTCTGGGATAGCTGTTATTTGTTCACCACTTTTAATGGACAATCCATTGTTTGCAACTCACTGCATTCCATTATTTTTTGTGTTATTTTTCATTTCTGATTTGAGGTGATTTTTTTAAAAAAGCCTAAAAAACAATTTCAGTGCCAAGTGATTCCATGTGGACAGGCAAAGTGCTATTGAAATTTCTCTGGATTACTGTCCCTTTACATTTTCTTCCCTTCCTTGCTCTTCCCATTTCATTTATTGTTTCCTGCTTTTTTTCACATGAATCTGTAAATTATCAACTGTCATCTGAATAAAAAGCAAAGGTTTAAGTACCCCACCTCCCTTTTAGACAGTTCAAGCCACAACTAATTTAGTTAATTATGACTGGTATTTTGCAATTGCACAAAACTGGATTCATTAACAACATAATTAAGGTTAGTCATATTAAACAATTAATGTAACTTATTTCAAAGGGAAGCACTTTTCTGGCTGTAACTTCTGCTTCTACTTAGTTAGAACATTTGGGTATTGTATCCCTTATCCAAGGTGCTTCCCTCCAATATTTCAGGCAGGTAGGAGGAAGTGTCCCTGTTTTATAGACAATTTTGCAGAATGAAATCCTCAAACAAGGGGTAAGGAGTCTATTTTTAAATAAAAATGGGGCACATTGCCTCATTGTGCTCTGTGGTTTGAATAACATTTCCTCCCATCCAGGCTGCAGTATATGAACTTAGCTGGGTTCAAAAGAAATAGAGATCCATGAAGATGCAGGAAGAAAAAGAGAGAATCTAAGGCCTGTTCAAGCATCCCAGGAAAGGAGGGGCCAACATTCCATTCTTATGCCATCTCTATGCCTTCCTGTGTCTCCTCTGAAGAAAATAATATACTTGCCTTTCTAGGAGTGGAATGCTTTATCCTCTCTCTCTGAAATTTGGAGGTAGGATTCCTTGAGTAAAAGGTATGATCCCAAAGAATTTCATCCCAATTTGGAGTAAGTTATCTCATGAAACCCCACTTGGGTTATGTCAGTGTTAAGTTGCTTTAAGACAACTAAAAACTGCTGAATCATTTGTTATGTAACTAAGCTATACAGGAGTCACGAGAATCTCAGGTGCAGCTAATGAAAACAATCAGTGTTATGATTGGTGGGCTGTACTATATTAGTAAAAAGCCTTGCCCTGTGTGGGTGTGGTTGATGGTGTTGATGGAGAGAGAGAAGGAGCAGACGTTGTGTGAGAAGGAGGAACATCTTGCTTGCATACTGAAACTCTGAAGGATTGCTTAGCTACTGAATTTGATGTATGGACTGGATTTCTGACTTCTCTACCTGGACTAAGAATTGGTACTGTATATTGGACTGACTGACTTTAATGTGTATGACCCATTGGCTTGCTTGAGACTGCTTCTTACGTGTTAACCCAATACAACTGATTACTCGGCTGTCTTGGAGTTTTGTTTTTTCTTTACCACAGTGTTCTGGAGTTGCACTTTACTACCTACTCAACTGGGGCACTTCCCTACGCGTATCAAAACTCTGTCATCGGTTATGGGCCCAGTCTCCTGGAGAGTAAGAGCAACATAAGTGCCAACAGTCCTATGGTCTACTCATGAGTAACAGCCGTTTATTGGGCGTGGCAGTTTTTTTTGCACATAGGCACAATGGAGTCCTGTATCCAAGTCTCCGGTTTTCTTGTTAAGAGACTGAACGGAGATAATTACAGCACCTGGTCCGAGAAGGTCACTATGCTTCTAAAATACCACGGCTTGTGGGAGTATGTGACGAAACCACCCGACGTAGCCCGTTTAGACGCTGCTAATGATGCAGCCGAAATTGCTAAACACAAAAGCAACGAGGATAAGGCTTGTGCTTTAATTGGTCTCACTTTGGAAGACAGCCAGCTTATCCACATAAAATCCTTAAACAGTGCAAAAGCAAGTTGGGATGCCCTAAAGTCTCTTTATGTTAGTGACAGTGTGGGGTCCCATATATACCTAATGAAGAAACTCCTTACAGCAAAATATGAGGCTGGTGGGGACATGAATAGCCACCTAGAATTCATGAAAAGGAATTTGCAGCTGCTGCAAGAAAAAGAGGTGATTTTTTCTGAGCAACAGCAAGCTTACATAATCCTTTGCTCCCTGGACGCTAGTTATAATCAGTTTGTAGCCAACTTGGATATATTACCAAGAACTGAGATAACAGTGTCTAACATCACCCACCGTTTAATGAATGAGGACATGAGGAGGAGGAATGCAGCTATGTTTCAGCCATCTCCAGCTCATGCAGGCAAGTCTCCCGGATGGGAGGAATTTAAAGGGGCAGATAATCACGCAGCAAATGATAAAATTTTCTCAGTGAGGAGATGTTTTTTGTGTAACAGCTCAAAACACCTCAAGCACCAATGTAAACGCTTCAAAGAGAAACAGTCAACAGTAACTCCCAAGGGAGGAAAGCATGTGAACCTTGTTGTTAACAATTCTTCCTATAGCAACCAGTTCTTAATTGACAGTGGTGCGACTGTGAACATCATTAAGAACAAAAATCTCTTTGACACCTACACACCAGTTAAAGGTCAGTGTGTCAAATTAGCAGATGGGCTTTGTGCCCGGGTAGCAGGAAATGGTCTTGTTAAAATTCCTAGCCTTAAAAGAACACTTCAAATGCTTCATGTGCCAAGTTTAAAGTATAATATGATATCTGTATCTACTTTGACTGAGCAAAATTTTAAAGTCTCTTTTACAGCTGACAGCTGCCTGACTAATGCAGATGACATTTCTGTTGTGGCCAAAAGGAAAGACAATTTATATTTCCTAGAGAATGAAGATATGATCCACCATGTGAGTATGAATAAGCCTCCTCACGAGGAGTGCATTCACATGTGGCACAGACGATTGGGGCACATAAATTTCCATGCTGTTAAAAGAACTTTACAAGCAGCTGAAATTACCCCCAAGGCCTGCAATTGTTTTGTTGACTGTGAAATCTGCAAGGCAACAAAATCTAAAGCAGCACCAACTGTATCTCCATCAAAATTCAAGTCTGATGCAATACTGGACCTCGTTTTCCTAGATCTGATTGGACCCTTTCCAACCAGAAGTTTGGGCGGAGCTAAATTCTGTTTGCATATAGAGGATCATCATTCTCGCTATGGTTTTTGTTTTTTACTTAGATCAAAGGCTGAGACGTATCAAACTTTCAGCAATTGGCTTCGTTTCATCAAGAGGAAAACAGATAAGGTTCCACGCACTATCATTATTGATAATGGTACAGAATTTTGTAATGACAAAATGTTTTCCCTATGCAGGAGATATGGAATCAGTCATCAACGGACGGCACCGTACCGACCACAACATAATTCATTTTGTGAAAGGAGAAATCAAACCCTTTATAATATGTGCTTATCTATGTTGAGAGACAGCAACCTACCAATGTGTTATTGGGGGGAAAGTATAATGTGTGCTTCCCATGTTCTAAACTACTCATGGTCTTCTGCTACTGGCAAAATACCAGCTGAGATATGGTATGGCAGAAAGGTTACAATTAACCATATAAAGATATTTGGGATACCAGCTTATGTAAATATCCCAAAGCAGCTCCAGAGAAAGGGGCACAACAAGGCTGTTAAGTTGTTATTTCTTGGTTATGCAAATAATCACAAGGCTTACAGATTTTCCCAAGCAGGTGAAAAGAAGATAACAACTTCATGCTCTGCAAATTTTCTGGAAACCTCTGTGGGTTGGGAGAGAACGTCCTCTACAGTATTCCTGCCTGCAGCGGAGAAAACTGGTACGCCGACACCACCTAGAGGCGAGAGGCGGAGTCCTTCACCCAACAGCAGAGACATCAAGCCAGAACCTGTAACACCTCCATCTTCGGGAGCGGGAGTGTCACAGCAGCAGCCAGATGTCCAGCATAAAGCGCCAGATGAGGCAACAACACCGGTTCTACGACGATCTACGAGAGAGACACGTCCTCCAGATCGCTACAGTCCGGGACAAGCGTGCATCGTTCTTGCTGAACCTTCCAGCTATGAGAGCATCAAGCATCTAACGCAAGATGAGCAGACTGGATGGTCAGATGCCATGAATGCGGAACTTGAGTCGTTGAAAAGTCTGCAAGTGTATGAAGAGTCTGTAATACCACCCAACCAAAAACTCATTGGGTGTAGATGGGTTTTTAAGTTAAAATCTGGATCAGATGGGCAGGTGCAATACAAGGCTAGACTTGTGGCACAAGGGTACTTACAGTCAGCACTAGACTATGACGAAACTTCTTCACCTACACTCAAGGCCACATCAATCTATTGCGCATTATCTTATGCAGCAAAACACAAGTGTGTAATTAAACACCTTGATGTCAAAACCACTTACTTGCACGCACCTCTAGAACATACAATTTATATGAAATTGCCACCAGGTGTGTCTGGTGAAAATGGCAATGTAAATTCATGTTGGAAACTTAAAAAATCTTTGTACGGGTTAAAACAATCTGGGCATCAGTGGAATCAATATCTAACTGAATGTTTGAAAAAGCTTGGTTTCAAACAAGGTGTAGCTGACCAATGTATATTTGTCAAGGGAAAAGGGGAGCAGCAGTGCTTAATACTTGTCTTTGTAGACGACTTAGCTATAATTTGTAGAAATGCAAAAATGCTAAATACCATTGTTGAAACTCTAAAGAACCAGTTTACAGTGAGAGATCTGGGCAACATCAGACAATATGTTGGCTTAGACATAGAATGTGTAAATGGAGGGTACCAAGTCTCACAAAAGGGTAAAATAACTCAGTTATTGAAAAGTTACAAAATGGACCAAAGCAAGGGAGTTAAATGCCCTATGCTACAAAATTTTGACATTGATGACAATGAGAGTCCATTGTTTGACCAAAGTATTTATCAGTCCTTGATTGGCAGTCTTTTATATATAGCAAACTGGTCAAGGCCTGATATTGCAATGGCAACCAACCAATTGGCCAGGGCGGTGAAGCAGCCAAGACAGAGCCATTGGATTGCGGCGAAACACATCCTTAGGTACTTAAAACATACTATAGAATACAGTTTGTTTGTTACACCAACTAAAGACCTAAGAATATATGCATATGCAGATGCAAGTTTTGCCAGTGACCAAAACACCCGACAGTCCACTACCGGATTGGCAATTTTCTTTGGTGGTGCACTAATAGGATGGAAATCCTTGAAACAATGACATGTAGCCCTCTCATCATGCGAGGCAGAGTACACAGCACTTAGCACAGTATGTAGCGAACTTATTTGGTACAAGCAGCTATTATCTGACATTGGTTTGTTTTATGTAGAACCTATAACTGTGTACGAGGACAATCAAGCGGCTATCAAGCTAGCAAACAGTCTAGGAGTAAAATCCAGATCAAAACACACAGATGTAAGGTTTCACAACGTAAAACAATGCTTGGAAGACAAGCTAATCAATCTTGAGTACTGCGCTACAGCTGAAAATATTGCTGATATCTTTACAAAGTCTCAGACACCTGTTAAACACAAGGAGAACTGTCTGAAACTAGGTTTAAAGTAAAGGTGAAAAGGCTGGCAATACTACTGTATATAAACTATGAATGTTAATGTGACTGTATAGAATGTTTAGTTCCATAAGGGGAGGATGTCAGTGTTAAGTTGCTTTAAGACAACTAAAAACTGCTGAATCATTTGTTATGTAACTAAGCTATACAGGAGTCACGAGAATCTCAGGTGCAGCTAATGAAAACAATCAGTGTTATGATTGGTGGGCTGTACTATATTAGTAAAAAGCCTTGCCCTGTGTGGGTGTGGTTGATGGTGTTGATGGAGAGAGAGAAGGAGCAGACGTTGTGTGAGAAGGAGGAACATCTTGCTTGCATACTGAAACTCTGAAGGATTGCTTAGCTACTGAATTTGATGTATGGACTGGATTTCTGACTTCTCTACCTGGACTAAGAATTGGTACTGTATATTGGACTGACTGACTTTAATGTGTATGACCCATTGGCTTGCCTGAGACTGCTTCTTACGTGTTAACCCAATACAACTGATTACTCGGCTGTCTTGGAGTTTTGTTTTTTCTTTACCACAGTGTTCTGGAGTTGCACTTTACTACCTACTCAACTGGGGCACTTCCCTACGCGTATCAAAACTCTGTCAGGTTACCCAAGCGAAATTATCAGATTAATTTCCTAATACAAACTAGATTTAATTCTGATATAAAAGGTCATGATTCCTTTATGCGAATGGTTATAAAAAGGGACTTAATGTGTACTATACCTTTTGGAGGCTTAATCAGTCCATTTTTCCTTCCCCTTTTAGTTTCATTTTTCCTTTTGATAGCTTGCAATACTTTATACTGTAAACTCTATACAACTCTAATGTGACAAACTACTTTACAAGTCAGCTTTTACTGCAAATAATTCTTTAAAAAGCTACTACCTTACTTCTCAGTTCTCTGATGCTGTTCCCCAGAATTGCTTCTTTGCACCCACTCACAGAACACTGTTCCATAAGAACGTAAGAGAAGTCATGTTAGATCAGGGCAATGGCCCATCCAGTTCAACACTCTCTGTCACACCCAGGTGCCATTAGGAGGTCCATCAGTGGGGTCAGAACTCCAGAAGCCCTCCCACTGTTGCCCCCAAAGCACCAAGAATACGGAGCATCACTGCTCAATTTCACATTAGGGCGGCACAGCGGCCCGCTGAAGCAGCCTGTCGGTCACTTCCGGGTTCCTGTCCTGCATCTCAACCTGTGTTATTAGTGACAGGCTGCTTCGGCGTGCCGCTGCGCCGGCCCCCTGGGTCCCACAACGATGGGACCGATGCCACAGGGACGGGCTTGAAACACTCTATAACCCCTCAAAAGAACAGCAGGCTAGCTCGCTTCCCCCGAGCCCTGCCGCCATAAGCCTCAAGGGGGCTCATTTTGCGGCATCTCCCGGCGGGAGGGTGGCACCCGCACGGGACACATATCAAATGAAAGAGGGGGCGCAGGGCTATCAGAAACAGCCGGCGGAGGGAGTCGGGAGACCACCCCACTGGGGGATCCACACCCCGAAAGTGATGAAGTTGGCGCAGATAGAGCCAACAGAGCCAACAGGACAAAATAAATAGGCTGCATTATGCAGCACAGTCTCACTGGAATCTCACTGGAATCTGACTGGCTTCTCAGTGTGGAACCCGTTCTCTCTAGTCTTCTCACTTTGAAAAAAGTAAAAAAAGAGTTTTATTTAACTTTATTTCCCCCTTTCCCTCTCTATAAATAATCCTGGTGTTTCCGGCAGTGATATTTGGGGGATTTTTGGGGATGTCACAGGAAGTGCTGTGAAGTCACTTCCTGTTTCCGGCAGTGGCATTTGGGGGAAATGATGTCACAGGAAGTGATGTCACTTCCTGCTTCCGACAGGTGGCGCGGGGGAAATGATGTCACAGGAAGTGATGTCACTTCCTGTTTCCGGCGGCGCACACGCTCTGCGTGCGCACACACACATTCCTTCCCCCCTCAAGGTGTCCCTGGCTGGCCTGCAGAAATTATGGCCACCCTAAAGAGGAGTTACATTTAACCCTAAGGAGTTGAGTATAAGGAATATTAGATCTTAAATGTAAGGGATGAAATGAACCAAAATGCAGGTAAATATTTTTGTCAGAAGGTTTCTTAAAGGTACTGGTATCCAAACTACCTGAATTTGTTTTAAAAATTACTGTATCAAAATATTCTATTCTTTCCAAACTATGCTTCCAAGTTATAGAAATATTTGGGTCCATCATATTATACCATCCACAGAATTCTTCAACTGAGTCAGGATCCTTGTAAAAAACAAAACTATCACATTGTCAATAAAGTGATGATAAAAAAGTACATTTTGCAAAAAGGGGTTCCCCTCTATAAAAAAAAAATTAGTGTCTTCTAGATCAGACATGTATAAATTTGCCAAAGACGGTGCAGCCGCACAGCCCATCGCCACTCCTTTTGTCTGTAAAAAGAAATTCATTTTTAAACCTAATTTTTTTTTTTAGAAAGATTTCTAACAAACTCAAAAGAAATAAGTGGGAGGGAAGGGGTTTGTGCGCTTTTCCAAATTCTTTTTAGCTGCTTTCCTGGCCTTCTCGTGTGGAATACTAGTATATAGTGCCACAACATCCATAGTGAGCAACACTGTATTTTGAGGCACTGTAATGTCAGCAATAGCTTGTAAAAAGTCAGTGGTGTCCTTTTTTTTAGCCACTTCACTGCTTAGCCTCTGAATCATTAATGATAAAAAGCACTGGACCTAGTACTGAGGCCTGCAGTACCCCACCGCTTACCATTGCCCACTATGAAAACTGCCCATTTATATTTACTCTCTGTTTCCTGTTAATTGACTGGTTTTTAATTCACAGAGGACTTGTCCTCTAATCCCATGACTGCTGAATTCACTTAGCAGCCTTTGCTGAGGAACTTCATCAAATGCTTTTTGGAAGTCTAGGTAAACAACATCTACTGTCCACATGTTTGTTCACCCTCTCAAAGAACTCTAACGTGTTAGTGAAAGGGGTGCTTTCACATGGTGACTATTTGCAAGAGGATTTTGCCATTCTTACACAGTAAAAAATCCAGTTAGAAAGTGTGTTATTTAGTGTGTGTAAACACATCCAAGATCTTCCCTTCCAGAATCCATGCTGATTCTTCCCCAACAGCTTTTGTTCATCAATGTGCCCAGCCTACTAATTCTGTCTTTAATAATGGATTCCACCAATTTACCCAGTATTGATTTTCCTACTTTTTCCTATTGTCATTGCAATTGCTAACCTATGAAAGGTCCTGATAACCTTTCAGATGAGGCAAGTAAGTAAGTCAAGGCCCTTTCAACATAGGGGAGTCAGGTGACACAGGTGTGCATGCTAGGTGCTTATAATTTTCTTTTTTATTCCTTGGTACCTCCAGTTTAAATTCTCAGGATGTAGGACTAGGAAGAACCTGTACCATGTGTACAGGTGCCAAATGGCCTGGAGAAAAACGTCCTGTCCCTTTACTAGGAGCTTAATGGAATGTTATTTATCAGGTGGTTTTATTTACCTCCATGCCATGCAGGGCTTTTTTTTGTAGCAGGAACTCCTTTGCATATTAGGCTATACACCCTTGATGTAGCCAATCCTCCTGGAGCATACGGTAGGCCCTGTAAGAAGAGCCCTGTAAGCTCTTGGAGGATTGGCTACATCAGGGGTGTGTGGCCTAATATTCAAAAGAGTTCCTGCCACAAAAAAAGCCCTGATGTCAGGTAAAATATCACCATATATTAAGCTTCTATTTCAGGACATTTTTCTACAGGCCAAAAGGCAAACCATGTAAAGACTGATTCATACTTCATGGTAACAGGTGTAAATGTGCTGATGTTTTGCACAACTTACTCCTGCTTACGTTTTCAAGCCTGGTGAATGCTGAGTAAACACAGACAAACCCAGTTCCTTACTGTGTGTCCTCTGTATGTCCCTGAGTGTTTGGAAATGCATGCCTTCTCTTCCCACTTTAGATGTGTTCCCCAGTCCTGGCACAAAAGTAGTAATCCTCCCTATTGTGCTCAAATGGTCCCTTAGTGTGCCTCCTTGAAAACCTCACTAAGGCACAAGGCTAGCGCTGAACAGCATCCCTTCTGCTTGTTGCATTTCATTGCAATTTACTCTAAATGTCTTCTTTGTCTGCTGAAATCTCAAAATACTGTTCTTCGTTTTTAACTTCATGCAGTAAGAGAGCAGGAAGTAGGCTTTACAAGCATATTTTCCATGGAAACTGACAGCATAATTCTGCTTATAGCTCCTTCCATAATACATACAGAGTCAACGTCTGGATGTCAAGCAGCTGTGTTAGTTTGGTTGCTATGGTCATACTTCTTGCTCGTCTCCCAAGCTTTGATTAAAACAATGTCATTTAAGAAAAAAACATTTTGGCAAGTATGATTTTGGGGTCTGAAAATGCAGTAGGGAATACACTGGCTTGCTAATGACAGCCTTGTTTCAGACGAATGTTTGTTTCAGGCTGACACTTTGGAGCACATGCCATTTTGTAAACTTTTGCCTGCTGTGTATTCGTATTTGATTTGTGACAATACTGCTATTCCCAAATTGAGGAAGTTTCCATGAAAGAAGTCATGTAAATAGTTGATGCCTTGTAGTTGGGACTGGCTCTTCAGGACCCTTTGGAACTATTGCATTTATAGTAAAAGACTTTTGAATCAACACAGTGGATTTGAAAAGCCTTTTGTGATCCCAGCAGGGGCTTATGTCAATACCTTGTTGATTAGAATGGTTGAATACTATTGCACACTCACTGAAGGACATTGATACATTAATTGTTAGATATTATTGCTGTTTTGATACTACCATTGATAAATCTTTCATTATATTTTGAGCGTTCATAGTAATTTGGGGTTACGATACTGTATTGGCATATCCTTGCATGCTCTGTACGTACCTTTGTCCCCTGTTTTGTATAAAGCAGGTTTCATGCATTGAAAATATTGACAGTTTTGTCCCCTGCGCAAATGCCACTGTTGGAGTCTTATGTTTTTTGCAACTTACAGCAGAGATTCATAGTTTTTCCTTGGTACATACAATAATTTTAATAATTTTGTGGCCCTAAGATAGGGGGGGAAAGGCTTCTGTTCTGATTCCCCAAATATACTATGTGGTCCCAGCCTTGACTTTTAGAATGCTGTTTTCCACCTAGTAGGATAATTTTATTTATTTATTTGTTGTCCGTTTTTCTCACTTGGACTCATACCTTCCTGCTCATCACAAACTGCCATGAACTGCCTAAAATTTCATGAAAGTTTGTGGCAACACTTCATTCCATGAATTTGGCTTCACAAACCATGAACTGGCCAAATTTCATGACAAACTTTAGTGAGCCAGTTTGTGCCCATCCCTATTTCTGTTTTGCACATTCTACAAAATGATTGTGTGTAGGGGCCTTTTTTAGTTCTTCAGGCATGGTGGGAGCCACCACAAAAAATAAAAATGAACAAGCAGTTGCCGTTCTTAGCCATTTGCAAAGTGGCACCTTCTGAAGACTTTACTTGGATGAGCAAAGCTGTGATGTCAAAGTGTAATAAGACAGGTAGTTCTGTAAGTATGTGGGTCCAAGCCCACTGAGGACTTTGTAGGTTTAAACCACCAGCTTAAATTGAACCTGGAATAGGGTTACCAAGTCCAATTCAAGAAATATCTGGGGATTTTGGGGGTGGAGCCAGGATAATTTGGGGTGGAGCCAGGAGCAAGACTGTGACAAGCATAACTGAACTCCAAAGGAAGTTCTGGCCATCACATTTAAAGGGACTGCACACCTTTTAAATGCCTTCCTTCCATTGGAAATAATGAAGGATAGGGGCACCTTCTTCTGGAGCTCATAGAATTGGACCCCCTAGTCCACTCTTTTTGAAACTTGGAGGGTGTTTTGAGGAGAGGCATTGGATGCTATGCTGAAAATTTGGTGCTTCTACCTCAGAAAACAGCCCTCCCCAGAGTCCCAGATAACCGTGGATCAGTCTCCGTAGGGAATAACGGAATCAGTCTCCATAGGGAATAATGGAGTGCCCAGCAGACATTTTCCCACCACCACTTTCTGATGACCCTGAAGCAGGGGAAGGGCCTCCAAACGGGGAGATTCCCTGCCTCCACCTGGGGACTGGCAACCTTAACCTGGAAACCAACTTGACAAGGGGAAATGAGGCAAATCTGTACATTCATACAAAAGATAAGAATGAATGTCAAAAGATCCAGTATTTTAGAAAAAAAAAATATAACTACTTTCTATAATGCAGATGAAGTTCAACTAGCTCTTCTTCATATATCAGGTTGGAATATGAAAACAAAGGAAGACAGGCAGATTTGTTCTTAGAACATGCAGACTGTTCATGTGCATGACAGAATTAACATCCAATAAGGCCACAGACTGTTCTGCTGAACCACAGTCCCTACTTTACTTCTCTGTATCTAAAGAAAGGTGGCTGTGCCTGATAAGCAGAACTATTACATCATTATGAAAAGGAGAAAGTAACATCATATATAAATGTTGCCTGATCCACAATCCAATTAAGCCCAAGTCTTTGGCTTGAAACTGATTTAATGTACTAGTTTCAGTGCTTGCAGCTCAAAGTAGATATACTCAAAATTCATGCAGATATTCAAATCTGCAAAAACACTTGTGAAGAATCATTAATAACTAAAATAACATCCATAATCAAAAAGGTCTGACTCGTAGAACAAAGAGTATAGAGACATTCTTTACTGGAACTAATAAAATTCATTTTGACATTTTTAATGGGAATGTGGGGAAATGAGTTTTCTGCCAAACTTTCTCAAGTAAGAATGAAGAATGGGGAATGAGTTATGCCAACTTTTTCCCCATATAAGTTTCATTTAACTGAATTCAGTATTATTGTTGTGTTATATAGAAGCATGTGTTTTTACAGACAAGATCCAAAAGATGAAGTCCATTTGATAACCAGAGCAGATAAAAGGGAGCATTTTCTTAATATAATGAGTTCATGCTAGAAGTAACCTTGACACCTGCCAGATACACCAGAATAAAAAGAGAAGCTCATTCAAGGAACAGCAATGTGGTTTCCAAGAGAAGCTGGAGAGAGCTTTGATTTGGGAGCTTAAAGCTTAACTAAATATGGTTTTGTATGAGATTTTTAAAACTCCTGACCAGCACCTGGGAAAAGGGCTTGCAAATTTGTTGAGGCAGTGCAACTGGCTTTTATGCCCCCACAGAACTAATAGCAGCTTTTGGAGCAGAAGATTTAGATCTAGGTACAGCCTTCATTACTCCCCATCCCCACCCAAGTCATGGTGGCTGGGACCTTTTGCTAAAAAGTCTAGTCCTGATGGTGTCACTGGGCTAACGGAGCCTCTGGCAGCCCGCCGCATCGCGGCGTTGCTGCCGGGGAGATTTTGCCCCACCCGGAGGGAGAGCGGACTGTGAGGCGCGCTTTCAGCGTGTCTTGGAGGGGCGGGGCTTCCGCGCTTGCTCGGAAGCCTCCGCTTCTGCCCTTGCAGTCCTCTTCGGGTGCTTGGAGCAAGAAGGAGCGTGAGTCTGAGCTCCTGCTGGCACCTGAGGGGGATTGTGCTTGAGTGCGTCGGGTGAGGCCGTTTTTGGCTGCGTGCGGCTTGAGAGAGGCTTGAGAGCGGCGTGGGATCGGCATCTCACAGTCATTTGGTGGTATAAGGGCTGCTGGCCTCGTGCTTCAGCCCAGCAGAGTGCAGGGCTTGCCCAATTAGTAGGATTATTGGGATTATTGCGTCTCACAGTCATTTGGTGGTATAAGGGCTGCTGGCCTCGTGCTTCAGTCCAGCAGAGTGCAGGGCTTGCCCAATTAGGAGGATTATTGGGATTATTGCGTCTCACAGTCATTTGGTGGTATAAGGGCTGCTGGCCTCGTGCTTCAGCCCAGCAGAGTGCAGGGCTTGCCCAATTAGGAGGATTATTGGGATTATTGCGTCTCACAGTCATTTGGTGGTATAAGGGCTGCTGGCCTCGTGCTTCAGCCCAGCAGAGTGCAGGGCTTGCCCAATTAGGAGGATTATTGGGATTATTTAGATATTGATTGGTAGTGGGCTGGAGCGATTTTGGGTGAGGTTGCCTTGTTGATAAAGGGTGGCCATTGTCTCCCTTCTTGTCCTGCTTTTGGGGGTTGTGGGCTCCCCTGCAGTGGCAGGGTTCTCCATTGGGATATTTAGATTGCTGATTAGTGGGAGAGGCGGCCATCTTGTGGTGTCTGGGAGGTTGTCCTTTTGCCTGGGTCTGGGCGGCCATTTTTGGTGGGGTTCTTCTCCCTTCTTCTTGGTGGCCATTTTAGGCTAGGGAGGTGGTGGCCATTTTAAGTACAAGTGGGGCTGCGGCCATTTTAAGGAATTAGGCCCTCTCCACCCCCTCCTTTTCTGGTGTGATAATTGTGGGCTCTGGTGTGGTTTCTTCCTCTGGCAGCTCACCTTTGTGGGACAGAGTGATTGCTGGGGTTGCAGCAGTTCCTAGTTTCTCTTTAATTGAGATTTGGGCTGTGCTCTTTAGCGATCATATCTGGGCGTAAGGGTGGTGGTAAACCTAAGGGGAAGAAGCCTGCTCCTAGGGCCCCTAGACCGCCTCCAAAGCGTCCTCCGCCCCCCTTGTCACTGGATGAGGGGGTGGAGGATGAGGTGAATGCAGTCATTTTTCAGAGACTGCAGGCCTTGGAGCAGGCATCGGGGTTTCCACCTTCTCAGATGCCTGAGAAGGGGCAGGTCCCTAAGCGGGCTCTGCAAGCGGATATATTGACCCGTTTATCTATTTTGGAGAGCAGGTCGTCTGCATCTTCGACTGGAGGAGCTGTAGGGCTTGTTGGCTCTGATGTGGGAGCGGGTCCATTGTCTGGGGTACTCGGTGCCGGGTCTGCGTTTCTGCCAGCTCTGCCTCAGGGTAAGTCGGGGGATAACTCGCTGCCTTATACTGGGCCTGCATGGCCCTGGGGGGCCCTGGGATCTGCGGTTCCTAATGGGGTAGGAGCTACTCCTGGTAGTGCTGGGGCTCCTTCATCTTTAGGTTTGGGGCAGCAGGGCAACTGGATGTGGTCACAGGGCCAGTTTGGTCCATTCGGAAATTGGCCTGGGCTGGGCAGCAGGGGGCAGCAGCGGGGCTGTCGAGTGAATGGGGTTTCCCATCTTACCGGACAGTCCCTTTTGGGGCTATGCCTTTTGGTGAGGTGGCCTTGCCCTTGGGGGATCACTTGCTGCCGGCCACGAGGGAAAAAATCCTAAAAGGAGAATACGTAGATGTATTCTCCCTCTTATTTAGGGAATTGGAAAAGAAGGACAAGGAGGAGTTGGGTGATAAAGAGAAGGAGAAGCTGAGGAAAAGGAAGGTTGATAGGACCTGGGCCAATTGGCTTCCGGGTTTTTTCATATATGCGGGAGTGATAGCGCGTGCGCAGCCCTGGTGGGCCGCTGTACTGATTCAATATATGGACATCATATACAAGGGGTATACGATGTTCAGCGGCCCGGCCTGGATCCAATACGACCAGGAGTTCAGGATGAGGGCTGCTTTGTACCCTTCACTCCCTTGGGATCGGATTCACCAGCAGTTATGGCTGCAGGTGATGTCACCCACTCGGCCCAACTTGGGGGACCGATCCGACAGCGGTCACCTTGTATCCAAGGATTCCCCTTCTCCTTCCAGTGCGTCAGCATCCTCCAGCAGCGCTGCGGGGCAGGCGGCTCAGCACCGCTTGCTCTGCTGGGAGTTTGGGGCCCAGGGGGCGTGCAGTCGTAAAGCTTGCCAGTTCAAGCACGAATGCCCCCTGTGCGCTGGCCCACACTCTTTTAACAACTGCCTGAGAGTCCGGCCGCGCAAGGGTCAGAAAGGATCGGGGGGGGGCCCTTCTCAATCTGGAGAGGGGCCTCAGCCTGATGTAGGTGGGTCCTCTTGAGGTAGGGCTTCGCAGGTACCCACGCAAGGAGGAAAGTTTATATTTGCTAAAAAGTTTGGTTTTGGGTAAGGATGTTCAGGGGGTAAGGTAGCTCTGTGGTTGTGAAGGGTTGTTGTTCTGCCATTTGAGTGTAGCCCTCTGGCACGACATCAATTTTGGGGTTATGTGGAGTAAGGTTTGTATCCATTTCTTTGACTTGGCGTGGCATTTTCGGCTGCTGCCCAGGGTTCTCCTATTTTTCCATTCAGCCTTGGCCGGTGGCGGTCTCAGGCTTACAAAGTTTTATTCGCCCCCTTTGCTCCACTGGTAGTTTTTATTAGGAGCGGGGGGGTAGTGTAAGTTTGGGTTTTATAACTTGTCTGTTTTTTCCTTTTAGATGCTGTTGTGCCTGGCCGGAGGAGCAGAGTTCTCATCTGCGGGCACAGTCAAGCTCGGAGAACTGCTGTTGGCTCTCAGCTGGGGCTCAGCAAATTAAATATGTTACGGTGGTATGGCGGGCATGCAGGGGTCTTCAGTGGCCTGGCTGGCTCCCCCCCCCTTGTTATTTCATGAGTGTTTGGGCCCTCCTCCGCAGGTATTAATTGTTCACCTGGGAGGGAGAGGATTTCAAGTACTTAAGGAACAGATGGCCTGGTACCATTATGGTTTGGTCGGCCATGATTCCGCGCTTGTGTGGCGCAGTGCTTGGAATTCAGCTGTGTTAGTAAGGGCTCGTTACAGAGCGTATAAAGAGATTCGCAAGGTTTTGGAGGGTGGTTGGGCCACTATTTGCCCCATCCGGATATGGAATGTCCTGACCTCTACAGAGGGGACGGGGTACATCTCTCGGAAAAGGGTAATATGCCTTTCCGGAGGGATTTGCGGCAAGGGCTTGTGTTGGTGCAGGGCCTTTGGGTGGGTGCTAAGCCCTAAGTAGAGACTTGGCCTTAGTTGTGGCAGGTTTTACGGGGTTTATGGCACCATGCGGCCTGGGGAGGACCGGTTAGCCTCCCCCGTTTGGGGAGTTGGGGGTCTGGCAGGATCAACCTTTGGTGTGGCCCGAGGTGTGTGAATGCAGACTGTCCTGGAGACTTGATTGGATGGGTGCCTTTCGCTGAGACTCGCGTCTGGTGTTTGGGCCCTCCGGTGCGAGCCTCCCAGCTGGGCCTGCCTGACGGGAGCTGTGACACACAGCTCCGGCCGGGGGGCCGGGTCTCTCGCCCGCTGAAAAAGGCAGGGGAGCGGTCTGAGGAGACCCCTGGCCCTGACCTGGCCGCAGTTAGGTTGCCCTTGCCGTTTGCAGTGTTATTCAATAAAAGTGGCCCATATTTTCACCAATATAATTGTGTCCGCCTCTTTATTCCGGCTTGGGGGGCAAACACATGACATGCAAGCAAAAGGTTTAAAAGACCCTTTTGTGCCCTCTTTCTCATAAACTTAATATTCCCGTACTGTTTCTAATCCAGCAAGCAAAGATAGGGAGTCCTGATCATAGATCTGCAGGTCTAGCATGATTCTTAGGTAGCAGAAGCACCGTGTTATTCAGTGCAGGTTACTTCTAGGATTACAGCCCAAATCTTAGAAGAACTGCCTTCTCTCATATGAAGCTGCTTATCAACAAATTGACTCTAAAGAGATCCAACTGTACTTGTGGAATTATCTTCTCAGAGGAACTTGCTAGTACCTTTTGGACTGTTTTATTTATTTTATTTGATCTATATATTAATGGAGGGAAGGTTGTAGAAGTTAGGCAGGTGCTTTCACACCATTTTGCTGACACAAATTCAATAGTTGGAAACACTTTTCCCCACTTTCCTGTTACAAGTAAAGGGTGGTTGAAGCATTTTTAAAAACATGTTAGAACAGTGACATTTTGAAGAATATCCTGCCATTTGTCGCAGGATCAGTACCATTCAAGACTGGTATTGAGACTCATAGCCAGTTTTAACACAATATTATATAACATGATGAAAATTCAAGTGACCAGCAAGTTTAAGAGGAATGAGTGATTATTTGAATCCCATTCCTTTGTCTTCCTATCAATGTGCTAGAGTCTTTAAGAATGCATGATCTAGCTTACCTAGGTTGGGATCGGGCATAGTTCAGCCATAATGCACATACTTGATGTGCAGAAGGTTCCAAGTTTATTTCCTGACATTTTCAGTTAATAGGGTTGCAGGTAGCTGGTATTAAGAGAAACTTTCCTGCAGATGACCCTGGAGAGTCACACAAATCAGGATGGACTACATCAGAGATCCTGGAGAGTTAACAGCAGCTCTCTTGAGTTAGACAATATAGTCACCCTACACAAAAAATCACCACATTAGCTAGGCTTGTCAGCCTCCAGGTCCCAATAGGGGATCCCCCAGTTTTGCAGGCGCCTCCCTACCGCCAGCCAGCTAGCCAGCCAGCAGGGGGAAGCCCTGTCCCAATAGCCATGATGTGCCTTTAAATCTCAGCAGGCTTAAAAGAACCTGACAAGCTGCTTGTGTTTTGGACTGTTTGTGTGCCTTTAAATCTGCATGAGCCAGGTGAGGAAGCAGAGCCACATGGCTGTTCCTGATGAATGTATTAACCAAGTGAGAAAGGAAGAGAAGCTGATAACAGTCCCTCTGTTTTCCATTGGTTTCAGAAGTTGTGTATATAGTAAAATGGAGTTAACTAGAACCTGATTATGGGATGGAGGAAAACTCCACCCCCTATGCTGCTCTCCTTTCATTTTCCTGTTAGTCTGAGGAAGTTAGTTGAAATACAGCAGATGAATACATTCAGCAACTCCCATAAGTAATTTGCTCCAGTGAGATCACAAAAGTATGTGCTTGCAAACTGTTTATTTTGGCTGCTTTGTGAGTATGTGTGTGTGTGTTCACTCTCATTTAGTGGAAGTGCAGCTGCTTGAGGATGATGAAATGAGGACTGTATTCAGGGAAGCAACACTGCTGTATTTTAATTTATTTTAGGGAATGGGAAAGTCTCCTGGCTCCACCCCCAGAGTATCCAGGCTCCACTCCCAAAGTCCCCAGATATTTTCTGAGTTGGACCTGGCAATCCTAACACCAGCTAAAATGTATTTTAAAGCATTTTCCTTATTTTACTGCTGATTTTCTGTATTACATTAGGCTTTTCTGGAAATACCACATGCAGAAGTTTCAGTCAGCATAGAATTTCAGAGGATACACTGTTCTGAAAACATTAGCATCCCTTCCAGTGTGAAATTAGAATTCAAGCTCACATTGTGGTTCATTAATTATGTGATAAATTGTCAAGGTTTGCCATTTAGGCGCTAAATTTTATATTATTTATCATATGAAACAGCCAGTGAAAGTTATAATTATGTACATTTCTGAAGTAGTGCTTATTGTGTTCACAAAAATGAGTCAGGTTTTGTTTAGAGGTCAAAGAAATAAATCTTTAAATGTAACTTCCTTTCTGTTCTCTGTATCTCTCCAAATCAGGTCCCTAAATTACTTCATATATTACTCTTGTCTGTACCAAAACTTACATAGAAAAACATTTGTCGGGACATGTTGAATGATTTCTGTCAAGCACCACTAAAGATTCATCCCACATTATCCCTAAAGCAATTTACCACAGGCCTCGGTATAATCCCACCAATGAAGACAACTGACTTTTGTTGCTTTTGTCAGAGAAAAACTTCCATATGAAGCCTCTCCTTTCCATTTTATGATGAATGATACAATCAGAGGTAGGAGGGTGGCACTCCTTTCCAGGGTTTGAAGTGGGGATTGCTTGGAAAGTTGGCACAACTTAACCACAGTATTTTCAGTCGAATTAATTTAGCTGAGTAATTTGTAACTGAAATACCTCTGTTTTCAACTTATTTTCTTCATTGCTTCACAGGGCTTTTTTTGAGCAGGAACGCACAGGAATGCAGTTCCGGCTGGCTTGGTGCCGGGGTGTGGCTTAATATGCAAATGAGTTCCTGCTTGGCTTTTGCTACAAAAAACCTTATGTGAAACAATGGTGATGTCAGGGGTGTGGCCTAATATGCCAATGAGTTCTTGCTGTGCTTTTTCTACAAAAAATGTGACCGGCCTAAGGTCACCCTGCAAGTTTCCTTGGCAGAGTGAGGATCT